>NC_134832.1:100574640-100940098 GCF_004210375.1 Tachypleus tridentatus
TGTGAAGGAAGCAAAGCCTCTCCGAAAGCTTCTGGATTTTAATTTTAATGATTCTCAACTTTATTAAAATAAAGCTTTGTAACCTTCAATCTGTGTTGTTAATTTATGCGTTTTTATCAATACATTATTATCACTTACAGTAGTGGATTATATGCTTAGTTTGTATATAGAGCAAGGTGATTCCTGTTAACAAGTATAGATATAAAACTAACAACATACATGTATTACAACTTACTCATTAATATCCTGTTGTAGTTTGTTTTGTTTTTTGCGCAGAGCTACAAAATAGGCTATCTGCGTGGAATCGATTTGGTTTGTTTTGAATTCTGTGCAAAGTTATACGAGGGCTATCTGCGCTAGCCGTCCCTAATTTATCAGTGTAAGAGGGAAAGCAGCTAGTCATCATCACTCGCCGCCAACTATTGGACTACTCTTTTACCAACGAATAGTGGGATTGACAGTAACATTACAACGCCCCCGCGGCTGAAAAGGCGAGCATGTTTGGTGTGACAAAGATTCGAACCCGCGACCATCGGATTACGAGAGTCGAGTACTTCAACCACCTGGCCATGCCGGGCCACCGTGAAATCGAACCCAAAATGTCAGCATTATAAGTTCAGAAACAAGTCACTGACTCTCCAGGGTATCTGCATGAATTTTACGACATTATCAATAGGTGTCTGTGCATTTGTTGATTTATTTGTACTTGTTACGAAGAACTTTATACAGCATACAAATAGTAAAGTGATTTAATAAAAAAAAACAGATTGGTTACACTTGAAATTTTGGCTATATACATATTACCTTGTCATGTGTCTCTTTGATAATATCTGTAGTTCATTCTGATTTATGATGGACACATCCCACTCGGCCTATATGTTGGTCAATGTCAACTGGTTTAGAATATAAGCTTAGTAATCCTCCCTCCAAAAAACAACAACCTGAGAGAGCTATTTAATATGGGCGTTGAAGGGATAGTTAGCAATGAGAAAGTATTAGAATATACTCTGGTGAGAATTGTATATACATAAGTTAGTCCCACAGTGTCTGAAATCTTATATGCAATTGATATGTGTTATAATTACACATCACAGACACATAGATTCGCATAAACAACAAATTTATTAAACTTTCAATAAAAAACTAGCGTTTATAATATTTATTCATTGTCATTAACTATATTTAGGTAAAATGTACGTTATACCAGAGTATTTAAAAGGTGAAAAGAATATTTTTTCACAGATTTGAAAGCATACATATATATTTATACATAGACGACTTTACCCTTTTTAACCAGGCTTATAAAAACAAATAATTATAATGTTACTTTAAAAGCAGAAAAAGAAATATTCCTGTTATCTTATAGACTGGTTAATTATAAGTTCGCTTCAAACATTGTTTAGAATGAACTCTAAGGTTCTCAACTTATTTTAAACAAAGTGATTTAACGCATTTACTGTAAAGTGACAGTGAGATCGAACTCTAAGTAAAAACATCAAAACCTGGAAGAAATCCTTCAGAGGTTTTGGTTAATGATTTGACACCATATTGGCTGTTTCTACTGAATGTCGGAACAAAGGGAACTGGTTGTGGATATTGATACTGAGTGCCGGGAATGTACCGGGAAACAGAAGGTCCCGGATACTGATATTCGTGGAAATTAAAGGCGGGGTTGGAAAAGTACTTAACATATTTCGTATTACCATCACCTGTGGATTCCTTTCTCTCGAAGCCAACATTATAAAATGGGAAAGTAATATGTGACGTAGATTGTTGCTTTGTGTTAACCTCTGAGTCGTCTGGTTGCTTGATGAGCCACGGGTGAGAGAAAGGAACGGACTTTCCAGCAGAAATGTCTGCACTTGTATCACCTTTTATAGAAGGCGACTCTTTAGAAATTCGGTAAGGCCATGTTAAGAGCGGAGAATGTTGGTTATACCATTCTGCAAATTTAGCAGGTTCAGGAAGAGTGTAGAATTGGCCATAATTATAGAATCCTGTATGTTTAGCTTTGTCTTCTTCTGTAGCAGGATGTTTATCAGTCAGGCGACGACGAGTAACTATAGGACCCGGGAAAAGCATGGCTAGTTCTGGGTCTATATCTCCTGACTCTTTTTGTTCATTCTCTGTTTCCTCTTTGTTATTTTTTTCTTCTGTTGTTTCATCTTCATCAATGACCAAAGGTTTGACTTTATCATCTTTTTTTATTTCTTCGTGAGTTTTAACTTCATCTTCTAATTTAACCTCGTCTTTCTCAGTAACTACATCATCTTTTGTAAATTCATTCTTTTCATCAACTTCTTCTTTAACTTCTTGTTCTTGTTTCATTTCTTCTTTCTTATCTTCTTCTTTAACTTCTTGTTCTTGCTTCATTTCTTCTTTCTTATCTTCTTCTTTAACTTCTTCTTCTTGTTTCATTTCTTCTTTCTTGTCTTCTTCTTTAACTTCTTCTTCTTGTTTCATTTCTTCTTTCTTATCTTCTTCTTTAACTTCTTCTTCTTGTTTCATTTCTTCTTTCTTATCTTCTTCTTTAACTTCTTCTTGTTTCATTTCTTCTTTCTTATCTTCTCCTTCTTTTTTAACTTCTTCCTGTCCATTGTCTTCTTCTTTCTTATCCATAGTGCTGTGTTCCTCAACGTGATGATCTTCTGCAATACCGAGTTTTGCCATGTCATTTTCATTTTTATCTGTTTCACTTTTACCTTCCATTGCACTGTCTTCCTTACTTAAATTTTGTTCATCTTCTGTGAACATATTTCCTATATCCTCTCCCATTTTAAAATTATTCATGATATCGAAGTCCTCGTTGGTCCCAGAGTAAACTCCAACGCCTCCCATAGCAACATACCCTTGAGGCCCAGTATGGTATTTTACAATGTGCAGTCTTCCAGAAGGGTCGTTAAACCCATATTCTCCTACAACTGTTCCATCAGGTTTGGTAACTTCCTTACGGTAGTTTCTTTCCCCTAAGCCACCAGCTTCATATTGAAGTAACCGACTACCGTCTGACTGAATCATATAATACGGAGAAGAATGGTGCGCCAAGCATGAGGTGAAAACCAGTGGAAATAATAATATCTGTTGAATAAATCAAATCTATAAGTTGCGAAATAGTAACAAATATTACACTGTCTTTATTTACAATATGAACTATGTATTATTCAAAATCCTTGTGCAAGTAAATAATTTCCAAACTCACATTTCAAGTACCTGAGAATTAAAATCTAAAGCCTTGGACGTTTTAGTTAAATTTACAACTTTGTTGCTTATCATACCATTCGGAACTATCTTTCGGTCATTTTGCGATGTCTTTCTAACGACTTTAGTCGTTTTGCGTTGTGTTTTTTTTTCGTTGGTGAGGTATTTTCAGTAAGACTAATGAAACATGTTATAACATATATTATTCAAACAACGTTTTAAGACTACAACTGACTTTTTAAAAGGACACTTATAATCAAATTTTTATGTGCTAGGAATTTCTTATTTAGGGTTTTTCTTTTTTTTATTGTGCAAATTTCTCTACCCAAAAAGTGAGCTAAAGTTTAGACATTTATTCGAAAATTCTACATTTGAATTAAGTGATAAGATATTTGAAAGTAAAATATACAAATCTGCCACAAATTATTAAGGTAAAGTTAAATCTTGAAGTACCAAACTGAATAATAAATCTTCAAAATTGGTGTTTGGTCATAAAAGACATATAATAACTGCTGGAAAGAACCTAAAATGTCCCATGTTCCTTTGAACTATTCTGCAAGGAAAAAGATAGTCTTGTAACGTTTATTAAAGGGTAATTGAAATGTCTCCTCGTCACAAAGTAATGTAAAATAAATGTGCGGAATAATACAGCATTACGTGTGTACTAATACAGCTTTAAACTAAATAAGTTTTCGTTTACTGAAGTTCATTAAAAAAAAACAACTGTATTTCGTATTTAACATATTTTAACAGAATCTTAATTCTTTATTAATTTAAAATTTATGAAATGATTCAAAATGTTGGAGGCAACATTAAAGTTCTAAAGTTTTACACAGCTTATACATTTACAACTATCATGTAGTTTATTTTTAACACTTCATTACATAATTTAGACGAACAATAAAAGAGCAGTTCAGAAAAAGGATAGAAGAAAACAAAAATAACACAAACGATGTAAAAAAGACCAGGGAATGCGTTCCCTCTTTGGATAGAATAAATTAATTTTCTTTTGGCTTGGTAGTCATGCAAGTAAAAGTGATTATGTTATCTCATATAAAATTTGTAAGTTACTACTTCACCTCAATTAAAATTTTGTTATATATATATATATATATATATTGCTTAATATTTCTTCAAAGTTGATGTAGTCCATTTCTCAAAATAAAGTTTTTACATAGTTCTAAATTTACGACTTAGGTATGATGCAGCTATCTTAGTTTCAATAAACTTATAAAATTTATCAGAATTACCATTCTAAAAGGTAGCACCTTATTACTGAAGCTTTATAGTGCAACTTATCTGTATCACTCAGTTTACTTCTATATAACGTTCCCACAATATTATTAATCTGTCTCGTTACTTTGACTAATATCAATGTACAAAGCATGGTACATGTTTACTTTATGCTTACTATACAGCTATATTGTTACTTCTATGTGTTTCGTTGCTTTCTATTATAGTGTCTACGTATATTGTAGCCACTAACCCGTTTCTAATGCTTTGTTCCTGTTCATCATGTCTTTAGAAAATTATTATATTTATAATGTTTACCTTTATAAATATCCCATTAGACAGACAGATAAATAACGTAACTCAGACTTCAGTCAATGTACTGGTAATGTAAGCAAATTTATAACAAGAAACTACAAGAATACAAAAACAATTTCACTAGCATCACTTCGGTTATAAAATATTCCTCTTTGCAGCTTCTCGGTTATAACATATTCATATAGCTAGCATCGTTTCAGTTATGAAGTACTTTCATCAACATTTCTTCTATTATAAAATATTCCCACAAGCATCACCTAGGTTATAGAATATTCTCATTAACACTTCTTAGGTTATAAAATATTCCCTTTCGCATCACCCCAGTTAAAAAATATCCCCACAAGGATATCTCAGTTAAAAAATACTTCCACTAGCACCATCTCGGTACTGAACTTTAACTCAGTTACACGTATAAATATCTTGACTTAGATAAACAAAAGTGTTAATATTACTATAATGAAGTTAAACTTATCTGTTATTTCCACTTACTAGCCTCATCCCGATGCTCTAGTTTTGTAGGATGACACCAGACTGCTGCATCTCTCTCCTACCTGTAATATTTTCCTTCGTTAACGTAGGCCAAGTCTGACCTTCAAACTGCAGCTTTCATTGTAATTCCCCTCAGGTAACGAGAGGACACGTGTAGAGGAATAACAGCTATTCTGAAACCAGTCAAGCTATGACTTATGTGTATAAAATAAATATCGACACAGACCTACCTTGAGAAATAGAAAACAACCGGCGTGTGTTTGTGTGTTTTTCTTACAGCAAAGCCACATAGAGCTATCTGCTGAGCCTACCGAGAGTAATCGAACCCCTGATTTTAGCGTTGTAAATACGGAGACTTACCGCTGTACCAGCGGAGGGCTAGACAACAGGCATAACAGAAAACAATCCAGATTCAATAAACGTTTTCATTTCCACATCTCAAAATAACAACATGTAAGAGACATTTTTTCGACCATTTCTCGTAGTCTATTTCTTCGTAATAAGAATGCTACCTTATTTGAAGCTAGAAATATCGATAATCAGTACAACACGTTTTATAATGTGGCAGCCGTGAGTTGGAATGCGAAAGTTATCATAAAAATGTTACTTTATTCAAGCAATGATGTACTTTACAGTCGGTTTTGTATGTAAAATTTTGAACATTAGAAAAGAAAGCAAACAAGGTAAAGCAAACTCATTAGACACAAATTGCAGTGGAGATGTATTTTCAAGATCCCAGCTAATGATATTGTAACAGAAATAAGAACAAAATTTAACAAGCTGGTACCGAAGAGAACACGCTGAGAGTCTGTGTGTGTGTTTTCTTATAGCAAAGCTACATCGGGCTATCTGCTGAACCCACCGAGGGGAACGCTGAGCGAAGTTGAACGCTTGATATATGAATAATTTTTGATAAACATTAAGAAGAATATTTAAAACTATTAACATTCTACATATTAATCCAAACTTAAGCCTATTCACAAACTGATCGTAAAAACCAAGCGAAAAGTGATGGTTGCAGATAACTTGTAAGCTCTTAAAAAAATGATGAAAAAGGAACATTTACTGAAATGAAAAGTCGGTTAATGTTAATGCACTGATTAAATGTTAAATAAAATAAGAATACAAATAACCATGAGTTACTCCTAAAATACTAGATCGAATGTATGTGAATACCATACGTAATTTAAAAAAAGAAACAAACTGAATTATATATTAGCAAACGCGTTTGTACAGGCTCATTATAAAAAATAAACAATAGCTGCATCATTTAAAATTCTTCTAGAAAAGACTAGAATAAATTAATCTATGAGACATTCTCATTAGCTATATTTCTTCGTCGCAACAAACATGCTCGTCCTTTCAGCCGAGGGGGGGGGTTATAATGTGATGTCAATACCTCTTGTCGTTGGTAAAAGAGTAGCCCAAGAGTCTTACACTGCTAAATTAGGGACGGCTCGGTGCAGTGGGCTAACAACCTACTCACTTAAATGCTTGTTGAAAAATCCGCAAGCGATTGCGGCCCTATGTTCATAGATGGAATCTTATGGTGATAACTAACTAACTAACTAAATAACTATTATGTAACTTCGTGTGAAAATACCGAAACAAACCACGACATTTTAGTATTGAAACTTTTGAGGGTTTTTCTTTCTTAGGGATGATTAACAGATCAGAGAAATACAAGTTTTTATACCTTACATGAATTTAGTATGTTAACCATTTTCTCATACTGATATCTAGAAAATTTAAACTCCTTGTTGGTGTGATGTGCTGATCCAATTGTAATTTTACGAAACACATTAGGCAAAACCATTCATTCTAAAACTGAGCACAGCATAATAATGACTAGTTCTATTTTTTCTCTGACCTTGATATATAACGTTACGTGACCTTCTGCCGTATGTTGTTACATAGTTCAAAAGGAGTTACATCCCGCCAGATTGATGGATCAGCAAAGAAACTGTAGACGACCAATAGCGTTCATATACTTATGAAAATAAAATATAACGACATTGTATTTCAAGTGGAAACTGCTCAGGTGCAACCAAATCTTAATATATGGGCTTTGATACTAGTTGTAACACAAAGAAAAACATCATACGCTATTTACGGATACGTGACCATTCTAATTTTAAACTGATGTTTGAACTGGTGAACTACATACACTACATGTAAAAATTATTAAATGATTAAAATTAAAAAGACACATTAACTGCGGAAAAGGATCTGTGTTACAAACTTGCGTGAGAGAAACAGGAATTGTAATTTTTTGCTTTTTAAGCATAGAAACAGAATTAAATTACACTTTTCATCTCATTCATAACTGTGCCAATATCTTACGCTGTTTAATTTGTTTTGAATTTCGAGCAAAGCTACACGAGGGCTATCTGCACTAACCGTCCCTAATTTAGTAGTGAAAGACTAGAAGGAAGGCAGCTAGTCATCATCACTACCAGCTCTTGAGCTGCTCTTTTATCAACGAATAGTGGGAATGACAGCTGAAAGGGCGAACATGTTTGGTTGGACGGAGATATGAACCCACGATCCGCAAATTGGAAGTCAAAAGTTCTAACCACGTGATCATACTGGACTTTTGTACTGTTACAGATTAATAAGTACTATGATCTTCATCTTAATGACTATTCCCAGTGAAACTGGAGAGAAAGGCGCTGTGTTGATTGGGGAAGGCCGTGACTGAATGGTGTACAGGTTAAATGAGTAAGATAACATACTGGACATTACATCTAGGAAGATGGTTCTAGTGGGTACATATCATACTGAATGACATCACATTCTCTAGAATTCATATATCATAATTATCATCATCAGTGTTTAATAATCTTATTAATCATATCTTGTTCGTAATTTTCAATAATTACCTACCCTTAGGCAGCCCATTAATTTCATACATATCTCATCATCAGGCTATAGATGCCGATTGATATTTATCATCTCATGGAAAGGTTTTCCTGGCTGATTGGATTTTAATATACAATGAAGCAGGAGATTTTGGTTGAAAGCCATACTGCCATATCAAGCCATCTTCCTTTAACATGGCCATATAGCTTTTGTTTTAAACGTTTAACGTCAATTTAAAGCGAGGTACTTTGGACAATTCTCCAAAGCAGCTTGAATAGTTTCCAATTCATTATATTCACCTTCATTCGTCAATTTTTATGCAAAAATTGTTTTTATGTTTATTGATTATTCGAATAATGTGTTACTGTTTGGATACACGAACGTTTAACAAATTAGCAACGTATAAAGTTTCTAAATGTCCAGTCTGTATTATCTTGACATATATCGGTAACTATTTGTTAAAAAACAGCTAGGATCCAATTATTAGACTGTATTCACATATACAACTCAGATATGTTTTTAAAACAGGTTGTTTTCTGCAGCATATTTTTATCGAGAACATGAAATAACGTTTACAAGCAAAGTTACATCGGTTTTGCTACAAGAAAGATGTTGACTCGAGAGAAAGAGCATGAAAATTTAAGAACGTGGAATAAATCAAAATGTAGTGAGACACTCCTTAGTGAGTACGGTGTAGTCAGACGTTTCAACAAAGACAGTTTAATCATTTATAAGCTCAGGCCGAAAATTAATCAACTTTATAAATCTTGATTTTGAATTTACAGTTTAAATGCTACAAAATATTTTAGTTAAGGTAGTCTTACAACGTACTGTTTTAATTGATTAATTTACACAAATTGTATTAATTACAAGGAGAAAAATGAATGCTCTTGTGAATATAAACTACACAGACATCATTTTCAATAATAAATAAAAGATATTTAGATGTTGAGAAATAACCGAAGAGAATAAGTATACGCGTATATTTTTTGTTTAATAAGCTTCATCATGGCTTAATATTTATGGCAAAAATTGGAGTTTGACAATCGCAATGTGCACTAAGCAAATAGTCCATTGTGAACTTTTTGTTTGAAAAGGAAAAATATATTTAATTTGTTGAAATTTAAACAGAAGGTACTTGATGGACTCTCTGTGCTGTGTCCATCACTGGTATCGAAACCTGGTTTGTAACGTTGTACGTAAACAGACATACCTCTCTGCCATTGGTGGGTAAGCCTACTTAATGAAATTAACAACGTTCAGTAAATAAAAATACTAAAGCCATTCGGTAAATTACAAATTATATTTCCTAGCTTTCATTATAACTAAGTATCTTCGAATCAGAGTATATGGTTGAACGTTACCTTTGTATAACATGTAGTCAATGAGATTCGATTATATGTACTATGGATTGTTTGTGTTCACACAGAGAGCTTTTTAAAAGCTAACACGTCAGCGTCTAAACTATCTTTTCATGATCAATATCTTTGTTATTGTTCTATATTTATTTTAATTTATCATAAACAAGATTCATTGGACTCGTTATTTCTTTCCACGAAAATCAGCAGTTTGCAAAGGAAGATTTTCGCCCTGTCTCGTTTTTTTGTAATGTTCAAGTGTGTGTGTATGTTGAATTTATTGGAACACTTTAATTCATTTTTATCTTTAATGTTTCTGGAGCCATTTTACTTTCATCTCTAACTTTCTCCAAATTCTCTTGAGGGTAGTTGCAGAATTGACGTAGTGGGCTAATTTTGCAGTATTGGCAGCTGAAAGACAAGACAGGCGCAGATGGCTGGATTTACTTTACAGAGGGGTGTCGTAACCGTCTTTGATGCAATCTCTTCTTTATCTGTTAATGACTGAACTGCATAAGCTAAAAGAACAACAGCGCAACGCTGCTCTCGGAAGAAACGTCTTCCAATTCGGTCTTATACAAACGGTTAGAATTTAGAAATGAATATCAATGTCTTTCGTAAAAGTTTATAAACTAAACCAAATAAAAACTGATTGGGCGACAGAACAAAAAAAAATATGTTTTGAAAACAAAATATTTTCTCTTCACAGCTATTGAAGTAATGAACTTAAAATCGTCACCTAATAACTAATTTGAAACACATAAATCTCTACAAATAAATTCAATAAAAGTGAATCTTCTATAAAATATTTTAAGGCACAATTCATAAATTAGCATGTGCTAATTAAAAAACACACATTATGGAGTTATTTTGTTCTTGACTTTCTTGCATGCATATTTTGAATACTAAAATAAACATTCCTTTCCTAAAAACTTTGCATTTAATCAATATTTGACAGTCAACATTTGTGAAAAAAAATGTATCAGAAAATGAGATCAAAATTAGTGAAATCAAGTGAGGTTTTAAAAGAAGTAGACATCATAATGCTAGTGCTTCTAAGACTCAAAAATACCATTATAATACGTGGTTACTGAATGAATATAACAGTTACAGACTGAAAATGTGTTTCATTTTTATTGTTTTTATTTACTGTTTTTTCCCCTAAATTGTTACTTTCTAACAAACTCACCTGAAAATGGTTAAAATAGAACTCGTCCACTGCAATCCATTGATAATACAACTGCACTAAATTATTCTCCCCGTGCTTCTTAAAACGTATATTAAGCTGTTTAACTTGACCTAAATATGTAACAGATAAACTCTGATGGGTTAACTAATTATAAAACCATTCGTATGAATCAAAACTAGGAAAAACAAAAAAGAGAGCGAGAGAAACAGGTTCCTTAACATAACGTTTAGGCCCGGCATGACCAGGTGGTTAAGGTACCCGACTCGTAATCTGAGGGTCGCGGGTTCGAATCCCTGTCGCACCAAATATGCTCGCCTTTTCAGCCATGGGGGAATTATAATATGACGGTCAATCCCACTATTCGTTGGTAAAAGATAGCCCAAGAGTTGGCGGTGAGTGATGATGGCTAAATTATGGACGGCTAGCGCGGATAGCCCTCGTATAGCTTTGAGCAAATTTAAAACAAACAAGCATGACGTTTATGTTTCAGGCATTTATTTTGAACAAGTTGAGAATATTCAACTTTCATATATGGTTCTTAAACTTTGTATAATCACGACTTCAAGCAGAAAACAAGGCTTTAAACACTTGTTAAATGTTGGTGATTAAACAATGACTTTTTATTCATGTTCAAAAGTCTCGATCATTCCGGGTACACAGACAACTCAGCTATGTATGTATACAAACTCCACGTACCAACCGTTTATGACTGACTACTCTTCACACAACGTTTAACATGAAATCAAGACTATAAATTACACATATCTAAATGAAGATAATGTTGACGTGTGTATAAAACCACTGAAGTGCAATATTTTGATTATACTAGAAACTCGACGGAAGCATTATGTGGAAGTCAAAAAAACGTCATGCATCGACTATAGCATTAGCATAGCAAATAAAGTAAAGGTTATAGAAACTGTGCCCTAGCGTCCCCACATCAATGAAGTTCATACATTGTTCATACAGAATAAATATACATTGCACTTCCATGAATTTGAACATCTTTCATTGGTTGTTTGCTTTGTTGTTTATAGTATGAGAACACCCAAAACATATTATGATATGACTTGCGATAAAAATGGCCGTACCTCTAAACGGTCCATGTTAAATCTTAAAAACACTAAACTAAAAGTCACATGATCAGTGTACCAACAGATTGTTTCTTCCCAGCGGCTTTGAAATATTCACACCTGTAGAATAAGCCAAGTTATTTGATCGAACTAAAACTTCTCAATGAGATTACTTTAGGAGCAATAATTTAATAGTAGTCTACCTATAAATGTTTACGTGTTCCCACAGGTAGAAACCATGGCTGAACTCCTCGTGTCTTACATATTTTAATAGTAGTCGACCCAAAAATGTCTACGTGTTGCCACAAATAGATTACATGGTTGAACTCTCATTGTTTTATTAATGAAATAAATGAAATTATTTTGTACAATTTTTTATTGTACTTTTAAATGAAGTATATTTACTTTATTTTAATTCCTATACATGATGTTCATTACCTACTGAGTTAAACGACTAACCCTACTAATACTTGTTTTAACGATTTAAACTACTCACCCCTCGCCTCTCACAGAAAAGTTCGTATACCAGAGTCCTGTGTCAACTATTAATTGCACATGAAGTTTTCTATGGTAATCCAATCTTGTTTCGTCTTCTTCGGGTAGGAACTCACATCCGTTATAATTGCAATAATGAATTCTACCAACTGAAGTAAAAGGTTAGCCCCGCTATCAACTGCTATTAAGGAGCTTTTTAACAATTCAGATTACTGCTAATATAACAAGTAAATAATTAAATCCATGCACGAACTTGTAAGTTTATTAGTTTCGCCACGAAATATTTAATTTTATAAAAACAGCCCTTAAATACGAGCTTATCATGATTAATCCTGGAATACCTTTGTCATTCACATTAATTTACCTCAACATTAGATCATTTCAATTTATCATTAATAAATGTTTTGACATACATCAAAGAGCTATTAGTTTAAGTTTGTCAAATTTGATTACTTTGATCTTACGTGCTGATTCTAATTAATATCAATTAATTATTAATTAATTACAAGAAATCATTTTCGTATAAAGATATTATTTAGCTTTAGTTAAATGTAAATATAAAGGTAAAAACAATAATAATGGAAATTTAATTTAAAATCGAAAATAATTATTTGTTTCGTACTTTTCATTCAATGTTGTACAAAGTCTATTTACATATAACCTCCCTTTCTGGATTGATAGACTAGAAGTAATGAAGCTAGTCAACATCACTCATCTCAAAATCTGGACCAACCTTTGTATGGCAGAATATTGCAACTTGATCGTCACTCTCACAATGAGCCCATAGCCCTACTATGCGGATAGTGCTTTTATGGCAAGAGAATGCGAATTTTAAATTATCGTGTTCATAAACACATGTAATCTGAGATTGGCCAAAGCCATTATTCAGTTGACATCGGGTGCTATAATTCATGTGGCTTAAATTGTGTGAGTTAACCTTTATTTCTTCCATATAATTAGATAATTAAATGTATATTACAGAAAATAAACTTATTCATTGCAAGTCGTATTATTTTAAAGTAAAAACATTAAAACCGTTACTGGGAAATTGATGAATCCACAGGAAATGTAATTATATTAAGTGTCAAAAATTTCAGAATACAGAGTAAGGACGAACAAGAACCAGCCATTATATACCTTATAATCATTATTCAGACAATACTCCAACACAGCAAATGATAGAAATAAATTATTGTTACATTTTTATGGAGTAAACAAATTGATAAAAGCAATTAAAGTACTAAGTCAGTGTTTAATAAAATAGAAATGATCTATTGAAAAGATTTGGTTTGTTGTTAACCACAAAGCTACACAGTAAGTTACTTGTACTCTGCCCCTAATGGCATCGCTACCCGATATTTAGCGATACAAGCCATCAGACTTACAGAAAAGCCAGTGCTGGACTATTCAAGAAGAACAGTCGAAAAGGTCGTAAGATGTAAAAAAAATGTTTTCATTCTAACTGAGTTTCTCATAAATAATTTTATATCAAGAAACTGAATGTGAGTTAACCTAAAGATGCCCTAAAACGGTCGAAGCGTTGGTCTTTGCTTTATTTTTAAAAGTGTTAATACCCATACCAACCGTCTTGAGATATATTTTTACCTCAAGTGGGTTTCTCGTCATCACGAATGTGAGTTTTTTGGAGACCATTCGCAATGTATATGAAACAAATTTATGAACTCGAGCTATTACAAAGGAATTTAGAGATAAAGCTATCCAGTTCGCAATAAAAGGAATATGAAGTTCACGTTTGAAAAAAAAAAAATCAGTCTTAATTTTACAGAGCCCTGAGCACACCTGAGAAAGGATGGAAATGGTTATTTTCCCCGTAATGGCGTGCACATAGATATAAACTTGACAAGTTCTGAGACAAAAAACAGTAGAGAGTGCAAGGCGTAACCCAGATGCTTGGTTTTATATTGCGTTTAAATAAAAGACAGGTTAGAGACAGATAGTACGGAATTTTGAACTCGCAAAATGACTGTACATAACACATTATGCAATTTCGCAATACAAACATTAGAGTTGATAAACATTGACTATTAGCTAATACTGAATTCCAGTCAGAATGAGATAACTACTTGAAATGAGACTAACAATCAACATGGTAATACATATAGATAATTATATATACTAACATTAAATTCTTATTTATAAAGATCAAAATGAACTGTTTCATAAGTTAGGTACCTAACTGTTAACAGTGTTATTGAATCGAATTCCAATGTTTATTACAACGAACAGAAAGAGTCCTTTCTCACCAGGTGCAGTCCAATCCACGCCAATGTTGTTAACGTGAATTACCATACGGCTCAACATGTTTTGCATAAACTGTGCCACGATGGTCATTAGGCTTGGCAAAAACGTCTGCTTACAGCAGCCAATTTCGAACAGAGGAAAGCTTGAGCCCAACAGATGATACACAAACTTATGGTATTGGAGGTCTTTGTTGAGCTGTGACGAATCTTAATTTTACATATTCCTCCTAATGGGCGATGGGCGCATTGACGAGGAGAGTGGCTAGGGAAGCAGATCTGGAAACCTGGTTGCATCTAACAGGAATTCAGTGCAATGACGTGGGCAGCAACTTGGGATGTTGAAAAGATCAAGCTGGTATCCAATGAGGAACGACTTGATTCTATTGAAAAAAATGTTCTTTCTAGAGAGCCATTTTCTGTTATTGTTTCAACAAGAGGATTTGCAGTTCGCCAGACATTTTAGAGTGAAATATTATTTCATTGATTATATCTCCAAAATCACCAAATCTTGTAAAAGACAATGGAAGCTTTAGGTTGTTACCTGGTTTCTTCGGGATTCTGGCATAAATAATCCAACTGAGCACACTTTGGAGCACTTTGATCTTCAACTACGATAAACAATAGTTGTTCTGATTATTAGTTTCCCATTTTTGTTAATTCTAATAGTAGGCCCTGCATGGCCAGGTGGTTAAGGCATTCGACTCGTAATTAGATGGTCGAGGATTCGAATCCCCGTCACCTCAAACATGCTCGTTTTTTCAGTCGAAGGAGCGTTTCATGTAGCGGTCAATCCCACTATTCGTTGGTAAAAGAGTAGTCCAAGAGTTGGCGTTAGGGGTGATGACTAGCTGCCCTAGATTTAGTCTTACACTGCTGAATTAGAGACGGCTAGCTTAGATAGCCCTCGTATAGCAAACAAACAAATACTTTCTTCTTATATTAATCAATGGTGAGGATTAATCAAAGTTTTAGATTATTTATTTTAATATGACGAAGCAGGGTGCTAAGTGTATGTGCACATCACTAATTATAAAAGGTTTATCTCCTTTGTCGCTGTATCGATAATGCTTTAACACCCTTTTTTTCATACATCGTTGCTTTGCAACAAAACTATCATCCAATTGCAAAATAGTTTAATTCAGAAGTTTTTGACATGAAGTTGTATCCAAAAGCAAAATGAAATTTATCAAGTACTGTTTCAGGTAAGCCTTACGTTAAGTTTATATGTTAGGTCTAATGCTTAAAACATAAAGAAAGTAAACGTTTATTTCTACCAAATACGTTTTATCCTTTGTGTAGTCGAATGATTTAAATTTCTGTTGGAATGTCCGCAATATGTTTTCTACTTCCTATTTGTTTGTTTGTTTTTGAATTTCGCACAAAGCTACTCGAGGGCTATCTGCGCTAGCCGTCCCTAATTTAGCAGTGTAAGACTAGAGGGAAGGCAGCTAGTCATCACCATCCACCGCCAACTTTTAGGATACTCTTTTACCAACGAATAGTGGTATCGGCCATCACATTATAACGTCCCCACGGCTAAAGGGCGAGCATGTTTGGTGAGACGGGAATTCGAATCCACGACCGTCGGGCCGGTTGAAGTAAGTATTTATATTTTAATTTTAAATAAATTGTACATTTAGAATTTGAGTATAATTAGCAGCCCACATACAGACACACAAACACACATATATATGTATATATATATATATAAAAGTAATAACAAAATGTGCAAAAATTAAATATATGTATGCATGGCAATGCCAAAAAGTACAAAATATAAGCCAAGGATGAATACATACATACAAAAATTTCCAGGTAAATATTCTTTAAAAAACTATAAGAGTCAGTCTTATAAGTTTATGGTAATATATATTAATATTATATCAGTTTCGTCAGTTTCTTCATTTTACTTGAAGAATGACGTGAGATATTAATATTATACTAAACAATAGATTATTAATTATTGCTAGTCATAATGTTGACTTCTTGAGACTACGGTAAGGAAAGAAGATATGAAAAATGTACACTTGTATATTCTATATATTCATGTTTGCATCTTGTTGTCACTGCTATCCCTTCAACATTTTACATTTACAAAATGTTCTTTCATTACTTGTTTTATGACGTTTTTTTCCCCATGACTGATTATTAATGTGTTCTATGAATGTGTATTTTATTTCATATTATTTTACTTCGTTTTTAATACACAGTTTGACTCCATAAAAACACCGGTGGTTTAGTATAAAAATTATTCAGTATTTTATATGTTACAGTTATCTTATGTTCATCTATTAATGACTCGTGATTTTTGTTTCACCTTGTACTTAAGTTTTTCAAAGAAACAACATACATCTGTAATACAACTAACTTCGAGGGATAATGATAGCATTGTTTACACTAGAACTATATTTTTTTAGATTATATTAAGCACTACCATGCTTAATGATACCCTGTTTCCAAGTGCTTTTAAAATGATTTTCAGTCGTATTAAAGCAACTGTGAAAACTATACATTTTTGGCAAATGTGGGAAACAGGAAAAGAAATATGAACTCCTTGGCTCTTCAACTGGTTCCCAGTTCGACACTCTTGCAATAGTTTTCAATAATACTGGGAGTCTTGTAGGCTGTTAAACACTTAATTAACGACAATTATATGCTCGAATAAGGCTACAACATTTACAAGTTCTAGCAATTATTTATAAGGAATATAAAACAATAAACTACAGCCATTGTTTTCTCGGGTCATCTTTACATACTAAATGCTACCGTGCTTAGTGATATTTATTAAATAAATCGTAAGGTGATATCCTTTAATAATAAAATCATTCTACCTTAAACCCTATGACGCGTTCGATGACAAATTATATAATTCATAATTAATTTAAATAAAAATATTGCTTTAAATTTTTATTTTCAACATATAATCAGAACATTGTAAGTTTTCTTCTATCTTTATATGACTAATAAGGTATAAAGGTTTATATACATCATTATGCATATCTTACAAAACAAAACAAAAAAAACAACAGAATGACTTTAGGAGTTTATATAGTTTTCAAAATTCACGGCCTGGCATGGCCAGGTGCTTAGGGAACTCGACTCGGAATTTGAGGGTTACAGATTCGAATTTTCGTCACACCAAACATGCTCGCCCTTGCAGTCGTGGGAGCATTATAACGTTACGGTCAATCCTACTATTCGTTGGCAAAAGAGTATTTCAAGAGTTGGCAGTGGATGGTGATGACTAGCTGCCGTCCCTAGATTACACTGCTAAATTAGGGACGGCGATCGCAGATAGCCCTCGTGTAGCTTTAATCAAAATTCCGAAAACAAGCAAAGTCTGAATTCAACTGAATACAGTAGTCTTCCATCGAGCAAACACGTTAGAGGTATGTGTATATATAAAGTCTCGACATCACCTAAACCCAGAAAGAAATCTAGTAGAGAAAAAGTTATACAAATACCAAATTATGTCGTTGAGAAATTGTAGAGACTATCAGGTATCGTTATTTTTGTGTTTCATACCTTAAATGTTTGTTCAGCTATTTTCTATTAGTTCTAGTTAATAATCTTAAAGTTATATTGAGACAAACATTTGAGCACTGTTGTATTAGTTATTTTTCTTTCGGAACTCTACAATTTATGGATTATCATTTCAATAACATCTTCCTACCAGAGTTGTAGATATAGTTGATTATAAATTGAATGTTCATCAATGGTTTACTTTATATTAATTTGTATATTACCTACTATTACGAAAATGCATATATTTACTGAAATAATTACCTGATTTTAATTTTAGCTCTAAATAAAACAGAGTATTTATTGACAGCTATGAAATCAGATGCTGGATAATTTTAACAACATATACACAGACCTGTTACAGTTTCATTGTCTCAAATTTTTGCATATTATACGGTACGAAAATTATATCAATTTTTCTCCATCGCGTAAACATTGTTCACAAAACGCCATAAGTAATTTTACATAAGTGAATCATTTTCACTGAAATCGGGTCAAATTTATTTATGCTTAAAATATTAACTACTGGCTATTTCTTTAAATCAATCCATTGTTCTAAAACGCATGAGAAACACCACTAGTAAATAAACGCTTAACAGGGCACATGACGTGTCTTTTTCTGGATAGTATTTGTTTGTGCGTGCACTTTAACAATATTTTTTCTTTCAATATTACTTATTCCTTGCTATAGCAACAAGTGGTTGTGTAAATGACCGAAACATATAATGTTATATTTGTTACCAATTTATTGTGAAGAAGAAAAGTTTTGTTTGTTTGTTTGTTTGTTTGTTTGGGAATTTCGCACAAAGCTACTCAAGGGCTATCTGTGCTAGCCGTCCCTAATTTAGCAGTGTAAGACTAGAGGAAGGCAGCTAGTCATCACCACCACCGCCAACTCTTGGGCTACTTTTTACCAACGAAATAGTGGGATTGACCGTCACATTATACACCCCCACGGCTGGGAGGGCGAGCATGTTTAGCGCAACGCGGGCGCGAACCCGCAACCCTCGGATTACGAGTCGCACGCCTTACGCGCTTGGCCATGCCAGGCCCAAGAAGAAAAGATAAAACATTACAGAAACATAAGAAAATCTATTACACGTATTTTGGAATAAAACTTGAATCCCAAGACGAATACATAAGGCTCTACATAAAGTATACATCATTTGTGTCAAATTGCTAAGACAATGGGCTAAACATAAGATAAAAGTATTTGTCTTTTGAGATTTCAGTGGTCTGGGGAGAGACTAGAAACCACAGAGATGAAGTTTTTATCCGAACTTTTGATCAGCTATAAGACCTGTTGCTCGTAGGCCTGATGTAACAGAACCTACTCCATCAGAGACTTTTGATACAGTTTCATCTGATTCATAATATATGATGTCAACATAAATCATGATAAAAATTTTTTTAACCTGAAGTGTCTAGTGAACCACAACATTTCGCACAAGGTGAACTTAATGATATAGTGAGAGATCTGGATATTCCAAATGACTTTCAGAGATTTTTGCGCGCAGACTTCGGATTAAGAACTTATTTTCTTCAACATCATTTAACTGGTACAGAAATCGTGAGAAAGAGTTTATATCGTGCTTTTCGCAAGAACGTTCATTGCAACAATATTGGTGAATCAATATAGGGGCTACAGTCTATGAACCTAGTGGGTGGCGATTGTTCATCGATTTCTCCAATAGAAATCTAGAAGATGTTCTCTTTCACAATGGTAATAAATATGAATCTATTTCTATTGCTCATTTGGTTCACTTGAAAAAAAACGTACGAAAATCTCGAACTTATTTAATAAGGTCAAAATATAAAGAAGATAATTTGCTACTTTGTAGAGGCTTAAACGTCCTTTGTATGTTGGGCCAACATCCCAATTATACCAATTTTTACATTTTTAGTGTATATTTGAATGGGAAAGCAGAGCACTAAATCAGCTCTGGATAACGTATTTGAAATTTAAATTCACAGGCCTGTATTAGTAATTACAAGCAAAAGTAGCCATCCCCAGTGACAGGAAAAGTTTCAGTTAATCTATCAATTTAAAGTATTTCATGAACTTTAAAAATATTAATTATGTTTCACTCATTATTCCATTCAGAGCCAAAGCCCTGAATAACATACGGTAGATATTTATTTTTATTTTTTTACGTTATGTCACAGTTTGAAATGTGAATTAACAATTTATTATAGAATATCCTGCTTGTCAAATAAAATTTGGTATAAACACTGTTCATGTCTGTTCTCCTCTCATTTCAAAAGTGAATGTTGAACCTTCACCGCACACGTAAGTTTTCAAATGAGAGACAGAGTAGCACTCATACAGATACCACAGTTTGCAATATATATAAGATATTAAATTTCTTAGTTGTTTAATTTTTTTAACGTACACAAATTGGAAGGAAATTGATTTTTTTTTATTCTACCATTTATCTTTTCGGAAAAATGTTAATCACTTTATCGACTTTTATTTCCCAATAATATATTTTATTAAACTGTTATAAAGTATTTCAGGTAGGATCTACCTCAGTTAAGCCTCTCTCTTAGTCAATTTTCCTCAATGTTAAGCTTAAACATTTGACAGAAAATTAAACTATGTAGTTTGTTTCTTGCGAACAATGTTACCGAAATATATGATTGCTTAAATAAAATGAAAAAAAACATTAAACATAAACATTACATGGAAGAACTATCAATGTTTGGGTCTTTATTCACATCTTTTTCTTCTCCTGCTATCTAGTTATGAACCATAACGAATACACGTGTTCTTTTACTTCTGTGAACACCCGTCTGGAAACTGTTTTTCAATGTATCATTGTTTTTATGTAGTACCTTAAATACATTAATGAAAATTGGTTTAACCGAGTTATTCAAGTTCACACAGAAACAGTTTTTTTTTCAAACAGTTGATGATGTGAATAGCACCTGGGCCACTATTATGTCCATCTGTTATATCTAAGTCTGTCTCCAGCTGGTACAGCGGTAAGTTTACAGATTTTCAACGATAAAATCAGGAGTTTGATTCCCCTTGGTAAAAAAAGCAGATAGCCCGATGTGGATTTGCTAAAAGGAAAGCACACACACATTGTTGTCGTTTGTTTTGAATTAAGCACAAAGCTACTCAATGGGCTATCTGTGCTCTGCCCACCACGGGTATCAAAACCCGGTTTTTTAACGTGGTAAGTCCGCAGACATACCTCTGAGCCACTGGAAATTGGCACACACATACCTCAGCCATCTTAATTAGCTCTGTAATTAGGCAAAAGGCCTCGTCGACACTGGATACAACAAATATAGTGTATGAAGGATTTACTATTATACATTTATTTTAATATCGATGTTTGGTTCAGTTATATATTTATAAATGCGTTTAACTTGTGCTGTTAATGTCTATTGCGAAACTCCCGCATATTCACTAAACTAACAGAAAATTTTGAGTGCAAGAATCAACAATATATAATTTTAAAAGGCTTGTTTTTTGTGTTTTCTTATAGTAAAGCCACATGAGGCTATCGCGGAGTCCACGGAGTGGAAGCGAACGCCTGATTTTAGCATTGTAAATCTGTGACTTACCGCTGTATTACCAGGGTACTTTACGAAACTATAAGCATATCATCAAATAATGTTGGGCCAACTGAAATTTCTACAGTCTCGCTCACTTAATGTATATAAAATGACGCGTGAAGACACAGTATATATTATATAGTGTTGATTTGCTAAAGTTGGTATACTATAAACCTCGGAAGCTATAACTGTAATTAACGCTTATTAATCGGGAAACTACAGATATTTAGCTAGGAACATTTATAGGTTTCGAACATTACAAACCGCTTCACTTCAGCGGATTAGCTTTGGACCTTAGTTTTTTTTATGAAAAAACTGTACTACTGTGGCTGTTAAAATCACACGTGTGATCAGTGAAAAGCTGGGGAGATACCCGTTAAGTGAACTGAGCTGATATCAACTCAAAATTATTTCGCTCCTCGTAAACTGTCAGTAAAATATTCCAGACTGGACAAAAGACTCAATATTCTTTGTAAGTTTGTAAAACTTTTGTAATAAATCATAATTTATAACAACTGTGTAATAGATTTACTGTTATGTGTGCATCTTAGTGCATACGCTTGTTTCTGAATAGTTTTCTTTGTGTGTGTGTGTGTGTGTGTGACATGTATTCTTGACTGTGTATTGTGCAAGTCGCACCTTTATATTGGTTTAATTTTGGTTTTAGTTGCTGTATACGTAGGGCTTCTTTGATTTTGCATTTGTTTATATTTGTTTCCCTTCTTAGTGTCTGGGAGTTTTCTATGTTTATGTTGTGTTTATTTGGTTTGCAGTGCTCAAAAACGTGTGAAGGTGTTTTTTGTGTTCTTTGAATCTGGTTTCCATTTTTCTCCTTGCTCCTCCTATATAATCTGGATTATACATTCTTTGGGGCTCAGAACACGAAACAAAACAAAAATTCGACATATTAAGAAACCAAATAAACACAGCCACAAAATTATGTTCACCCGATAAAATTAATGATGAAATCATCAAAATAAAACAAAACTTCATTAACATCAACAAATGTCCTCCAAAAACAGTGGAAAAAGTATACGCACACACCTAGACCAATAACCAACAAACAGCAATAAACCCCAAGATACAACAAAGTACAAAATCTTATGCTGGTGCATACCATATATTTCCTATATCAGCGAAAAAATAACCAACATTTAGAAAACTTACAACAAAACATAACATTCCAGTAAACACCAAATTTATTCAAAAACCAAGTTCAAAACTAAAGTCCATACTATGTAAGAACTACACTGACAAACACAACACCAACATAATTTATAAAATACAATGCAACAACTGCCACGACTTCTATATCAGAGAAACAAAAAGAAAAATGGAAACTAGATTAAAAAAACACAAAAACACCTTCACATGTTTTTGAACTCTGCAAGTCAAGTAAACACAACATAACCATAGAAAACTAAACCAGTTTAAAAGGAACACCTTTATACCTATACTAATAAATAAACTAATAACAACTGTAACGCCCCCTACAATCCCGCACCCGTTTATACTCTCGCCCCAAGACATGTGTCCGGCAACAGTTAGTTGCAAACTCTTTCTTAACCTGAAGATGACCTAGGAAGGCCGAAACGTTGTTTTCTGCTTATCAGTAAAAGTGTTAACACCCATACCAGCCGTTCTGAGATACATTTTTATTTCAAGTAGGTTTCTCGTTATTTAAGAAGTCGCACCTGTTCTCGGAATTTGTAGAAGTCTCTCAAAAGTGAGAAACAACAATATTTGTTTCACAAAAGCGCGGTAGAACACTAACAATTTTTTTTACAAATTCGCCTGATTTCGATACAAGTATATAATTGAGCAGCTGCAGTCAGTGTACTATAAGCCTCGAAAGCTGCAATTGTGATTAACGCATTTTAATCGGAAAAACTATAGAATTTGATCAGGAAACGTTATAGATTTCGAACATGATAAACCGTTCAACTTCAATGAATTATTTCGGATGTTAGAATTTTTTCACGAGCATTAACTATCATCATCGGTAAAAGTCAACGGCGAGAAGTTAGTTAAGCTAGCTAGCTTGAGGGAGGTATGACAATATCAGCTTGGAGTTAATTTGCTTGTTGTAAGCTTGGATTGAAGATAAAATATTCAATTCTACATCGGATAAAAAAACTTCTGTATGTTTGTAAAACTGTGATATCTACACCATGATTTACAATAACTGTCAGTAATAACCGTAATTATAAATTGTACTTTTTTGTTGTTGTTGTTATTTGTATATTTAAATGTATTTTTGTTTAAAAAATGAAAATTGTGTGTATCTATCTTGTTGGCAAATATCATAAGTTTAATACACATTAATATTTAATTAACTTTTAAATTCAAATTAAAATTTACGGTTATTTGAAATAGTAGCACGTAATGTACGTAAAATAATAAATCGGAGACTCGTCCGAAATAAATTATAATAAGTAACAACTGTTTTTATAAACTGTATTATAATTTTTATGTTAAAATGTATTTGTGTATAGACATAAAACTGTATGTATCAATCTTCTTGATGACGAGAAATCTACTTGAAATAAAAATGTATTCCAGAAGATGACCGAGGAAGGTTGAAACACTGTTCTCTCCTTATCAAGAAAAAGTGTTAATATCTATACCGGCCATTCTTAGATACATTTGTATGTATCAAGTTCAGGGCCAGATTAAGGTCAACTGATGCCCTAAGCACAGCCCAACAATGATGCCTCTCTCGGCCCCTCCATTGCATAACTGACAAGACATTAATACTCAATAAATGCTGAAAGTGAAATAAAAGTTTGGAAATTTATAACCCTTCTTCAATTTTCTTCCAGGTCAGACCTCACAACTATTAAATAAAAACTTTTTTATTTTATTTATTTAACAGAATTGGCATGGCTTAAAATCAAGTAATGACTAAGGCCTTTTATTTAGAAATGATGAGGGAAATCACTCTTGTGATTAATGATAATTAAAAGAATTAATTTTACTGTATATTTGTTTTCACTCTTGTGATTAATGATAATTATATAGAATTATTTTTACTGTATATTTGTTTTCACTCTGAGTTAACAATTCTCACTTTCATGTTTATAAATTCACATTTTGATGTTAACAAAAAAGAGAAATTTACTCAAAACCCTTTTATTAAAAAAATTATCACTTTGATGTCAACAATTTCTCACTTTGAACTTAAAACCATATAAGCAAATTATTTACTTACATTTTAATATTTATTTAAATTTTAAAAACGTTTCTTCTGGATTTTTTTAATTGCAAAGTCTTTGATCAAGTCCTTAAAACAAATCTGGCGTAACAAATCTGCTTCTATGCTTAGCAGAGACAATGCATCCAGCCTGTCTTGTCGCATAGTTGTTCTGTTGGAATTTTTAATATGCTTGAGTTAAGAAAATGAACGTTTAGCTGCGCAGTTTGTGACCATTAATGTTTAAAATATACGCAATGCAATATCTTCCTTTGGAAACGCATACCCAATTTTGTCTTCTGAAATTATTTTATAAAGTTCAGCATGACTGAATCTGGTTTTTACAGTTTTTGTTTCACTGAACTTATGGCACACATATGAGTGAAACTGCTGAAGCTCGGCAGAGAGATTAGTGTCCAAGTCCTCTGGGTGAGCATCAGTTAGCTTTTGGGAACACTGAGAGTACCTTTCAGTTTCAGCAGATGAAGTGACACATCACTTAGGAAAGAAAATCTGTTTGCTATTTCTTTGTACACCTCTCCTCTTTTTCTCCTCTTCTTCTCATCTTCTAGTTTGTCAACAGCTGTGTAGAAGGTAGTGATACGAAAATTATCTCTGGCATTCAGATCTACTTCTTGTGCATCTTCGTCATTGAGTACCTTCTTTCTGACACGTTTGCAAGTTTGAGCTGTATTGTAATCAACATCTGGTAGTATTTCCTTTGCAACTCTTCAAATTTTTTAAAGTCATTCCTTAAAGTGCATAGTTAGTCAGCTAATAACTCGTACAGATCTGCACATGTTTTTAAGTTCACATTCTCATTTTGCAGAAATTGACTTGCTATATGAAACTTTTGCAAAATCTCATCCCACGTGATCGACATAAAAACAAATTCTAGCTCTTTCATCTTATTTGCAATATTTTCTGCTTCTCTTCTAGTGTCTCCTTTCTGTGACTGGTTTTCAACTAAACATTGTAAAACTTTCAAAATCGTAAAGAAAGACTTCAAAATTGTTGTTGTTGCCATAGCATGTGCCTTCCAGATCAGAGAGGGATGTTAACACATTTTAATTTCCAAGACAAGTTTTAATAATTTTCCACCGGCTAATTGAGGCTGAAAAATGTATAGAGCAAATGCACTGTAGAGAAAACATTAACTGTCACTTGACAGCAGTCAACAGCACTTCAGCCTACCAGATTTAGTGAGTGGGCTACACAAGGCACACGTATGACAAAATTATTTTCTTCTAAAATATTTTGCTGCATCCCCTTATAATTCCCAGACTTGTTAGCAGCATTGTCATAAGACTGACCCCTACATTTTGAAATATTAAGTTTGCAAACTTTCACATAAGTATAGCAATACCTGGTTTGCCATTCCCTTAACGGTATGGCTTTTCAGTTCGAGAAATGTTAAAAAGCATTCAATAGGCTGTACATCTTTTAAGCATTGAAGTACAACACATAACGGATCTATATGTGATAGATCTGGCATCGAGTTAACTGACAAGCTAAAATAATCAGAAGAATTTACTTCATCAACAATGAACACGTGGACCTTCCGAGGCATTGGTTCAATGAGCTCTTCACAGGTAGTTTTGGACAAGTAAGAAAAATTTCCGTTTCCAGAATTTCTATATTTCTAAATGTGACCTGCTAAAAATGGATCAAACTAACTTATGAGCTCAAGCAGCCCTAAAATATTCTCATTGTACAGTGAACCACATTTTTCATCTGTTTCTCGAAAATCCAGGCCACGTTCAGCAAACGTACGAATAACAGCTATTACACGCTCCAAGACATGTTCCCAGTAATTGTGACCTTCTTTAATTTGTTTTTCCAACTCTTGTTGCAAGACTAAACCTCCCCTGCGAGTTAAGTATGTTAGCATAAAGTCTCGGTAAGTAGTGCTTCTTTCATGATGATCGATTACAATAGTATTTCGCCAGTCACTGAACCCTTTTCTTTCAACAAAACACGAGGAAAATTTAGAGTCAAAACGTTTACAAACAAAGCAGTAAACTGCCCCTGTTCATGGTAAATACAATACCCAATCACTCTCTTATTGCTCCCCATTGGCTTTTACCCCAAAGAAAGGTGTTTGCAAACAGTATCTCGTTGGTTTGCCGCTATTGAAGGTCGGGCAAGATTGCCCAAATGGCCCATTTTGGTGTTGACAGTCAGTGGGTTCACAGGCAATCCAATAAGCCACATCAGCAGCAGAGAAATCGAACCACAACCCTGGATATTTAGCTTTAGTTTCTTCATCTTTTGTAGACTGAAGCATTTTACCATTGCACAATATATTTTCATTTTCAGCAATTATTTCAACTTCAGACTGTATTGTAGAACAACTTGCATCAGCATTAACACTAGAGATATCAGGAAAATTTTGAGGCAAAGTGAGATCAGTTGTGAGACTCGTGCCATTTGAGCCAGCCTGTGACACTTCAAAGTCATCATAATGTTCTGACCTTGAAGTGAAGAAAGTGACACTTGTAGGTGTGGAGCTTATTCAACTTCAATTTTTTTCAGAGTCAGATGTAGTATAGGTGACTTCTGATGGCGGAGATGGATGGGTTTTGATTTGGAAGATCATGTTGTGTGAGTTGAGTGAAAAAATTAGTCAGCTTTCCAGTCTTGGCCACTAAATTCAAAGCCTTTTGTTGGTTCATTTTTGCCAGTTTTCTCTTTTGTGCACCATTTAATTTAACACGTTTCATCTTGCAGTCTAAAAACGAAACAAAAGATGATGGATCATATATAGTTATAATGATTAGAAAAATGCTGAAATTCATAAAGGAAAACGTTGGTGAGACAGTCAAACATACTAAACTCTAGGTCTATATTTAGACAAAGATTGTCAGAAAGTTATCCTAGGACCTAGGTCCATCAGTACATAAACATGAATTCATAAATACCTTTATTGGTTTGCTGCGTTCTGATTGGTTGAAAACCATTCGAAACTGGCTTCAATCCATTTCAGGAGAATTAGTTTTCAGTCATTGCAAAAGTTTCATTAAGGTTGTTGCTATGGTAGCTGTATGCAAAAAGCAATGTCAACTGTAATATGCAAATCCATTGTGAGCCAAAAAGTATTCCAAAACAATTTGTCATCAACAACACATACTGCAGTAGCCTATTTACACAGTGATCATTCTGTAATGGTACACATGAATGACATATAATTAATTGTAAACTGTACTGCACATTGAACTACTAAACACTGGGTTAGACCTAGGCTAGAGTACCTTAATCCTAATCAAATATCTGAAGAATGAGTAGTAACCTCAACTTTAAACTCAGTTTTGACCCGGAGACTTTAGACAAGCCAATAAACTATACTTCAACAAAACAGACATATGTCTGAAACTTTATCTGCATGCCTGGTTGGGAAGGCAAATTCAAAACGACGGCCTTAAATTGAGAATAGTCCACTTCATTAGTCCAGGCTACAGTACCGTTTCCAGTGCACTTACACTAAACTAGTTACAGTATTTAGGCCTAAAGTTAGCGTTGTTATCTGTGAACTGAGTGACAATAACGTTAGCCTAGTACTTAGTACTAACCTTGCTCACATGAATATGTTCAATTCATGCACTTTCTCCGACAATCCAAAATTGATTTTGTTGATTTGTTGATTCTTTTACAGCATATTTGCATGACCACGGTGCCACAGTACTGTACTACTACTAGTAGTACAGTGTATGCATAACAACGTCAAGTTTGTTTTTGTTTTTGAATTTCGCGCAAAGCTACACGAGGGCTATCTGCGCTAGCCGTCCCTAATTTAGCAGTGTAAGACTAGAGGGAAGGCAGCTAGTCATCACCACCAACTCTTGGGCTACCCTTTTACCAACGAATAGTTGGATTGACCGTCACATCATAACGTCCCTACGGCTGAAAGGGCGAGAATTTTTGGTGCAATCGAGATTTGAACTCGCGACCCTCAGATTACAAGTTGAACGACTTAACCCACTTGGTCATGCCAGGCCAACAACGTTAGGAATCATGTTGTCGTGAATGTCGAAGTCTTACGCAATTTAACCTAAAAGGTCGAATTATCGCCTTTAGACTGCTCCAATCAGTCAGTTGTTTTTCCAGTTTTTCAGAAATGTAATAGAACACATATTGATCTGAATTTATAGTCACAAAATAGTTGAATTACACCTAAAGATTTGTCGTCATTGTCTCTGTGTTTCTTTCTAGGATTGTTAGTTCGTTTCATAAAAATATCACCAGAGAGCCGGGCCGGGTCGGGTCGGAGAATTATGACGTCATGATAGGATCAAGGTAAAAGTAAGGAGAATATAATTGTGATCTCCATTTTTGTGTCTAAAAATGGCATATTTGACAAAATTTTGTTGACTATTTATGAACGTGGATAAAAACAAGGGTGCCCAGTCTTAAATCACATTTAAGACCGGGCACCCTTGTATTTATCCCCTAAGTAAATCTCAGCTTCAGATCTGTTAACATTATTACATAATCACATGGGAATACATACGTGCCCAAATACTCTAATAGGTTACATGTAATATATGAACAGTGGCATTCCTTTCTAAATTTTTCTTGGCATGATAAATTTCAAAACGTACTCACACACAAATGAGTTTGTTTTTAGAGCAAGTTGTTTGAAGCCAAAACCAATTACGGCTCAGAAAAGCTTTAGTGAGAAACACACTTATAAAAATATTGCAAAACACACATGGATAATACAATACTAATACAAATAAAACTAAAACAAACGAGACAATAACCAAAATATAACGTACGAAAACAGAAGCCGAAAGAAACATAAAATTAGCTGCGTCTCTGTACACATCTGTCACCATTTCGCTTGACTTATGTTTCTATGGTATTATACTCTTATTTTTCTGTAGATGTCATTGAATAAAGCATTAAAAGGTAAAACAAAACAGTTCCACTGCTTATAATGTCTAATAAATAGCCACAACAGAAGGAATGATTGAGAAAAATATTTATTTCATCAATGTCAGATATCATAACATACGATCTTTTACCTAAAGTTTTATCAATGTTTTGTACTGCTCGTTACATCAATCTTTCGCAAACCAAAGACTTCTTACTTCAGATACACAGTTTAGTAGTTTCTCGAAACTTTAGTCACTCACTAACCCAAAGAAAACGTTTTTTTAACAATGCAGAGTAAAGTCGAACACGGCAGATAAGGACAATTACAAAAATATCAACTAAAGTTGAGTGTGGCAGTGAAAGAGTTCAGGGTACGATAGCTGGGGGAAAAAACTCTGTGGTGCCCTAAGCACGTGCTTATTTTGCTTAATGGTTAATCGAAGGCTGATCGACCTTGTTGGCAAATATAAATTTAAAACATATCGACATTTAATTAATTTATAAATCCAAATTACAATTTAACTCAATCTAATTACAATTTAACTGCAATATGTAACGTAATAAACAAGAAACTCGTTCGAGATAAATTATAATACGCAACATACTGTTACATTCTTCAATTTCATTAATGTTTTATTTTTTACAGTTAAGTATTAAATTAATTTAAGTTATTTATTTTATACTCAAACGAAAATTAATTGAAATATATATTAGGAAATACACAATATAATATTTTGAACCTTAAAAATACAAGAAGTTTGGGGTCCAGCATGGCCAAGTGTGTTAAGGCGTTCGACTCCTGGTCGCACCAAACATGCTCGCCCTTTCAATTGTAAGGAACGTTATAGTGTGACGATCAATCTTATTAGTCGTTGATAACCATCAGACCGCTGTATGCACTACTAGGCGTTCAAAATCTTCTTCGTTTTTCTCACAAAGTTATATGAAAAGACGATTTTGAAGTGCGTGAGATTTAATAAAGTTGACAATCTTTATTACAATGGCAAGAGAGTCATGCAAAAGTTCTTCTAAGTTCTTTGAAACCAAGCGTTGTCAGTAAGCCATGCATTGTATGCAAAAAACACTTCAGGCACAGCAATGGGTAATATCTCTGTATCTACTTACAATTGAAGCAGCGCCATCAGCTGCACAAGAGCTGATTATTATTCAAATTATTATATTTTCAAGAGGGATATTGTTTTCTTTGAAATAATTATTCACTCTTCAAAACTTGTTTCACCTTTGATGTCTGTTGTAAGCTTTCGAGCAAAAAGCATTTCCTCTCTGAACTGATTATCATCCAAAAACCTAACACGTCATCAGTAGGGCTTCGTTATCTTGTAAACATGATTCATGAATTTGCAGAGCGAACTTTTTAACTTGTAATTTTGCGACCAATTGTTTTTCAACATCATCTGCCATTTCATCGATACGCCTTGATACTGATAAATTGCTCAAGGGGATGGCCTAAGTAATATTATGTGCTAACCGCTGGGCTTCCATTAGTGTATTATGCGACAACAAATACCATCTTCTAGCTTTTACATGTAAAAATAATATTTTAAAATAATACCTTAAGTTGTGCTAATAGAAAATAATTGATAATGATGAATTTAAATTTTAATACATATTATTGAATAAATTAAAATATTTATATTGACTAATAATGAATTTGTTATACACATGAAGGGTATGGTATTAAATAATGAAATATTGAGAATTGAAGTACTGAGTTTTGTCTTGACTATTTGTAAACAAAATTCATTTGGACAAACTGGTTAGTTTTACATATATTGGTTAATTCAATTAGTAATATACGATGAAATATCTGATGCTAAAATTCTTTATGTCAAGCATAAAGATTATTTTCAAATCTATAAATTATGCGACTGATTCATACCTATGATAAAATGATTTATTGGAAAGCATACATTGTTCAGTTTATATGTTTGGTAAAAGTATGTTTTCACCAATGTCAGGAAGTAGCCAAGAGCAATTCTTAGATTTCAAAAACTGCTAATTCGATGAATACAAACTGCAATAAGAAATATCACATTTCAAAACTCTTGTTTCTATATGTGTGGTTTTTAACATTACGGTCACCAATAGTATAAATAATAGCATAAGAATTGTTTCTTCCGCTACTTGCCTTCCAGTCTTTATCAGGAATAATTACATTACTGCAATTGGATGCAGATTGTGAGTAAAAACTTTAGATGTGAGACGTAGTGAGCTTGATCCCAACATTTATATTTACTTTTGTCACTTTATATTTTTGTTCAGTTCTATTGCAGTCGTCATTGAATTTCAAATGTGAAACTTCGAAGCAGGTAAAACTTGAATACTGTACATTCTATATGGGTTTTATTTTCGAGTTACTTTTCTTACTATAGTATATTTTACCTTTTTCACATTGAAATTAATATGTACTGTGTGTGCGTGTATGTGTATGCAATAGACTTTCATATTTTGAAATTCTGATGCATATCTGTTATAATATATCTAAATAGTTTCATTGGATCAATAAAATAACTGACAAAAATATGCTTATTTTATGTTATTGACACTATTATAAATGTATGAGACTTTATTGTAAAACTAAATAATATATTTAATAAATTGTACTTAATTTTTAAAGTTAAACTATAAAAAAGAATTTAAGAAAGTCATTTACCCACCAGAGGAATTAAAGTAAAATTATCTAATTATATTGAACAATGAATTACATGCACTTAATGTTGTGAACTCAAACAACCCCCGACCTTAAGAAAAAAAACAACAACGTATTTTCTTATTTCGTTTTAGAAATGAATCCTGAGAATTTTGTTTTATTGCGAAGTTACACAATGGGTTTGACTGCTGTCCTGCAATACGAGCAGAAAAAAAACTCGCATAAAATTTAATAAAGAATAAAGTGGTCTAAAAACTTTTTTTAGTTTTATTTTGTACAATTTTCAGGCAGAAACCTTTTGTCAGGCAATAAAGATTATGTTAAATTGAAATTAGGCTCCTAAAAAACTGTTGAAATGTTAACATGTACACGGGTTCTAATTACTCACGTCAAAGTGTAGCACGGTAACAAAAATATTGTTTGATAATTTAGCAGTGTAAGTCTAGAGAGAAGGCAGCTAGTCATCACCACCCATGGTAACCTCTTGGGCTACTCTTTTACCAACGAATAGTGGGATTGCACGTCGCATTATAATGACCCAACGGCTTAAAGGGCAAACATATTTGATGTGACGAGGATTCGAACCCGCGATCCTTACATTACGAGTCGAGTGCCTTAACCACCTGGCCATGCCGGGCCTAATATTATAATTAAAAATAAAATGGAAAACTAATAATTAGAACAACTAAAATTTGACTTGCATATACAACTGGAAAAACGTATAAACACAAATTCTCAAAATAATGAAATAAGATAATAAAGTGATAAAATAATTATTCAGGAAAATAGCTTTGACATGAGGAAGACTTTCAGAGGTTATATTGAAAAGGGGATTTAACAAACAGTAAGCGGTAGGTAAAACTCATCTATAGGAAAGTTTATGAATATGAAAACATATCAATAGAAAAGATTGGTGAAAAATGTTTTTTAAATAACTTGGAAGTAAATATTTTGTTAATTTCATAAAGGACTTAATGTTAAGTAGGAAAACAATACGATGTCATGAACTTTCTAGTTTTAAGTTTAGTGGAGCATTTCTCATGACTAAAACTACCATATAGAAAGTACTATTGTGGTCAGGATAACTGAAGTTTCTACGAACTGAAAGGTCAGTAGAGTCTTCTCTTATAGATGTAAGGTGTTCCCAGAAACGGTTACAAGTCTGCCATCTGTTTCTTCTATATATAGTTTGTGACACGTGTTAACACAGAATACGGCAAATGACGCATTCAGATGTGCAGCTATAATGTCCTCTAATGTGGAAATAGGCGCAGTTAATGTGATGTTGTTTAAATGAATGAACAAAGTACAGTGGGATGTTCCAATAACGATGAAATCGTTGTCTTATAGCTCCGAGTGCACCAAATGGTGTTTACAATTTGGATTATATTTATAAGAGGCTAATCACAGAACGTGTAATAAGTAGTTCATCAATGATGGGGTCATGAGTAGTTTATAATGTTTTAGTTTAATATTCGTTGCTAACCTATTGAAGATTTATATCAAAGGGATTCTATCATTTTGACCTTTGTTTTTAGGTTGGATGGCGTTGATACTTGGTACAGTGTGTCTTTCTTGATTGTTACGTTGTTCCAAAAGTCCTGCCACTTCGGTGGTTTCGGAAGGAAAGTTCTTGTTCTTTAGAGAGCTTCTAAAAAGTCCTTTAGAAACAGTGAATTTGATTTCCTAGGGATAGAAATAATTGTTGTCTAGACAAGCTTCGCTATCAGTAGCTTTTTTATGAATGGTGGTTTAAAACGAGTCACCTGAAATATGAATATTGACGTCGAGAAATGAGACATTGGCATCGGAGATTTAGTAAGTGTCATTAAGGACTAGATAGAATTATTGATATAAGTAGATGAACTTCGAAACAGGTAATAATATTTAAAATGCCCTCAGTGTGACGGATAAAGAAGTCGAAGAAACCACCATCAAAAAATGTAGAGACGTTCCTCGAGGTAACCAATAAATAGGTTATCAAAAAAGAAGGATTTAGTTTCATGCCTCTGAAAACACCTAGAACTATCGATACACTTAGTCAATGAATTCTAAGACATTTATTGTGAGAAGTGGTAATCAGGTTAAATTATGGTTTTGATAGAAAGGTTAGTATCAATTTTCTTTGAAGAATGTTTCACAGCTATAATGGCGTCATTATGAGAAATAAAAGATTACAGTGATTGTATATCAGTGTTGAAAATGTAACTTAAAGGTTTGTTTCCTGTAATGAACGTCTTTAAAGAACGTCTGATCTGTGGTTCTAAACATAGGACAGAAGAGAGATGACCAGGTACTGAAGAACATAATCTAATAAGTTAAAACTAGAAAACCTAGAATACCGTATTATTTTATAACTCAACACCAATTCCTGTTATAAAATTACTGCAAGATTTACTTTAAAATAAATCTAAAATATATTTTCTACCAACTTTTTATAGATATGTTTCCCATAAAATTTTCCTATACGTATGTTTTACTCACCGTTTACTCCTTGTTAAATCTTCTTTTCAGTTTTTCTTTGAAAGTCTTTCCCTTCTCAAAATACTTCTTTGTATTATTATTTTATCAGCTTATTATCTTATTTTATTATTCTGCAGATTTATGTTTATTATTTTTTATATACATTTAAGTCCAATTTCAGTTGCTCTAAATTCTTGATTTTTATTTTATTACCAGTTTTAACTGTTTACCGAAAAATCTTAATATTTTACTAAACAATATTTTTGTTACCATGCTACACGTTGGACATACGTAGTCAGACCCCGTTTACATTCTAGCCATTCAAAACTTTTTTCTGAGCCTAATTTCTATATAACACGGTCTTTACTGCCTCATGAATGTATTTTATCCGAAACGTTATATATACAAAATAAAACTAAAAATATGTTTTATTCAGACATGCAAACTTATCCTTTGTTATCTTTTACAAGCTAGTTGCCAAAGCTCTGTCCACTGGTGGAATCGAACTCTGGATTTTAGCGTTATATGTCCATAAACTTTCCGTTGGCTTATCGGAGAGGATGAGCTAACAACAATCTTCCAATCACTATGGAGTTAACAAAATTCCAAATCGAATTTATTTTTTAAGTTGAGAAATGTAAACGCGTCATTAGATTTTCTTGTTGATAAAATATATGACAAAAAGAAAATTTCAAAAGCCACCTTAAAATCATATCGAAAAAAAAATCTTAATTTGGTTAAGAATAAATTTCCTTAACATCTTCAAGAAACAGTAGCTAAGCCAAAATTAATAGCATATAGATATATGAAGCTTGTTCGTGACTTTGGAAAGAATCGGACATTTCTTATATACGTCATTGAAAAACGTTTTACCACTTTCTTGGCTAGCCTCACTAACCTGGAAAGAAGCCAGGTAATAAAATTCTACTTCTAGAAACCGAAGACGACAGCGTTTCTTCCCATATATGTATATAGGACTAAACTGCTTATATATATATAAAGTACATCAAGACAAAAGCTAATGTCTTACTTTTAAGGGCATTTTATTGCCTTAGCCGTAGATATCTATTGAAGACACACTTAGAAGGCGATAAAATCTGTATCTTTTCACTACAATGGTTCATTGCACCATATATGTACATCTACATCAACACACATATGTAAAATAAAGAATTCGTTTTGGATTTCTTCACCTCTCACGTATAGTACAAATTTTAAGTATTTGGCTATTACAGAATTATTTCAGAGTTGTATTTGCAAAATTTCAAAGTTTAATCGTCTGGGGATAATGGGGTATCTTCTTCCACCTGATTTAACAGGTTACTTGTGCAACCACTCTTAACTGTATTAAAAACATTTTGTTTTGTGTTTGTTACCTGTTGTAAAATATCTCCTCACTCAGCTCTGATGCTCTACGTATTTTTAATTCTGCATCTGTCGTCTATCTAACTCATCTCTTGTTCCAAGTATTTCACCAATTTTCTCCAATTTTCTTACATATTTTAAAATATTTCTTAGTCAGATCTTCATACAAAATGTGATTGAACAGATCTTTCAATTTATATGCTAATAGACTAATAGTTTTCAATATATATATGTGGGGGTCTGTATTGTGTTATGCAATTTCTCCCTGCTTCTTTATGTTGCAGACACAGACTTTCTAGCTTTTGTTTGTCAATTTTGTAGATTTGTTTATCATTTTCAGATGCACAAGAAGCTCTAGCTATAACATTTTCATCAAAATTTTCAGTAGTAAAGGAACATAAGAAAAAATATAATTTAAGAGATGACAAAGATTTTATGCTCATTTAACCACTACATTGTCGAATAGGCTCATTGACTGATCATTTTACTTCCGCATGAAAAGTATTATTTTTCATTATATCGCATTTGATAATTATTTAGTTGGTCGTGTGCTAAATGCTACAAAATATTTCAAGCAGTTTTAACATCATATTTGAGAAACGTTTCTCTCGTAACCCAAGTCAGTTGTCTGACTTCATTGATTTTTTTTTATATTTGATTAACATATCTGTCCCTTTATGATCAATGTGCTACTAAAGTACTGGGACAACACATTGCTATATATTATTGGATCCGTCCGTACTGCTTGTAAAACCAATTGTGTACTGGTGTTCAGGTTTCATAAAAAATAAACAGCTTTCACAGAAACCAGCTGAAGTTAAACTACTAGGAGGAAAGACACTTCTGATCTTCAAGAAAGCATAGTTACTTGATACAGCATAATGGCGTGAGTGCCTCAGATATTTTCAAACATCCCTATCAAAGTCTATGTGATAATGTGCTGAAGAAATGAGAGATTGTGGTGGAGTGATTTTTTCTAATTCCGCTAATTTTAGATTAAAGAAAATTATTTACATATATTTAAATCTTCATCCCTGTACTTGGTGTGTGAACTAGAGTATCTCCAGTGAACATGATAAAAGCAGAAATAAGGTTATCCCTATGGTGAATGGGTTTGTATCAGTTCTAGCTAACTTAATCTCCTAAGTCATAGGTATAGAACAACTTATATTTTCAGTATAACGTTTCCTGTGCAATTGGTGGGGTGAGTAGATAGCTCATTTGCTAGGTCAGCTGAATATGGCTGATTAAGCTATAGAGACCTAAGTTTTCTGGTTAAGGCTTTTACCTGTGTTTCTAATTAGCTTTAATCAAAGTCTCGACTAGATTAGTCATATATTGTAATCGTTGTTTTTGCTAAATAGACTAACTTTCCAGTGTACAGCTTTCAAACTCCTTTTTTTAGTTCTGAATTTAGTTACCAGTTACAATTCATTTTCATTTTATTGTTGCTTTAGTTTAAGACGTGTTTTATTTATCTCCATAACTGTGGATCGTGTTTTTGTCTTCTTGTGTTTTATACGCTTAATAAAAGTTTCTGTATTTTTATAAACTTTGAGTAATCTCTTTCTTTCAATCCTCTTGTTATATATGGATTTCAACTACCTGTGCACAACTGTTCTCTAGTTAGACTATTTCTATGTCTTGATTATTTTCCAATTCAGGTAAAAAGAGCTCTGTTTTGGATATGGAGTGTTTAAAGGGCCCATCATCTAGCTGCCAACTGAAAATGTCAATAGATTACCTATATTGTTCCTGCTACAAGCAAAGTCAACCTTCTTGAATTAACTAGTAGAAAACAAAAAACACCAGTTTTGTTATGTGTTGGCATCACAATACTCTATGTCGTTAAGCATGTCAGTACTGCTCAGTTGTATAATTATTATTATATCATGGAAGAATTTTGGTGATGATATGGCATAATATAAAATCAATTTAGACATAAAAACAAATTTAAAGATCTTGGGTGTATATTGAAGCGAATAAGCATATGATCTGTATAACCTGTGTCAGTGTGTATCTGTTAGAAAGGTTCTGATAGCTACTATAAGGATATTTTTGTAGCTAAATGTATTTAAAATGTGGCAAATGAATCCATTTGGCAACACATGTTAATGAGAAATGTATTACGTTAAACTTTTGCAGTAGTGATGTTGGCTGTTACTAGATTTAAGGCAGTAAAGTGAAACAAATTGCAGAGCAGAAGAAGCCTGCAATCATCACTGTAGTACATCTACCAGCTAAACAATTTCTAGAGCACTTTCTTCATGGAAAGAATTAAAATAAACTAAGTATTTCTCAACTAGAAGTGACAGCAAATGTTGTAGTTAAGTCCATTTTGGTTTCACCCATTAGAAAGGGCTAACTAAATTCTATTATTCTGTCTGGGCCAGGGATAAAGCTAAAAAATTAGAATGTTGGCACATTTTGATGGAAAAATTATATCACCTTCTTGAAATGTATACTGGCTGGGAATGGTAGATGGAAATGTTCATTCCTTACTTTAGCAGAAAACCAGCAGCAAGTTTCATTTTCATTTGCTCTATCATCCAGTTACAGTAGGGAGATTAGAGACATGTTGAGAAAACTGCAATATCAGCAAGTTCATACTAGTTGGTTTGGCCGGTGACCTTTAATAGTGCAGTCACCTGTCCATGTTAGAAATAATACACGGACGAGGAGTTAAACAAGTAACTGATACAAGAGTGGCTAGGATTTTTCTCGACCACGTACTTCCAACAAACCCGCCATCCAGCAAGTTGGAACATTTTCTTCCACAGACAAACTTATGAATGCTTTAGAAGAATCGTACTGAATCCTTACAGCCTAGCCTCTGTGTTTGGCCACTGACGAGCAGAAATAGATGATATGAGAAGATATAAGACTGCTTTCAGCACGTTGGGTGGATATCAATACGCCAACTACTTTCAAGCAACTGCTCGAACTTGCTGTATAGGAAGCTATAAGTAAAATATTGATCATGAGATCTGTTGTACTACACAATGTTATAAAACCAAATTTAAACTTGATTGTGAAAAAGTGCTCAAGTAGGAATTTTTGAACACATAGTTGGTATAAACTTGTCCACAACAAAAAATTTGAAGTGTACATATTTATTGGCTTTGTATCATATTACCAATACTATGTGACCAAAATCTCGAATATAGCTGTGTCACTCTCTACAATCACCATAGATGTTTCAGAGTTCAGGTGGCCTACGAAATAAGAATGGTCATTTGAGTGGACATGTGCTTTTGTTGATGTACCACTTTTGGACTGGACTATCAATTTATACCGGCGAAACATCCTCATTATAGTGAGAATGGAACAGTGCTTTCACGAGTAAAAAATGATGTGGAACATTTATGGAAGAAAATTTATTATTAAAGTGGACCATGAAATATGAAGTTGGCTGATGAAATTTAAACATCCACAAGGAGTGAATTGTATTCACTATACAACATCAACTGAGAGAGGAACAATAAAACGTTGTCTCGCAGTTTCGCCAGTTACCAGGACCTAGTTTTTTTAGAATATTCTTTTCTAGGATAATAGGTAAAGGTACTATTGCAGTCGTGGCATCTAATATCTTATATTTCTGGAGAGAAAAACGCTGATAACATTTGGATATTATACGCCAAATCAAGAGTACTGGAAAAACAACAAAAAAGCTAATTTCTGTTATCATGTTTTCTTATATGTTCTTATACCCCTGCCATGATTCTGTAACCAGAATATCACAAGAACCACTAGACATATTAATGTTGATTATGGGCTCATGTAGCTAAAATTAATTATTCTTTGGTAGATGTAGACTTTAAAACAGATCTCAATGCAAGACCATGGCTCTTTTGGTATCTTGAATATTGAATTTAGATCTGAAGAACTGTTATATGGAGTGCTAGAACCAACTACTTGTTCTCTTCAGATGGGTGATTTATGTGATCTGAGAGTTGAACGAAACCTATAAAATGTTTTGTAAATACTGTCGTACTCATGCGACTTGGCAAAAGCTTTATAATTATCCAGTTTGAAAATCATGAACTCTATGTCATTTCTGAATAATGCTGCATTTTCTGCTCTGAAAAAGTTCGATGGGAAATTTTACCTTTGTTCAAACAATAATACATTAGTTGACCGAGACACATAACATTAAGAACCTGCCTTCATCAACCCAGAGCCTCGAACTTAAATCTAACTGATATCTTGTGGGAAATTTTAAAACAACGTAGAATATCATTACATTTCTAAATATTTTATAATAGAAATGTTGGTTTGTTTCACTATATGGTAGATGGTTAACAGGTTGATCAAGGTGACTTCCTAATCTAATAAAATGGAGTACCAGTTGCAAAATATGAGACTGCATTCTTAAGAGTGTTTTCTAAGTAATTTTATAATACTTAAACAAAATGTAGTTAAACAACTTGCTAACAATTAAAACCTCGAACAAGTAGTTCATTTGAGGGAAAGCAGTTTTACTAAGTTAAATTAATGTCCGGTTTAGCAGTTATGTTTCCATTGATTCATTCTCAGCTCGAGTTACTGGCTAAGACAGCGACACTACCCTCGAAGAAATATGTTATAGCTTATGAGCAGTCTCGTTATTTTGAATTTCGCGCAAAGCTACACGAGGGCTATCTGCGCTAGCCATTCCTAACTTTACGGTGTAAGACTAGAGAGAAGGCAACTAGTAATCACCACCCACCGCCTACTCTTGGGCTACTCTTTTACCAACGAATAGTGGGATTGATCGTAACATTATAACGACGCCACGGCTGAAAGGGCGAGCATGTTTGGTGCAACGGGGATTCGAACCCACGACTTTCGGATGACGAGTCAAGCTCCTTAACTTCCTGGCCATGCCAGGCCTGACGAGTAATTTAATACATATTAAAAAATCAAATGCTTAGATTTTCTCACTCCGTAATTCTATTTTTGTTTTCTGTTCGCTAACAATTTCAGTAACATAAAAACACAATTATAGTTGTGATTAGAAACTGGTACCTTCTTATGGCTAGTTTTAGAATGTTAGTCTTCAGACAGTAGTCCTAACTCTTTTTTGCTGCATAATTAGTTTCGGACATTCTGATGGCGGGATGCATAGTTACGGAGTTACGACCAGTACAAAACGTGCTTCATGACAATTGAAAAACAGTGATAGACGCTGTTAGCTTAACTGACACAAAGCAAACTGTAACTAGACTTCAAGTGCATGCATGGTATGTGCAGAGACAAAGAAGTTCCTTACTGATAAATAAAAATGCTAAAAACATACACATACACAAGACCAAAGATAAATTATCAATTATTTCACACTGATACCAAAATAAAAAAAAAATTCGATATGCAACACACATAAATCGGCCCGGCATGGCCAGGTGATTAAGACACTCGACTCTTAGGGTCGCAAGTTCGCATCCCTGTTACATCAAATATGATCGCCCTTTCAGCCATGGGGACGTTATAATGTGGCGGTCAATCCCACTATTCGTTCGTAAAAGAGCAGCCCAAGGGCTGGCGGTGGGTGATGATGACTAGCTGCCTTACCTCTAATATTTCACTGCTAAATTAGAAACGGTTAGCGCAGATATCCCTCGTGGAATTTTGCGCGAAATTCAAAAAGCAAACAAACGTATATATACCTTATGGTTCCATGTGCACAGTGCAATTAAAGCTTATTTTGATTGATATATTTTTTAAATTCAATACACTTTTAACTTCGTGAAATATGTCAACGTCGTGAGTACGAGCTTACTGAGACTGTCAATAATATCTTTAGAAATCGAAGTGACTAAAATTAAATATCGTAAGCCTGGTATATAAAATTCCTACTTTCACCTACCTAGTTTGAAATGGTATCTTCTGATCGGTGCCGGCGTATAGAGAACCAACAATACGGTTGGTTGATAGGGAAATATTATTATTCTCTCGCATGCCTAGCGTGACCTTCTGTTGATGTTCTGTTTACACACTAACACAGAGAAGCCTCACAGGTTGCTATGGTCTGAGAGTTATTTGGCCACATAACTTACTTTCAATTAAAGGTAAGTTTTACATTTAAAGAATTGTGTTGTATAAAGATATTAATCTTGTTCTAATATTGTAGTTCATTTTTTCCCCTCTGATCTTTAAAAGAAAGAAGATGGTTTGATTTTAATATGTGTAACGCTGATACTACTAGGTCAAATAGGCTATGTTTTGTTTATCATACATTGATGGTTTGATAAAGCAGTTAATGTGTGTAACGCTGATACTACTAGCAATAGGCCATACATACAATTTGTACTTTATGATTTATATAGGCTATTATGAGGGTAAGGTAATGTACTATAAAATAAACACGATAGACTAGTTATTGAACTCGAAGATTTTCTTGTTACAAATTTAGTCCAATTTACTTTTTTATCACTGAATAAAAATATATATTGAAGCAGTTCTAAGCATCGTATTATAACACGTAACTACACATAAAACAATACTTTAAAGGTAAAACGCATTAAAGATAGTTTTAGAAATAGGCACATGTGTTGTTTTATTCAGGAATCTAATCTGTCTTGTTTACAGATTACGAGAAAACAACGAGAAAATTGTTGTGAAAGCAGGGAATGAAATTTGAGAATGGAATATAGAAAATAAATAATATCAGAATTACTTGAGTAAATATAAGCATAACTTTGGTTAATGTGTTAGGATTTGGCCTCTTTGCTTTTGAGTTGCTGTAATTGTAAATTTTACCGAGGAAGATAACATCACTACAGTTAGAAACATTTTTTTAGCCTAGCCAAGTTTTCAAACTGTTATTTTTTCACGGGCAGTTATAAATGTATTGTTAATAAATTTTTATCAAAACACATGCATAAAATACAGCACTAATAATATACTTACAGCGTGAATATGGTCTGTAACTAGTTTGTTTTTCGTATGATTTAGAAACATTTATTCTTAGCCGAATGAGTAAAGAGTCTTGCTGAGAAAGACATAGAATTAAATTGTCGATTTTTTATTTGTATTAAGGTATACAATGATAACAAAGTTTACTACTGCTAACATTTTATTGATGTGTTGGTTTCCTTTGAATTTTTTCAGCGTTAAAGTCGTTGCAAAAATATTTCATTCGTAGTATAGAAACATGACCTTTGGCGTGTGTTTTCTTATAACAAAGCCACATCAGATTATCTGCTGAGTCCACCGAGGGGCTTCGAACCTCCTTTGGCGTGTAATGGCTTATCGATATTATAATTGATACTTACTTTAACCTGCAATACACTGTTAGCAATAGTAAACTTTGCTATCCTAATGTGCCTTAATACGGATAAAAATCAACTATTTAATTCTCTTTCTCAGCAAGACTTTAATCATTCGGCTACGAATAAATGTTTCTAAATAATACGAAAAACAAACAAGTTACAGACCATATTCACGCTCTTAGTATGCTATTACTATTGTATTTTATGTATATGCTTTGATAACAAATTATATAAACGATACATTTATAATAACCCGTGAAAAAAATAACAATTTGAAAACTTGGCTAGGTGAGGCTCAGAACTCAGTGTATTCGGTCTGTAAATCGAAGTGTTTATGGTTAGAGATTCATTTCGTCAATGTCCTACAGTTTGGAGCCGTCGGTGCACTATAGAGATGAGACAAGGATAATCTCGAAGTCGACAGTTTATGTAGCTTACTAGCTGCCATCCTTCTAGGGTTATCACTTCAAAATTTTGGAGAGCTATGCAGAGATATCACTTGCGTAGTTTTGCTAAAAAGTCATCAATAATCTGCCTGTGATTTTTATAAACTATTTGGGTTGAATTTTCTTTACATATTAAATCTATATGGCTTTCAAACTTATTTGTTAGGTAAAATAAAAGACGTTCCACTAAGTTACCTATCACGAATTTTCCGCTCCAACGAGAAACTTTAAAACATTATACAGTACTGTTTTCCATTCGAATGTTTTTCAGAAAGGCCGAGTAAATGTATTTAATCATTCAGTACTACACAATACGAGCCTTAAAAACCAATTATTCTTTAAATTTGTGTTAAGATAAAACAACTTTCGTAGACAATATATAGTATTTTTAACATTTTTATATGATAAATTAAACCTTTATGGTTTTAAGAAAATATTTTTTGGATGAAACTATAATACTTTGAAATGTGTTAAGTGTATACAATAATATAAATACATCTGTTGATACATATACATTAATGTGTGTGTGTATATGTAGAAATATATATATTTATATTTTGCACAACAACGCACACAAACTGTAAAATGTATATAAAGATCTAAAACCTTAAGGTCTATATAAGTAAGGTCAAACGTTCTATGTATTCACGTGTTGTCACTGACGTAATGTTATACCCTTATATTTGTTTTCAAGTAAAGATGAACTGATTTCAGAGAAGTATTATGACTCATCAAACACTTTTCACCAGAACACTACTTTTACATCGTCACAAAAATGTACGAATTTATTACTATGAGAATTGCTTTGCGCAACGGAATAGTAAATAAAAGTTCTGCAAACAGGTGAAGCTATTTCAAGTAATTTATTCCTTCTACCGGGCTAATGAGGAATGTTGGGTGTACTCGTGTGTGTGCGTAAATAAAAATGGTTATTTTCACTTGTAAGGTATTCAGGAACAAATACTAGCAGAAAAATGCTCTGTTCAGACAGCTGGCTTTAGTTAAAAATGCAAGGGCAATAATTATCAGCTTCTTAATCGTAAGTCATCAAAGGCTTGATTGTCTGAAGTCTCATTATATCTGTTTTGTATATTGCGCTACATGTCAAAGGGCGGTAGTTCCGTGTATTTGAGGCTTTAACAACGTGAAAGTGTTTTATACTTTTTGCCCCCCTCCCGATAGCTCATCGATAAGTTTACAGACTTACAAAATAAAAATCCGGTGTTTAATTTCACGAGATAGACAAAGCGCATATTGCCCATTATGTAACGTAGTGCTAAAACTATCAGTTACTCTCCCATCAGTGATTGAAATGTTATATCTTTTTCAAAATATAAATCTCACTTAGTGTAAAAAGCTCTAACTTGTAATAAAATATCAGTCTCTGTATGGTCAAGTGGTTAGAATGCTCGACTTGTAATCTGAGAGTCGCGGGTTCACCCTATCACACCAAACATGCTCGCCATTTCAGTTACATGTTTAGAGACTGGTTTCGATTACAGGGTTGTCAAAAAGTTACTTCACAGCTGATATAGTTGGTGTTATTTAGTTGATACTAAAGAAAGTGTTATGAAGACAATTAAAATTAATCTAATTATTATTTGGTAAAAGAGTAACCCAAGAGTTAACGGTTGGTGGTGATGACTATCTGCTTTCCTTCTAGTCTTACTCTGCTAAATTAGGGACGGCTAGCGCAGGTAGCTTCTCGTAACTTTAAGTCTCTTATATTCTAACATTTGGAGACTAAGTTGCACGTGCAACTTGTAAACGTCTATTTAAGAACGTTCGACTTCTTCCTTTTCTAGTAAGATTGTCCTTTTCTATAATTACTGTTTGTTTGTTTTTAATCTCGCGCAAAGCTACACGAGGGCTATCTGCGCTAGCCGTCCTTAATTTAGTAGTGTAAGACTAGAAGGAAGGCAGCTAGTCATCACCAACCACCCCCAACTCTTGGGCTACTCTTTTACCAACGAATAATGGGATTGACCGTCACATTATAATGCCCCCCACAGCTGAAAGGGCGAGCATGTTTGGTGCGATCGGGATTCGAACCCGAGACCCTCGGATTACGAGTCGAACGCCTTAACCCACCTGGCCATGCCGGGCCTATAATTACTCATAACAGTTATTAATATTCTAAGTTAAATTTATTTACAAGCCGTTTCAGATTTAAGAATAACTGTGCAATTTCAACTAGGTTTATTAACACATATAATAGTGAGTAATTTTGAAATTTCAATATTTGTCTCTTTTTTTAGTTATTTCGGGTTCGAGGATAAGTGCAGACCCTAGACTGAGTAACTGTCCACTAGTATGTAATAGTTGAGTAACATTGGAATTTAAATATTAATCCATTTAACTCATTTGTGATCCCCAGCGGGACAGCAGTATTTACTGACTTACAACGCTACAATCAACAACAACAAGTACTTGATCATTTGTTTAGAAACAGCTGTTGTATTCTACCAAGAAGATAGAAAAGAGTATTTGACATATAAATGTGGCTCTAACCGTTTGAAAAAGACAATAAAACTGACACTCAGTTTTCAGTGTGCACTTTAAATGTAACGAGAAGTTGACAAAAGATATCCTGTCAAAAAGTATTGTTCGTACTAGAAATGTTGAATTTCTAAGGAAGGTACGTAATCATGAAAATGTAACGCGTATTTTTTTTTTTTTTTGCAGAACGCTTTGACACAAGGGAAGACTAGATAGACCCATAAATTTTAATAAATATGTAAGTTTTAAATCGAAGAATGCTATAAATGTTATTTGAACTAATGTTAGCTTTATGGCAAGTATGTTGGTCAGAATGACCAAGGTTATACCTTATGATACACCGCTGAACACACTCCGCTTTTTCATATATGTATCATAAAAGTGACAGGCAATTCCGCTATTCGCTTGAAAAGTTGCCGTGTAGGCGATAGGTGCTTTTGACTGGTTGCCCTTCCTCTGGTCAGCAGTTCGATATTAGAAACAGGCATGCTTGAAGTTTGGGGTTTTTCATCTGGCTGTTTAGCCCATGTATCTTAAAATATACTGTTCTAATTATAGATACCATGTACACATTTTTGTTTCTATATTATCGATTACTAGAAGCACGAATCATATACATCATATTTATAGAGATTCTCATGTTCTTCAACATACAGAATCTGAGTCAGAGACGTGTATCAACTTGTATCGTTTTCTTTAGATGTTTTATGTTCTGAGTTGAAGCTCAAGTTACGCCTTTCTTGTAGAAATTCTATTCGGAATTAGTTTTTCCTTACGAAATACGATAAAATATCGTCAGGTTTTCAGAACGACTGCTATTGGCATAACTAACTCCAGTCAAAATCGTATTATATGACTACTTTAAAAGCGCTAAATTACTGCTTTGTGAAGACAAGTTTGCCTGTAATTTTTGTCCACACACATGCATACACACTGTTCAAAGTAAATCTCTTAGGATTAGTTGTGAATTCCACAAATTTAATCATTTTAGAAATTGTACCGTGAAATTCATAAGAGTTCTATAGGGAAACAACCAGAAGCTGAATTAATGAGTTATGTTACAGGACATCGAAAGTGTAATGTAAGCTACAGGAACTGTCTTGTAAAAACATAATACAGAGTTGTTCTAATAGGTTAGTCATGTGAGAAGATCAAGACTACCGAGGATTTTTAGTGTTAGCTAAACTGTTTAATATATGAAAATCGTCCAATAGGAAACTTGGTGTTGACTTCTGGTGGAAAAGGATGTATTGAGCCGATTACGATATTGAATAATTTGGATTGTTTCACGAGAATGTGAAAAGTTGATTTGATATGAATAATAAAGTTAGAAGACCCGAAGTTATTTTAATGATAGGAATAGTCGTGTAGTAATATTGAAAGGTTATTGGATGGCGTGTTTATTTCATAACTTTTCGTACAAAGCTACACAAGGGCTATCTGTATTAGTTGTTCCTAATTTCGAAGTGATAGGCTAGAGCAAAAACAACTATTCAACACCATCCACCATTATTTCTTGGTCTTTTTTCTACCACCTATTTGTGGGTTTAACCATTGCGTTATAACACATTCATGGCTGAAAGAGGGTTGCATGTTTGGAGACTGAATTCGATTACAGGGTTATCAAAAAGCTATTTCACAGCTGGTATAATTGGTACAAAAGAAGGTATTTTGAAGACAATTAAAATCAATCTAATTATTATTTGCTTCAGAATATAAGACGTAAGCTGCGTTTTAAATGAAGAAGTTGCATAATCACTCCCCTCCCTCTTTGTTCATTTTCACAGAATAAGACGTATATATGTTCATTGTTTAAACTGTAGCAAGTGGATATGAAGCAGTACTAATTTTTTTTATCTTTTTGGATTTTGTTCGCAGTGGAAACATCAATTGAGGCTGCTGGTGAGAAACAACCGAAAAAACAAGAGTCTAAAGAGCTGTAGTTACTAAACCAATAACCAGAAAATGCAAATGTGAAAGTAGAAATATAATCTTAAGTTGTTTCTGACAGTTGTACCCCGTTTGGTGGGCTTTCTAGTAACCTACAACTACACACGCCCTTAAAATAACGTTTGTTATGGACAGCAAATGTCACTTATTGATAAGACAAGAACACTTTATATTGGTTTATTTTGGGTTTAAGTTGTTGTATAAGTAAGGCTTCTTTAATTTTGCGTTTGTTTATGTTTGTTTCTTTATTTAGTATTTGAGTGTTTTCTATGGTTATGTTGTGTTTATTTGACTTGCAGTGTTCGAAAACTTGTGAAGGTGACTTTTTATGTTCTTTGAATCTGGTTTCCAATTTACTACTTGTTTCTCCAATATAGAAGTCGTGGCAGTTATCACATTGTATTTTGTAAATAATGTTGGTGTGGTGTTTGTCAGTGTAGTTTTTACATAGTATAGACCTCAGTTCTGTGCCTGGGTTTTGAATAAATTTGGTATTAACTGGAATGTCATATTTTGTTACTAATTTTTGCCAAATGTTGGTTATTTGTTTGCTGATGTCAGGAATATATGGTATACAGCAGTATATGGTTTCATGATTTTTTGATTCGTGAGATATATTTACTTTAGTTGGTTGATTTTTGCTTTCTGTCTAGGTGTGTGCGTATAATGTTTTCTACGGTTTGTGGAGGAAACTTATTGATGTTGATGAAGTATTGTTTTATTTTGTCTAATTCATCGTTAATTTTATCTGGTGAGCATAGTTTTATGGCTGTGTTTATTTGGTTTCTTAGTATGTTGAGTTTTTGTTTTGTTTCATGTGCTGAGTCCCAAGGAATGTATAGTCCAGTGTGGGTGATTTTTCGGTGGATTTCTGTTTTGAAAGAACCGACACACAATTCAAAATCGATGCAAGTCCGTTAACTGTATACCGAAATGTTCTGTTTGTTTTTTCTTTTTTATAATTTCGCGCAAAGCTACTCGAGGGTAGCCGTCCCTAATTTAGCAGTGTAAGACCAGAGGGAAGGCAGCTACTCATCACCACCCACCGCCAACTCTTGGGCTACTCTTTTACCAACGAATAGTGGGACTTACCGTCACATTATAACGCCCCAACGGCTGAAAGGGCGAGCATGTTTGATGCGACCGGGATTCGAACCCGCGACCCTCGCATTACGAATCGCACGTCTTAACACACTTGGCCATACCGGGCCGAAACGTTCTGTTCATACAACTATAACATTATGACTTTCAAGAATGAAAATGGTCGATGTTGTAATGAATATCACTATGCACTATTAGTCAAATGTTACTTAATTTTTCTAAGGTATAATATTAACGACAATACATTATTTCTCTTAATACATTAATTTCCCAATCGTTAATTTATTGTAACTTCTTTTTTTATTTTGATCAGGACTCATCGGACCAGTTAGTGGATCAAATGAGTACGCGTGTCAGACAGTCATAAAATGTACTAAGCATGTGTATCGCTAATGCTTGTAGTCATTTTAATTACAAGATCGGAAAGTTAATAAAAATGTTTCTACATCTCGCCACTTATCTAAAAATGAAGGTGATCTTCATTCTAGTTATCCCTGTAAGTAATGCGGAGACCTACGTTTCGTCCTACCTTCACCATTTTATAATTTTTATTTTGTGGTGGATTTAGTTGACCTTTGCCATTCCTTTAATGAACATTTATTTCAGGATTTGAATAAAAATACCGAAAGATTGAGTACACAATTTTTTTTTTCAGAAAGATCTGCACTAGATGCTGTAGCAACGTCCAACACGGTTTCAATAATCAGTGTAAGTATAGAAATACAACAAAACATACGACTTTAACATAAATTACTAAATTTTAACCAGGCCAATGAGTAATAATATTCTACATATGTCTACCAAGTTTCATCAAAATACTATAATATTATAAAGCAAAATAGTGTGAAAAATCGGTCCCCATGTTAACAGATAACGACTTTTTTACCTTACTGTGACCTTGACCTTCTTAAAAACTAAGAATTTCTGAGTTTAGACATAGTATAAATGTATACCAACTTTTGTCTAAATCTATTCAGCTATTTTTGATAAATCTTGCTGGCAAACACGCACAAACACAGGAATGAAAACATAACCTCTGTCCAACTTTGGTAGCGGAGTTAATAATGGTTTCGTGTTTTGTAACATATATTGCTCGTCCAAGAACTCTCGGTAGACTCAGCAGGTGACTCGATGTGGCTTTACTATAAGAAAACACACACACACACCCTATAAGAACTTCCAAATTCTTAGGACGTCTGACCACTGTGGCTCGTCATAAATGTGTCGAAATCGTGTAAGAGCTATAACGTCTTACATACAAGCGATATTATATTAAAAACTAGCTTAAGTGCTTTAAGTATTATCTGCTTCTTTACAACTATTTAATAAAAATTCAGTTTGTGTCCCTAACTCCTCCTAAACCGCTGTTTACATCGACTTCTAAATTATACCAAACGAATCATCTGGTCCTCGAGGTTTTCACAAAGATAAAAACTTTTCACCTAACCCCTAAGAAAACCCGTATATTTCGTGAAAACACTTGTACAGGGATTCTCCAAAATGATGCACCAAATTTGGCATCGATTTACAATTAAGCACGTAAATAAGTAGGTCTACTAATTGCTGTTCGTAACGTGGTTATAGTAATAAAATATGCATTATAGCGGTAATAATCAGTAAGATGTGAAAGTACAAAACAGTAGTTCAAGCATTAAATTTGAAGTGTAGCCGCCCTATAGATGGGAACCAGAGGGCCACGAGTGTGGTAGATTCATCCACGTGAATCTATAGGATTACTGCTTATGTTTTGTAACGATATAATTTTGTTTCCTGGATGGAAGTAGGTTTTTAGTTATTCTGTTGGCCTTATTAAGATGCAACTACCCAGTTCACAACTATCCATGTACCATGAGGGCATAGATAGATTCAGAGAGTTTTGGACTAAAAAAAAGTAGCTGGGTCGTAGCTCTTAATAAGTTATTGGTTGTAAGCACCTTCGTTTCCACAGCAACGTTCTTAGTGAATCTGTGAAGAGTTGGATTTACCCGACTCTAATTGGTTGCTTCTATGCATTTATTCATAATAAAATATTATGCTTTTATTTTTCTAATTAGAATAACTTTTTATTGCTTGTTTGCCTTGTCAACGCGTAAACTTGCTATAAGTAAAAGTTAGAAATAGGATGGATAAAACTATATTGGTGAGTAATACACCTGCAAACTGTTAGAGAACTGTATTGTGAATCTGTGGTTCTGGTGTTAGTATCCCATTGCTGCAAAACAAAGTTTGTTCTGATTGTGTTATAAGAGTGATAGTCAAATCGCAAGAGTAGCCGAGAAGTTGGTGATGTTAACTGACTACATTCCCGCTAATATATCACTGTCATTGTAAAATCAAGGTTGGCTAGCGCAGATGCTCTCGCGTAGCCTTGCGCGAAATTCAAAAGAAATTAATGATAAAATAGTCACGTCATTCATTGATACTTTTTAAAAACGAACGTACTACTTGTATTATATAACACTGTCATTCAGCAAACACAAGACATTACAGTGCCATGTGTTATCTCCGGCATTGAAACGCAATTTACTTTGCTTTACTACGAACAGAAAGTGAAATTATAGAGCTATTTCTTTTCGAAATTAAATGCTACTTTTCTACGATGTTGAACTCGGGTAATGACAAATAAATGCAGTTTTACATTAAAATAATAGGGAATAACTAGATTTTAAAAGTAAGTTTTAATATTGTTTACAATCAACAAATTACTAAGTAATAATGTCTCTATTTTATACCATCCGCTGAAGCTATGTAAATGCTTATCTATTTTAAGTATACAACTCTCAGTCTAAAATTTCTTGCCCCAAACATATGTATCAAATCTATTAAAAAGAAACCCAATAATATTAAAAGGAAAGCGTTATTAGAATACGGAACTGATGTTTATAGCAACATCAAAAATTTAATCTTGTATTGGTTGGAGAATAAACTTACCATGTAATAAATTTACTGAATATTTTGAAAATCTAAATTTCGATCTTAATATAATTATCGGTGATGCTGTATTCCGGGAAGTCTGTTAATTGCATTGTGAAATATCATTGGAATTACAGTAAATATTATTCTAATATTTTCTAATACAGCATTTCTATTCCTCATTGAAGTAGCTAAAAGTGGTGCGTAATCAATAGAAATAATTCCTGCATGAAGGCTATTAGTATTGTATGTACACTAATAAACAGTTGATCTTAAGTGACTTCTTGCTTCACTTCTACGTGTGATGTTTGTTTAAATGCCAACTTATAAGTTGATCCATTCGATTTTTTCCAGTGTATGAAATTTCTAAACATATTGGTTTATTGTTTTAAATATATTTAAATTATAAACTTGCCGAGTGTATTTATTGTGTTTTCATGTAGTGAACCTAAAAGTGAATTAGAAATGTTCTTTTTTCACACATCTCTACAGCTATTCAAGAACCTCTACATGCACTACTGAAACCTCCAGTCACGTGAGTTATGTCATCCTCTTTGGTAGTCTTTGGTTTCCCACTCATCGTACCTCTGATGTTTTTATTAACATCAACTAACTACTCCTTTCTTCTGGTAAAAGCTGAACCTCTGTCATTCGTTAGACCACGTTACCATCACCTGTCAAGTAAGGATTTGACTTGCGATATTTATATTATTTCACTCACTTTCATAGTTTTGTATTGCAAGCTTTATTTCGTTTTGCGAGTGCATCATATACTTTTGAATCCACTTGGAAAAGGAACATTAGATTAATACATAGGAATAGTACTCTTAAAAAGTGAAAAGACAAAAATAAATGTATTAACCTTTATCAGGATTACCTTCTGTACTAAAACACTTGCAAAAATATCGGATGTTACGTCAAACACAAAAAAGTGTAAACGTTTGAACTGAATTCGTCTACTTAGAAAATCGTATGAATGGTGACATCAGATATTTAAAACACGATATACAGTCTCTGACTGATAAAAAACACTGCGATAAACTTTAGTGTTATAAAAAATCAACAAAATAAGCTGATCAAAAATATTAGTGTTATTTATGGAATGTTCGTTGCTAACTGTAAGTTGTAAATTTCATTTCAGTGTAACGTGGGGTAAACTCAGTTGAACTTTAAACTATGTCAGCCTTTTGGTATCAATCTTGGTGCTTAGAACCTGATATTATTCAATTAAAACTTCGACATTTTGCAGTTAAAACTTGTAAGTTACTTGCATTAAATTATTAGAGAAAAGAAAAAGGATCGTGTGAAATGTGAAAAGATTTATGTGCATAATTAATTTTTGACATTAGAATATTGTCGAACATGCAGTGTTCTAACAAACAGTAATTTGTGACACTGACAATTCAGCAGCCTGCTGTTCACTTTTTATTAGGTTCTCGTTGTAAAACCGATTATTAGGATTAAATAATATAGCATTATTTTCTTGTATTTAAAGCATTGTTTATAATAGGAGTAGTTGTCAAAAACCTACGTTAAACGTTATGTTCCGAATCTTATTTTTTAAGAAGTAGTATATATATAAGCATATTAGTTTACATTGCGTGTCAAAATCTATACTATGACTAGCATAATAATGCAATGATGTGCGCAGTGCCTCGAAGTGGGGCAAAAGAGAAAACGGGATGGTATTATATTTCTAATTTCTCATGTGCATTGTTTCTTTGTCATTATTAAAATAACTCAGATGAAACTTGGAAAGTTATTAGGTCATTATTAATAACAATAATAATGAGAATCCTTCATGAGATATAACTGACGAGCAACTCGTACTTCACGTAATTTGATATGGTAGCATGAACTGTACATTTGCCGAAAGATTTACCATTTGTGTGGCGGGATCATTAATTAGACGCGATTTAAAGGGCAGTAAAAAGTAAAATTAACTATAAACAATTGTATATTAATGGTTACTTTGTGGTAATGAACTCGGGTCACATTGAGCTAGTCCATAGCGAAAGGGTTGATTCGCTTCATCCATGTACTATTCCGTCTCATTTCAACCTTGATCTTACACGACGTTTTAAGAAAACGGTTTGTTCTTTATCCTACCACTTCTTTGTTGCTGTAAGTGTTTATTGTATCTAATGTTGAACCTATCCTTTCTGAAAAGCTTCGAGACTACTGAAAGGTAACGGGATGATTATGAGCCCTCCTGAAAAGATGAGAACCCGCTTTATCATTATTACAATAAGTGTGAAGAAATGAAACCTGAAGAATGTTTTTAAGATAAATCTCCTTATTTCTAATTCATTATGTAAGATTATGATATAGTTGAGATTTGTGTATATTCACAGATGTTGTTGTGAAGATTTAACTTAACTCTGGCAAAATATTTTTCTACTCAGTCTGTTCTCTTTTCTTTCAAACCCTTTGCTGAACTTATCAGTTTTTTGGCAATGACATTTGTCACAATATCATAGTTTTTGTATTTCATCTCCAGTAGTAAATTGTTTTTTGAAACCAGTTGTTCTTACTTGAACATTTCATTCGTAATTAAATTTGATATGTATTTCAGAATAATCTGTTTGTACTTAAGAACAAAGCTACACAGTAGGCTATCTATGCTCTGTCCATCATGGGTATCGAAACCCAATTTCTAGCGGTATACTGCCGCAGACATACCGTTGTGCCATTGGGTGGCGGGCATTTCATAATAATCCATAAATCTTAGTTCGGCCTTGTAAATGAAGAAATGTGTTACAAAAAACTTTTTACGTCTATTTTTGTTTTCTACTCTGTACTTTGTAAATTAGCAAAACAGTATTGACTGCAGGTTTTTAAATACATATTCCCCTTCGCAAGTTATGTAATTTCTGCAATGTCGCAAAACTGTGCTTAAAAGCTTAGTTGCTAAGCAACTAATATAATTTGCCTATGTTATGCTAAATGTATTTTCTTAAGTAAACGAAGAGACCTTAAAACTATTATTATGACATCTATTTACGTGGCTTTGACCCAGTAACCACACTACTGCATTATAGATTTATCGTATGGTTCAGGTATATACGCACTTTTATTGTTGTTTAATAATGTATATATAACTTTCTTGTACGCTTCTCAAAAATCAATCAATTCATAGAAATTTGAGAGTAAAGTGTAACGCTTATTATGACAATATATTCTGTCAAATTGAACAAGCCATGCAAGAAAAACAACTTTAATATGATTAATTTTATTTATAGTAACAGCTTTATAACTCTGTGTCTGGATGCTACTTTTTGAAAGACGTTTACTATTTCTTAGTAACTATTTAATAATGATGACAAAAGTTTACACCTTTACGTGTTCACAACTAAATGAACAAGAAAGACCATTTTATTTCATTGCGCGAGAATAATGGATAATAACGTAGAAATTTAAGTACTCAAAATTAGAAAAATGGAGTGAGTTAGTGCAGATTACATAACTGAATCTGCAAACTTACAGTTTGAAACAAGAATAAGACTGAACATAATTTAAACAAATTAAAATTAATATTTATTAACAAAAACAATCAAAGCCAGGATATATCGCTTTTGTTGAAAATTAGGACTTATTTGACTGAAGAACGTGTTGATCCTCCTCTATTTCAGACATAGAAAACATAGCCTAATATAAATATTCTATATCATCCCTTATAGTATGCTGTACTATCTACATGTCTGATGGTCATTACAATAAAAACTAAAGAAGGAAATACCCTCAAAATATTACCTGACCCACCAATGGGAAATATCACTGTTCACATTTACACAGAATATTCTATTCTTTAGCAGTCTTTCTCACGAGAAAGTGCATGCGCCACTAAATACGAATGATCCAGAACAATAGGTAACATAGGTAAAAATAAGTAAAAAAATTTCTTAACCTGAAGATGACTTAAGAAGGTTGAAACGTTGTTCTGTACTTTATTGTAATTAAAGTTTTAAAATCCATACCAGCCGTCTTTATAATACAATTTCTCCGTTACTTTTATGTGGGGAAGAGGAGCTAACCTTTTGTAGTTACGCTACTATCTCTTTCCCAACATGTTCGTTTTCTTCTTGCACGTGACTTGGGCTGGATGACGCTGGGACACCTTTTGAAATGCATGGCTATACTTAAACATCAAGATTGATTTCCTTAGCGTACCAAATTCGTCTAATTCCAATATGATATAATCTTAATAAGAAAAGTAAAACAATTGATAAAGGCCTGGAGATAGGTATTCAGACTGCTAATATGGAATACAACTAATATTAGATACATCTTTCATCACGCTGCAAAATATATCTGCTTTAGTTTTCTGACTCAGTGGCAATCTGTCATAGATTGTTTTCCAAACAAAAAGTTCTAAAAAATAAGAAGCTAAATGTGGAATGTCGAAATGAAAGACACAAGACACGGCGTTTAACACGTAAACACAAATACATTTATTCTTTGTTACGTATAAGTATGACTCTGCATAATGTCATTGATATGAGTTACGTTCTTGATATCAAGCTGTTTGAGTTAACACGCTAGTTAAATGAATCAGAAAATCTCGGAATGTACGAAAAATTCAAAAAGTTTATTTTCCTGTCTTTTATTTAGTAACAAATCCTGTAAATCCAGTTTTAATTGACGTCATTCAATGATACGAGTTCAGCTTAGAAACAGAATGCTTCTCTTGCCCTACTTTATTATTATTTCCATTGTATTCCAAGTTTTCCCTTAGTAGAACTTAAATTAATAATAATCTAATAGAAACCGTTGTTTTTTAAGACAATAATCATAGGAAGCAATTCTTTGTCCTGGAATATGTTCTAAAATATTTAATTGTACATATTTTTTCTGTATTAGAAAATTTTATAAAATACCTAAAAAACGCGATTACTCTTATTTAGGATTACCTCCAGTATATCTTCTAATCTGTATCTTAAAGTAGTATGCCAAAGGCTCACAGTTAAAAGGTTTGAAATTTACAGTTGTTTGAAACGTAGCGATGATTAATCAAAAACGTTCCAAATTTCATGTGATTTTACAGGTAAGGAGCTGAAGCCACAAAAAGCACGTTATCAATATACCAAAATGTTGAACATACAACGTCCATCTCCTGTAACGACCGAGCCTCAATTTATACGTGAAGTTTTGCCATTTCTGGCTAAGTCCATAAAAGAATCTGATAAATTTCTACTTTTGAAACAAGTAGTACCAGAAAAAAATAAAAATTATTCAGAACCCATCCACGAGAATTCTCAAGAACATGGGATTCACGTTGCTAGCTGGAGATGGGAATATGTAAAGACACCTTTTATTTATACTGCTTTTGTTATTATTGCTGGACTTTGTAAAGTGGGTGAGTACTGTTGAAGCATAAGAGCGTTATTTTTTAATTGTTTTGTAGTATGTATTCTCTGTATAATTCATGTTTTGTTTTGTTTTTATGGTGTGTGTTTGTGTTGTGGTGCATTTTAATTTGAGATACTCCACTTTTATTTACTTTTTATTCAGTCTATTATTTATGCGTATTAATTTCTTTAATACGTTCGCTGCTGTTAATAATATAAATAATTCCTATCTTTATGCCAACCACTTTTTTTTACTTAAATCAAGTGTGTAATATTTATGTAGGTAACTATACTATGTGTAATTAGCTAATTGAAGCCACTTCTAATATATGATCCATCTGTGTGTGACGCGTTTCGTGTCTAAAAGTTCGTTGTGACCTACTGACTGGGCATATGATAGCAATCGTGTTAAGCCTTACATTTATTGTAGCTTACTTTTACGTAATTTGAATAATTACATAACTTTCCACCATTTACTGGTCTGCTCATCCGTTTATATGACGTGTGAACTTGTGCGTCGAAATATCGCAGGTAATTCGTAGCCTAGTGGAAAACGTACCAAGTTGAGAATTGAAAGGTCTAAGCCTTAAACGTTTATTGTGCCAACAACTAAGTACGCGGAAGGTAATGCTAACACATTGTACTCTCTCGGATCATCAGGTATAAATTAGGGTCAGCTAAATTCTGAATCACAGAATATTTGACCATCTGTTTAACCCATGTTTCCTTTAAGCTGCCATTCAGATTGAAAAATTCAAAAATACAAACGTAACTATAGATGCCTGTCTTTCAACATTCATCTAAATACATATTAATATACGTTTTTTTGTGTAGACTGTTTTTATTGAGTCTGAAATATACGATATCCGTTAAAAGTATACACTGGAGCTTCGTCTGTACTCTCAACAGTAAAAATGCAAATCACGACACTATTTGTTAGAATACAAAACATTTCTATGTAAAAATATCTCGAAAAAAACTTAAGCATAAATTCATTTATAAACTTTTCCGATACTTTTTTATTTTCTTTATATTGTGTTTTAAGCCTAAGAATTTCTATTTTATTTATATATTTGTTTGAATTTTAACAATGGCGTGTGTGTGTTTTCTTATAGCAAAGCCAAGTGAGGCTATCTGCTGAGCCCACCGAGGGGAATCGAACCCCTGATTTTAGCATTACAAATGCATAGATATACCGCTGTACTAGCAGGGGGCGTTAACAATGGCATTTAGACATTTTCAGATTTATATATTTGTTGTTATTTTATGAAACTGTTTCCTCGATATTTTGATCAGCATAAAATTTTAGTCACAGCATTTCCTGTACTACGTTTTTGTATGCACATTGGTAAACACAAATTTTAGCGTTATAAGTCTTCGTTTTTACCGCTTACCCCTGTATTAAGGATTGTTCAGACCTGATTAGCCGCCCCAATTTCATTTTGAGACTATTTTATGCAGTAGTAAACTTAAATTTAAGTATGCTAACATTCCTACATAATAGTTGGCAAGTAATTCAATTAGTTTCGTGTGCTATGATTAGTTCTGAAAAATCTATGCTGTGTTACAGTGAAGAAGACATGAGAAAGTATAGTCTCTTTTGGCAAGGAAAACTTTACTGTTTGTTAGAAAGCCCTAAGTTACTTTTTCTCTATTCAAATAAACTGCCCACATCACCCTATTATTATTACACAATTTGTGACGAATTCTTAGTTTCTTTCATCTGTAAACTAGAGGGCAGGTATTTAACCAATAGTACCTATCGCAATTTCTTGGACTACTCTCGACTGACTAAATAGAGAAGTTTTATGGCCGACTCACGGCCACACATTACTGAGGGCGTTTTAATGGCAACAAGTCGCAAGCCATCAATAATCGGATCCACATTCCAGACATGTTAACCAATAGGTCACGCGAGATCTCAGTATGTGATGAAGTACACACACATATTTAAGTCCTGAATGAAAGTTCTGTAACATCTTGAAACATACGTAACCGTATGTCTTGATAGGGCGGTGTTAATCGCCTTCAAACAGTTGTAGTAAAGAGCTGTTTAGTGGTTATATTGTTTTGTATATTTTCGTTACATATGTTTCTTTCGATACATAAACCAAGAAAAATCGCTGCGCTAAATCAGAAAGCACATTTTATCAGGAAGAACTAATGGTTGATATGAATTGTTTTTTTCATGACTAGCCAGCTAATGAGCTATATTGTAACTCCTTAACTAAATATTGTTACGTATTAAAATTTATTTCGGACCAGTCTCCGATTTATTATGTTACACACGTCATGCATTACTATTTCAAATAACTGGACATTTGAATTTTAACTTGGAATTTAATTAAATGTTAATATATATTAAATTCGTGATATTTGCAAAAACAAGATTGATACACATACTTTTTTTTCTTAACACAAATATATTTTAATATACAAATAATAATACAATTTATAATAATGGTTATTGCTAAAATTTATTAAAATGCTGGTTTATATACAAGATTTTAACAAACTTATAAACAATACTGAGTCTTATATTTGGTCTAGCTAGAACTTTATATTTTATCTACGATCCATGTTCACGAGGCCCAAATTACTTTTATGTTGATACACAGGTATACTTCGTTCGATGGGAATGCTAGCTAACTCTGTTCTTGTTTGGCCTCATAATTTTACCAACTGACTTTTTCCAAAGAAGATATTTAATATTCACGTAGAAATACTGACGTCCGAAATTAAGTCACTGAAGTTGAATGGTTTGTAATGTTCGAAATCTCTAAACGTTTCTGATTAAATTCTATGGTTTTTCTGTGAATAAGCGTTAATCACAATTATAGATTCAGAGACGTATAGCACACTGACTGTAGCTGACCTATAATATTCTTCTTCTGTCTATCGGCTAGATGCTTTTATACGACTCGAGTTTCTCGAAGTTTCAACAATGTTCAAAGAGAAGCTAGTTTTATTATGAAAAAAATGTTGATTCTTACTCTAAAGAATCTTCTATAAATTTAAATAACAGGCGGGACTTGCGCAATACACAATGTATGCCACATACACAAGAAAAAACTATAATAAAACAAACGTATGTATTAAACTGTATAACGGTAAATCTGTTACATAATTAACTAATTACTTAGTATATTGTTGTTCTGATTATTTTTACTCTTTTACACCATAACTGGATAGAGACGTTAAGTGAATTTACGATTAAAGGCAGAAGTTAATTTTAGTATAAAATCAGAAAAACAACTTACTCCGAACATGTTCACTCTTTCTCTTTCTATTCGTTGTTCAAATATAACCCCAGAATTGGTGATAAGTGATATTGACTATTTACATTTCCTCCAATCTACCATTGCTAGTTTACAGTCGTCTAACGAGGATAACCCTTGCGTAGCTTTGCGCAAAATTCTAAACAAGCCAAAACAAATTACTAATTATTAATTAAGTTTATCGTTCTTCGTTAAAGGAATATTTATGAAAGTGTTACATGTGTTGCTTAGTTGCTTATTTATTTCAGCCGTTAAATTGCCGATTGAATATGAAAACTTCTCTCCTAAAAGATATTTAAAACTATATTTTTATTGTATGTTTAGGATATCATCATGCTGATTTTCTCTCCTCTGTAATTCCCGAATCATGGTAAGTATAGTTATTTCCCCAGTTATTAATAACCGAAATTATAGTATTTATTCTATTGATCTGATGATGAAATTACTTTCAGTAGTCAAATAGAAATCTAGTTCTTCGATTTTGATTTTGTATTGATAATATGTTGTAGATGTATTAACATATAAACTTTAAATTATGATATACATTTTATCTAATGACATGCTTTATGGTATCGAAGATTAACATTGTAACAGGTAATTGACTTATAAGGTTCATTAACAAAATCATTAGAGTGAAAAAGTTTATTAGGAAAATAAACTAGGGATTTCTCATGAAAATTTCAGGCTCGAATAAATTATGTGACGTTCTTACAAATGGTGATCTAGTTACTTCCGTTTTAATTGTGTTTGCATCGTTAAAAAGGTATCAGGAGATAGTTGTCAAAATCAGTTATGCGTATTAAATAATACTAAAGAATAAATGGAACTTATAAAAATCCTCTGTTTCCGTTTCTTTAAATAGATGTTTAATTCAAATGATTTGAACTAATACCTGAAAATTTGTTTTAAAAAAAAAACATGTCCAAAAAATTAGGAAAGAAGTGTATTAAAATGAAAAGAAATTCATTCATAGAGACAAAAAATGTAGATAAAAAATTCGTGAAAAATGGCATTGTGAAAATTTGTAGGACAAAACGATTCACGTATAATACTGTCATTGTAAAAATTAATATAAGAATTACGTCTAATCAAATTATTTTTATCTTAAGTTATATAAAACTTCTAGATATGCATTCAAAAAATGTAAGTGTATTTGATGTGTTTGATTGTTTTGTTTAAATAAAAATTTTAATCTTTAAGTATTCCAGAAAAACTTCGCAGTTCGATTCATAACATGAAATTTTATGTCATAAAAGAATAGAAATAATAATTTTATAATTAACTATTAATTTCCATAATTCTAACAGTAGTCATTATTAAGTAACTGTACGCAGAATTCGAGATAAAAGTCCATTCCTCAGCGGCATTGCGTCATGTCTGCGTAATTACAACTCGGGAGTCGGGTTTCGATACCGTGGTATGCAGAGCCTTGTGTTTAATTACAAATAAACAATCTGAATCGAAATTTGATAGTTCACTGTGCCAATAAAAAATTATTCATTTGGTAACGATCAGTTTTTTTTTTCATAAAATGGAATACATTTGCAACTTTAAAAGAGAAACTAAACTTTTCACTTGTCATACCCAGTGTTACTGTTGTCACTAGCACGAGTTGCAATTTGGTTGCTATAGCAACATAGGCAACTTGTCTCGCATGACACACATGTACCTACGTTTCGAAGAAAAAGGAAAAATAGTATTATCGTTGATATTGTGAAAGGCAAAAGGACTCGTGTTAAACTGCTCTACTAATAATTAAATCGTCTTCAATTTGGAGAACATCACCGCTGCTACATTGGGGTAAATGTAACTATTAACTTAGCAGTATAGCAGAAAGGTATAAGCTCAATAAATAAAAAAAAATATTGTGGTGTGTAATTTTCAAGACTCGTGTAATAATATTGTGCATCTTTTTTCAAAGATTCAAAATGTGATATAAATTGAAAATCGAGTGAATTTCAACAATAGAGTATCTTTCCAACATGCAACCGACCACAGTGATCTATCAGTTTTCCATATAGATGAGTACTAGAATTAGTTTACACTATTAATAGTATGCTGATAATTTGTGCCATACAGTAGGTCCTTATATTTAAAAATACATAAATTTAATTAGTTTCATTAACGTAATTGATCAAGGAAGCTGCTCTGGGCGTTTTGTATGTAAGGCAGCGCTAATCACATAAAAATAAATTATTGGAAGTAAAACATGCATTCTAATGAAAGCCAGAAAGAACAACATTTTTTGATAATTTAACATCTAAAACAAAAGCGAATGCCATTTTACAAATAATTAATGTTTTTATGTGATGTTTGTTATGTTCATACGACTTAAATCTAGATATTTAATTTCATATGAATTTTATTTTAAAATACTGTAGATGTGCAAGATTTCATTTAGGAACAGTTAAGGTGTTTAACATGCATAGGTTTAGTCAAGTAGTTCAAAATTTTGGAATCATAATATTATTTACCAGCAACAAAATAGTGATTGAAATTGAAAATCAGAGAACGAGAACAGTTAAAATTGGGTTTTCCTATAAATCAGGTATTCTTAAACATTTTCATTCTAAGACTACTTTGGTGAGGAAAAAATGTGTCAGATAACTGGAAACCAAAAAGGATTAATACCGTTTTAATAGGGAGAAAAACTACTGTAATACAATACAGTACAATCCATATTTATAAAGTAGAGTTGTTCTTCTCCACCTAATGTCATAGTTTGTTGTGAGGGCGTGGCTAAACTGATTTAGATGAAGGTTGGTAGAAAAACATGTGTGGACCCCACCTAAGAAAGATCGAATAAACCTTTTGACTGCAGTTAAGTCTAACTTTCTAAAGCAGACGTTGTTGGATGATTTTGCTAGTCATCAAAAATACATGTACAATTTACTTTTCGAAATTTTTGCGATTACTTCAATACATTCAGTTGCAAAACACGTAGAGTATCAAAAGTAAGGGCAGGCAAGAACTTATGGTTATTATTGAATAAAAGGACTCATGGTTCGCCTTTCCCTGCCGAAAACACTTGTTATGTATTTCAGGGTTGCGTATGCAATATAAGAGTGACGGTTAATACCCACCATTCGCCCAGACAAGAGTGGCCCAAAAGATATCGGTTGGTGGTGTTGGTTACTTGGCTACCCTTTAGTAAATAAATCTGAATTTAAAGACTAATATTTTTTGTGTAGTTTTGCGCGAACTAAAAAAGCAAAAAAAAGGAAATTATTTCCATCTAACACAGTCAGACAGCGAAGAGGCTGAGAAAATGAAAGAACTTCGTTTGAATTACTATTGTTTACAAAAAAATGTAAGAAGGTTTTCTGCATTTATTTAAATCCTTCGTGGCTCTTGCGAAGTCGTGAACTACAGTTTAAGAGCACTTGTCTTAAACGATAAGCATCCAGAAAAACAAGAAGCGTCAGGTTTTTCAGTTAAGCTCTCTTTTCTCTAATGATTGATTACTAATAAAATACACTCGTTGAGGTTCTCCCTGTGGGTCAACAGTAAGTTTAGGACCTTATATCACTAAAATTTGGGGTTTGGTTTCCCGCGGTTGACAGAGTGCAAATAGCCCTTTTTTATCTTTGTTGTACACTGATAACATTCAGAGAAAGATTATTACTTACTTTCGTGGTATTGTGGTTAGGTCACTCACCTCCCCGGCTGCTGGTCCTGAGTTTGAATCCTCTCAGCCAAGGTTCTCATCTTTTCCTCCATTCGGACGATGTAATGTTCTGATCAATTCTACTATTCGTTGATATAGAGTAGCTCAAGAGTTGACGGTGGGTGATGTTCACTAGCTGTCTTCCCTCTTACCTATCATTTCGAAAGTTTGGATTGTAAGCCCAAAGTTCTCCAGTATCTTTAAACGAAATTCGACAAAGTTTACAGAGGTAATGTATAAGAAACGTCGCGTATATTACTAAATGAAGTGTAATAAAAAGGAAACAATGTATTCAGTAAGAGCGTTAAATCTATATGTTCTGTTGCGCTTTTACATACTGCTAAAGTAATAAAGAAGGCATAGTATTTATCTTTAACCTACTGCAAGCTAGATCGATTATTTAAGGATCCTGTTAAAATTGCGTGTAAACGTATTACTAAGTACGAGTCATTCCTAACTTACAAACTCAAGTTATTACTAAGAACTTCTGAGTGAAAGTAAAGAATAGTTATAATAACATGCTAATCACACTGTATGAAGTATTACGTCCAATACAAGGGCTCTTTAGGTTGTCTGGGATACGAGAAGGACAAGCATAGAAGTGAATGAAAAGGTATCTATATTAACAAGCTGCTTGAACTACAACTATTAAATAAAAACAGCTTGGTAACTGTTGTCTAAGCGTGCCAGTAGTTGATTCTTATTAACTGCTGCTACATCACAAAAAGAGAGAGATTATAAAATGGTGCAGGAGATTTTTTTCTTTTCATTTTTCTGTAGAAGTAATTCCACTTAATATATGACTACTGATGAATAGAAATTCACATATAAGAAAGAATAAACAAGGGGGTTAATTCAAAGCGCATTTTCTGGGGATTAAAAGAACTGAATCGATTCACCAAGTCTGCTACTTTCGCTATACGTGGCCTAAGGCTATGCAGCTCTTCTTACAATACCCTAGGATTTTTGTATGATGTATGTAGCTGGAGGGAAGGGGATTTCTATATATCTCATTTTCATCTAAACACTGATAGAATAATAACTGGGGCATGTATAATAAGGATATTTATTAAAATTCAAAGAAAAGATGTTCAAAGCTTTTGATTTATTGCAGGAAATACTAACATATTTCAGAATAAGAATACATGTTTTATACATTAATACAAAATTACGCAAATGATGCTAGAAAGACACGAAGGTTCAAGAAATCAACTTAATACAAAAAAAAAATGATACGCTTTCCTTAGGTGGACATTTCGTCTTTAAAAGGCAAATGGTTTGCACCTGAAGTAAACAAAGTGTACCTTTTTGCTAAAGCGCTCGGGCTATATGGTGTCATAATTTTGTGTTAACATTGCGTAAATGTAATGAAAGGAATAAAAATATAGTAATGGTCTCTGTTCAAAAGTAGGATAATATCTGAAAGTGCTGTTTTCAAACGTATTATTAAATACAGGATTTTTATTTGATTCATTCTAAATATAACGCAAAGCTACTCGAGAGATATTTGCGCTAGCCCTCCGTAATTTTGCAGTGATAAACTACAGGGAAAGTAATTAGTTCCAGAACACCCGACGCCAACTCTTGGGTTACTCTTTTACCAACGAAATTGGAATTGAGTGTCACACTATAACGGCTGAAAAGGCAATCATGTTCGCCGACGGAGAACTAAATCCGCGACTCGCAGATTGCAGTCCGAGCGCCCTAAGGGGGAATCAGTGATGAATGTGTATTTATTTTCTATCGATGAAGTGGGTAAACGTTTTTAAATAACTGTTTTTCTAGTTGTTACGATAAACTAATATCAGATGGCGCTTGTACAAAATAATTATGTAATTAGATAAGTTATTAATATATATAAATGCAGTTTGGTAAGTAAGCTTTCCAAAAATAAGTGCACCAGAGTGATTATTTAGTGTATAAGCTTAAGTTGACTGACGATTGGATTAAGAATCCAAATAAGGAAAACATATCTCCAATATGTACAAGATATGTATTAGAAATCTAGTCCAGGTATATGCTTTCTAAATGCCTCATGCAATTGATTGATGTTAGTGAAGGCACACAGAGTCACGAGCTTAAAAAAATATGGGTTGGCAGTTAATTGCTCAAATAGGAGAACGCTTTTTTATGACGAAGATACAACGTATAGAATATCTACTGAAAGTACTTTGAAGATAGCACAGAAAACAAGTTAATGCTATCACTTGAGCTTCGCCAGAATTTTCTATTTTGCCTACTCGATCTTTTAATGATGAAGACGTTGTAATATGCGACTAATTTCAAAATTCGTTGTTATAAGAGTAACCCAAGAGTTAGCGGGGGTAGTTAATAACTAGTATTTTGCTATTAAATTAGGAATTGCTAGCACAGATAGCCCTCGTGAAACTTTTCAAGAAATTTAAAACAAACAAACAAATATTTTGTGCTTATTGTGCATCTTACGAGATATATGTTCACGTAATATGCGACGATGAAGAAGGGATACTGAAATAAACACTTATGCCAAAATAATCTAGCTACTATATACTCATTACTTAGTTGACGTAAGTAAAGCTTTTTAACTAATTATTTTGCATCTTAACTTATAATGTAAACATACATTTTAATCTCCCAGTATAAGAACTGGTTACGAGTATCTGGGTGTAAACAAAGAGCCAGAACTGTTCTGTGTATTTAGTCTTTGCAGCGTAAATGAAAATATGAAGGAGTTATCTTTGGGAGAACGTATAAAACAGTATAGCATATGCAAGTGGTCAGTGCGATATAGAACAGTATGGTGCTTGCCTTTCCACATTGTGCCGATAAACGGCAGCAGTTCGGTACGTTTTAATAGTTTTGGTTGTGCGAAGGACACTGTGCTATTAACGTGAATATGTATTTGGTGATTCATACTTAGTTGTGCTCTTAAGAATAGATTTGTTCGCATCTTCTGATCCCCTAACCCTCTAACAGTACCCTTGTACTAAACGTAACACTTTAATATAAATGCTCTATAAGCTTCAAATAAACAATTGTTTTGTGTATATTTAAAAAAGTGGAATCTTGTTTTCAATCAAGGATAACAGTAGCTTTTATAAAGACAATTTTTTATTCACTGATACAACGTCAAGTAATTCAGATGATAAAATACTTGAATCAAATGGCTTACGACAATTTCAGTTAAGTATGCGAAAGAAACAGAAAGTAGACAATGGAATATAAACATCTGAAGCTCTACATTAGTGCAGCTATTTGTTGTTAGTTTGTTTTTGGTATATGCTACATTTTAAGATTTTAAAATATCTTATAAATGGTGTCAAATTGTCAGACATTCAAGTAAAATAAAGTGGTACACAACTTACAAGTGTACATTATAGAAATAAGATTTTATGTATTCGGTGTTTAGTGTATGTGTTCGATGAAAAGCTGCTAAAGTTCAAACTTTCATGCCAGTAAATATGATACACACCCCCAGTAGGTCTGTGGACTTACAACACTAAAAAAGGGGTTTCGATACCAGTGGTGGGCAGAACACGGATAGTTCATCGCGTAACTTTGTGCTTAATTACAAATTCACAAACGTGATAAATATATCTTTATATACAAATATTTTTAATTTGCTAAAAGAACTAATATTCTAAACTGTAAATATTATAAGTTGAGACCTTTGGTATTTCTGGTTACCAAATATAAATTTATATATATATTGTTAAATGAAAATCACAATAAAATGTTTTAACATTTTATGATAAGCTCCTATTCAACAGTAAAGGACTGTGACATGTATAGCTTCACCTTTACCGAATCATAACTAAGGTAAAATAAAATTTTGCAGTGCAGAATAAGTGAAATTTGCCAAAACGTATGCATCACTCATAACGTATAATAGCAAGGTTTGATGAAGAAACCATTTCTTATCACATTCGTAACTGAACTGGTTAGTTTTTACACATTCTAATATATTTTTCTTATGAAAGCAAGTAAAATTATTTTCTTTATCGGAGGAAGTAATGCTGTGTCTACCACGTAAATAATTTTAATATTCCATAACTTCTCCCTTACTTATAACATGTTCATTGTTGTTAATAGTGAATTTTATTTTTTTATACGGGTATGTTACCCATGCTGTGTAACTCGAATTTAAAGAGATATCTGCAGTCAGATTAGATCTGGGAGAAGGGGTTTAATTAAATGTGGCGATAAAGCGATACGATACTGGTACCGTATCGTGAGGCCGTGAAACGATTGTACCAATACGATTTATATTTCTTTGCGAAATTTGGCAAATTTACAGTAAACATTATAAGCCTTTTGTACAGAAACATTCTGAATTTCTAATAAAGTATTTTTTTCTGAAAAATGATTTAATAAATACGAGTATTCAGTGTTACATGGTGTCTTCATTTTTTGTATCAAAAACATTACATGTAAAATAACATAAATTAACAATAACAAAATTGATGGACAGGTATTAACTTTTTTAAATTTTAATTATCTTGCCAGCTAGAATTTAGTTGATGAAATCAGATAATAAAAAAAACACTTAAATAATACAGTGTTAGTAATATAAATAATAAATTACAGATAAGACTGTCAAACTTTGTAACAAACTGTTGTTAAAACTTCTGTATCAGGATACGTATCATATCGACTACTATAACGAGATACGTAATCTAGTTTTAATTGTTGTTTGAAACAGCATCAGCCCGCCATGAAGCAGTCAAAGAGACTCTGATGTAATTTTGGCTTTTATGATAAGTAAAAATATTAAATAAATACTTATTAATGTCAAAATGCCTTAAATTAATGAGTACTGTAGACAAGGAGAAAAAACGGATTTATAGTTTCAGAAAGTAATGTAGACTCAATTTCCAGCCTAGTTTATTTACATTTTTAGGGTCACTACTTGTAGGCTTGAAAATATAATTTTTGGGTTATGATTCAACTAAGTTCTGTACTTTTTTGATGAACCCTATTCCCATTTTTAAGTTAACATTTTTTCAATTATCTTATATTACTATATGTACAAATTATTTTTATCCTCTGGATTTTAGATCTGTATCATCTTTCAGGTCTACATGATCACTTAGTAATATGTTAGTCTCAACTATCATGCGACTTCTTTATACCAGCACCATGTGACACTGAACTGCTAGTCACTGTTGATTTTAGGCCAAAATTGAACATGACAATAAGCAAAACAAAATGTACGTATTTATGACGAGTAGGTTGGATTTGTGCACCAAACAGAGAGTACTCACAGTTTAACGACCGAAATAAAGTTACTACTTCCATTTATATTGTAATGCTTGCTGAACGAATAAACAGAAAAATAAGTGACTTCTCATTGTTTTACAGTAATTTATGTTGGAGATAAATATTCATCTGTGTAGAGATAACTCTTCCTAATGTGTGTGTGTGTGTGGGGAACGTGTTGTGCGCATTATTTCGAACGGCTTGTCGAAAGTCCGTTCCCTAGCCACTATATTTTACAAATACTATTACTAGCAATTAACTTTTACAACAGTTATGAAAAAATTAGTGTGACTCTAAACTGACTGACTTTTTATGCCGTTCAATAACGGTGGGTACCCATATAGTGACTCTTGTTGAATACCTCTTTTGTTTTTGTTAATGTAAATAAATACCAGTCAAAACAATTGTGCGAGACCACTTATCTTCTACGTAATACATAGAAAACTTCATTAGTAATTAGTAAGATAAATTCCAGTAATGATTTTTTTACTTAATGTTTACTTACATGTTAATATGTAACAAGCAAAGTTGTACACCCAAGCAGCTTAATGTATAATAGTTTTGAAGAAAAAAAAATTACTTAAAAGTTGAGAAATCCTATATGAACACTATCGATAATTCTGTGGTTAAATGCACATAATAATTGCTTTCCAACATGAACTACATTACAATGGTGGTTAGAATCATGGTCCAGCAAACACGTTCCAAATGAAAATCGATATTTTAAAATGACATTTTCTCGCAAAGTGTAACCAGCTTTGGTACATCTTATCATTATGTCAAAATCTATTTAAAAAGTTTCATATCAAAATATCTGAAATTTCAAGTTGATTTATAAAAATTTGTTCGAGATACCTTATACTGATAACTTTAGAGATTTCAAGACTATTTGTCATGGTTAATTAATTGAATTTTATGGCTGCCAGTCTTATATTCCTTCAGTCTATGTAGTTTAGATTTCCATTTATTACATATTTGTTCAGCAAAATATTTGAAAATCCGAGAAGCAATTATTTCAATCGTTCTTCAATATGTTTTATTAACATTTAGATGTTTATTGCTAAGTTTATAATTTTTATACTTTTACTCGATTTCTTTTTCAGAAATCTTTAGCTTTGTAAATGCTTATGAAATAATGCTATTTTGAAAGTAAAGCTGGAACTGCTAGAAGCAAGACGTCAAACGAAGAATTTGTAGAATTCGAATTCGGAACACTGACAACAAGAGGCCAAATATTTAAAAGACAGAAATGTCTTTATTACACGAAACAGATTCTTACACAATTTTATTTTCCAAATATAACCAATGAGTATAAACTTTGATAAAAAAAAATACTGTTTAAATACGTCAAACTCAAATGTTATGTATTTCAGTGTATTTGAGGACTTTTTATCGAAATTCAGGAAGGCTTAAGCAATATAAAATTACTCATATCTTTCTGTTGCATACGACATGATATGCAAAAAGAGAAAAAAACATATTGATACACAGAGGGTTTAGTACTTTATATTGAGATGATTTTAAATATGCAAATCACCAAGTCACGTAACAGCTACAGTCGATATAAAGTTGTAGGTGAACTGGCATCTGTCAGAATTACGTTTTAACATTATTTGGAATTCGTAAAATTGTGCGATGCAACCGAAACTTGGTCGATTTAGGAAAAGATATGTAAGAGTCCTTTGTTTGTTTGTTTGTTTTGAATTTCGCACAAAGCTACTCGAGGGCTATCTGCACTAGCCGTCCCTAATTTAGCAGTGTAAGACTAGAGGGAAGGCAGCTAGTCATCACCACCCACCGCCAACTCTTGGGCTACTCTTTTACCAACGAATAGTAGGATTGACCGTCACATTATAACGCCTCCACGGCTGGGAGGGCGAGCATGTTTTGCGCGACGGGGAAAGAGTCGTTTCCATCGCAAAATATTAAAACACGTATATTATATAGATGTGTTCACATCGGGGATTTAGAATCTCCAAGACGACGATATCGTTTGTACTTAATGGCATTTAAAATAAAGGAATATGGATCAGCTTGTGGTATAAGTATCACCAAAAAAAGGAGACCTTTAATAAGCCGTAGGCAGATGAGCAAGGAGCGACGTCTTGTAACAGGTAATAATCCAAGAACACAGGGCAGTTGCAAGAACCGTACATATACTCCAGGCAACAACAACACAGTATAACAAAGAAGGATCTTTGTTTGGTAAAACTACACAGTCACGTGTAAGCAACCTGCTTTTATGACATATGTATTCAACTGTAACAAATCTCAAGTAGATGATGAATATACAGATGTTTATGTTATTCTTTACGAAACATACTGGTATGCATGTCACTGGACATAGTACCAATGGATTTCTGTGCAGTCAAGCTTCTGACAATAATGCAGGAAGGAGTGATGAACTTTGGGCACGACAACCAAACGATGAAGCCTTTTGCGATGAAAATTACGCTGCTGGGATATTGTAATGACGCATGGTTGTCAGATAGAACATTAATCAATGTGGCAAAATGCACTATTAGGACGTGATGAGGCTACTAAATTGTTTTAATGTAATATACTCAACCCTTTACTCATAAAAATACCAGAGTTATGAATTAAGATTATAAGTGTAAGGGATAGAATAAAAGTACGCTAATTACATAAATATCAAAGAAGGGTTCAGTTGAAAAATGTTTTCTTCAGACTATCGTAACATTTAGCTCATATCTAATAACTAACTTTGTCAAATCATAGTAACTAAAAGACTAATATTTTGATAACGTTTCAGGATTTAAAAAAAAAAAAGCCAAGTTAATAGTTAACAGCATACTCCAGTAGAATATTGAACGTAAAAGGACCAATGTTTTGAAGTGTCCTTCACTAAACCAGCCCTCATAGAGAAATGAGTCTTTTTTTTTCACCTGAAGTTCTTCACCTATGTAGACAACAAAGCTATTTATTTTGAGTAACAATAAGCAACTGTCTTTGTATATTAGCTGTGCATGGTTCCAGATGGAAAGGAGTTAAGCATTTAACTTGTTGCAAATAAATAGTGGATTTCATATGAACGTACCCTAATTTTTTATTAAGCTTTTTCCTTGTCAGCGATTATTTTTCTACGTACAAAACTTATAGACATTTCATTGTACTTTATAAAAACAGATATCCTCAAATAGCACTGTTTTATAAAGAAAACTATTTAATCAAATGAAATGTTTTAAGATTCAATTATTACTAATCAGCGGGAATCTAAAATTTGTTTATTGTCCTTCTTTGAAATACACCTTGCGTTTTCTGCACCATAAATTTATATATAGATAGATTTGTTACTTTAACTCAAAAACAAGCGGAAACAAAAACAAACAAAAAAGTTGCATCAACTGAAAAGATCCCAGGATACAAGCTACAATGTGTACTCCAGGTGTTGGAGGCGACTGCTAAATACAAGAACGTATGAAATAAATATAAAGAAATAAAAATTAGAAACATTTTACTTAAAATTTCTAAACTATTTTTAGTTAAGAATAAGGTAATTTAATAACTTGGCATCACTTTGTGCAGATGTACACGTTGCCGCTTATAAAGACTTGTTTAGAGCATGATAGTCACAGTAGACTTGATGAATTAGTGATAGGTGAGAGCTATACTAGTTTGGACAGCTTGATAGTATATGCTAGTATAGTTCGTTTGCTGTGCTGTCAATTAGTACCTTTCTACCACATTAGGGGTTGGAATGCTAATATCAAGAGATAAGTTTTCATCTTACCCCCAAATGGTGTTACATTATTTCTTTATTTTTATTTCAATTAATTCTCTGTTTGGGAGAGCAGTCACCTTCCTACATCTGACTACAGGCAGGGAAGGATGATATAGATGTGGGACGTTGTGGGCTTGAGCACCCACATCTCGCTTTCCTGATTTCTGTTTCAATATCTACTGCTGTTTTTTTTTTCTTATATGAGACTGGCGAATGGAAGGAAGTTAACACTGATAGACGGTGTATCCTCACCGCTATGTTGGTCTTACTTCCCCAGTCACTTCCAAATCTTACTCTACTTTTAATAATCCCACATTGCAGCTTGTAACCTGGGATCTTTTCAGTTGATGTAGCGTTTCTTGTTTAATTTGTTTCGGCTTGTGTTTGAGTTAAAATAAAGTATATAATTGGTCAGAGGTTTGGATTTGCTGTGTTTAATGCAGTTATTCCTTATAAGTTTACTTATTTTGACTGAAACTATAGATATCGATATATGTAGATGTATAATGAATATAAGAAAGACAATAAAACATTTTTATTGTTTCAGCATCCTGATAATTCTTGGCGTGGCAGTGGGAACTATCATTTAGTAAGTATATTGTTTTGTTTTTTCAGTGTATAGATATGAGAAATTATAAATAAATTAATTGGCCTGACAGATAAGCGGGCATATATACTTTTATAAATTTAGGTTTATTACTATAGTTTTGTTGTTGTTTTCATACCCATACTACTATTATTGTCTATCATCGTAAAATAATATTTAAAATGATCTAATTTTGCAGTTATACATTTCTTTTAAGCAAGGTGTCACCAACATCCTAAAGTTAGGAATTCTTGGTTAATTTCCTTTTGTCATAAAGCTCAAAAGAAATAAAAACTAAGACATCTCTATATGACATTCTTTAGTTCTTAGATTTTATTACTGGGAACATAAATTTGTCAATTCATTCAATATTACGAATTACAATCTTAACTTTTGTTGACACTGTCTCATTTTATATTATAGTCAATGACCTTCTGTCAGTCGTCAGTTTATATATTGTTGCAGGTATTGACTAAAATAATCCTCTTCGTTTTGAGATAGAAAATACCGCAATGTCTCCGAACCAATCCAGTAATTAATGCGAATACTGTATTGCAGGTGATACATTTTCATTAATGTTTTTGGCAAAAGACGTAATTACAATTTCTGAATATTGGGAGTTGTCTACGTTTTGTTAAACGCTCCATTAAAAAAATAATAATTTCAGGAATCCTCGAATCATCGTAAACTGCTTTTACATAAATATCTTGTTTAACTTCACATTGTTCAACAATTTCTTCAAAAGTATCTTAGCTTTACAAATCCGTGGATTTTCGTATATTGTTTTGGATCAGTGCTAGCTGTATCTTGTTTAATTGCATATTTTGTTAAGCAAACTTCTGTGCAGTTCATTGCACAAGTTCAAATATAAATCGTAACGAACATTTTTTATCGAATAGCAAAGGTTATCTCATTGGCGTACTAACATGAAAAAAACTTTTAAACTTCGGAAAACGTTGATTGGTAGTCATGATTTATACACGCAGCTGCGTTGTTTGATCTTTTGTATTTACAGTACTAGTTACAGTAATACTGATCTTAAAGGGACTAACATTGAAAGACAACTGATAATTACAGTAAGTTGTGAGCTAATCAGGGTTTGGGATGCTTAAATCAACTCTTTTTTATGTTGATGATACAAATCCTACTATTATGCATAAATAAGTTGCTAAGTTATATTTTCATTTGATGTTTTCCACAAAACATTTATAATAGTTTGATATTATTTTTATTATCAATTTATACATACCGTAAAACTAAAATATTGGAGCTAATAATGATATTTTGCTTTTATTTAACCTTCGAAACTTATGTTGTTACTTTTTGTTTGACGCCATGTGGTATGCTGATAAAATATTTTAGTATAGTTAATTCATGTTCTCGACAAACCTTTATGTGTACCAGCGAACGAATGTAGCTGTATATGTGTTATACATGTCACATTATTCAAGACGTGTCTTAGACACACATAAACTGTCAATGATATTTTATTTAACTACGTTATAAAACACGAAGCAAATATGAAGGAAGTAATAACGCCTTCATAATTTGAGATATTTCGCTAAAAAGTTGCTTTTCACAGGGTTAGATTATTTTATTGTTTGGTATATGTGTCACCTAGTTAAAAATGATCGGGTCAGTGAAATGTCGTGATTTAAAAATTCATTTTTGGAAATTAATGTGTTTCAGGAATAAATTTCAGCACGAAAGGAGAAATATAAATTGCAGTTTCGAATCAATACGCTTTTGTAGTTAAATCAGCGTACTATGGCAGAGACGTCACTAGACGCTTAAAAAATTCGGGGATCTAACCCATAAGCGCTGTAAGTTTTGGCGTTTCTGTATGACATCGATCATGGTTTTCTATTGTGATTTTCAAAACACCAACTGGGGAATTCGGGGCACTTTCATATAGAATCAGAGCACGGACCTGATCTGAGTCTGGTGACGCCTTTATGCTACAGTAAGACTATTTTATTTCATAGCTTCAAGGGGAGCAGAAACTATTAAAAAGGGCCAATGAATTAAAAAGGTTAAATTGATCTAATTTTTAATCAAAAGAAATCAAATAAAATGCAAGAGTGTTCAAGAAGTTTTAATTTGTATTAAATAATATGAAATCTGTTTATTATATATCAAATCCGAAAAATAATACTGGTCACTCCTCTAATTTTAAAGGCCCTCCCCAATGGCACAGCCGCATATCTTCGGACTCCCAACGCTAAAAATCGAGTTTCAATACCCGTGGTGGGCAGAGATTTTTTAAACAAATTAATTGGAATTATTTTCGTGTTTCACATAAATGTTCTGGTTAGTATTTGAGGCTTAACATGGATTAAATGTACTTGTGTAGTTTTGTACGTAATTCAAAACAGCAACAACTGATTCTGAAAATGCAGTTAATCAGGATAAGTACGTAAAATATAACTGTAGAAAATGAACATACAAGACAAATAGATAATTAGTTATATAAGGTAAAGCCTGATTGTGTAAATAGATCGTTAAAGTTACGGGCTAGTAGAGATATGGACATGCAGGGAAAAGCTACAGTGGGTACCATCAGAGTTCTGATAAACCGGGGTAACGATCGAGTAGTTAACTAGATCTTGAAAGTTAAGAACCAGTGAAAATCCTGTTTTTCAGAGTAAATGCTCACTAGCCATCCAGAACTTTGAAATAAATAAAGAACTGAGATCTATCTAGTCATTCAAAATAATTTTCAAACGGATGTACATTAGGTTGTCCAGAAATAAATGTCAAAATTTTCATGATGACATTTAGAAGCTGAATATTAAGTTACTTGGTTGCTTGGCTTAATCTAACGTTTGTCGCTTACAAGGTGTGTTAATTGTCTACTGTTTCAACTCTACTCAGAGTGAGTTTCGCAACCCCCCAAGGCATCATAGACAAGAAGGACATTCGTCTGATTTTCCTCTGCGACTTTAAACTTGGACAAAAAACTATCGAAACTACACGGAACATCAACCACACATTCGGCTATGAATCTGTTACTGAACATACAGGTCGTGGAAGGAAGCCATCCTTAGATGAAAACATATTAAAGGAATCAGTTGAAACAGACCCTCGCACATCACTACGTGAGCTTCCAGAAAAGTTAGGCACAAGCAAATCAAGCATTGCCAACTACCTGAGCGCGATTGGAAAGACGAAAAAGTTGGATAAGTTGGTTCCGCATGAGCTGACTGAAGATCAAGAAAATCGACGTTATGAGACCTGTCAAGGATGACACTCTAAAAATTTAACGGATTGAGAATCGAGATTCTGTCTCATCCACCTTATTCCTCAGATTTTTCCCCTACATATTTTCATTTTTCAAGCACTTGTACAACTTTTTGAACAATAAATGCTTTCAAAACCAGGCAGGTGCAGATGAAGCTTTCAGGGAGTTTATTCACCATAGAAACACTGATTTCTACAGCAGGGAGAAACAGAATCGTAACACATTGGCAAAAGTGTGTTGAAGGAAATAGTGCTTATTTTGATTAAAGCATGTTTTACAATACTGGTTTATACTTTTCCAAACTTCGCATTTCAAAAACGACGTTTATTTCTGGACAACCTAATAGAATGAACGGCCAGCACATATTTAGTTAACCTGAGTAAAACCTATTGAAAATTTAGCAGGTAGAAATAAAGGACCAAAATAGTAAAAAACACAGAATGACTCGGTGTGGTTACTGATAATATTTGTTGAGAGACATCTAAGTTGCATCATTTACATTATTTCATACAGCAGTTAAACGTTGCATGTGAATTTTGCAAGTACCATTGTTGAATTTTACCTTTTTTTGCATTTCAGTGTAACTGGTTCAACCAGTCTGGTACCACAGTTTACTTCTAGAGCTTTCTTCTTGTTTCTTCTACCACCGTAAGTCAGTTTACAGTATATACGTATTTTATTTTCGTAACTTATCTAAAGTTAAACTAAAGATAGTGTTATAAGTATTTACTACTAACGACATTCAACACTTCTTAATTTAACTATACAAACTTATCTCAGTGTATATTCATTCAAACCAATGATTTTCCCAGTGGCTCATTGGAGTGTGTGAAAGCTTCAAACGCTACAAATCGAGTTTCAATACCATTGGTGGGCACAGCACAGATAGCCCACTGTACAATTTTACGTTTTAACAATAACAAGGGAAAACAATGATTCATATTAACCGTAGACTTTCGAATATCAAACTCGTCCTTTAATTCAGGTGAAACATTTTGCGGTGAACTAAACGTAAGTTACAGTTAAGCGATATTTTTAATATTTTAAAAATAATCCTTTAATCCTTAAAGAAAATAACTTCACGAATAAAATTTCATCTTTCAATTGGTATGAACACTTCAAAATAACATGATACTTTATTTTTAAAAGTAGCAAAAATCCCGCCCTACGAGCAGCTATTTGTCTAATCACAATACTCATTCTTATTGAGAAACATTTTTAAAAAGTGAAAATTTTCTAACAAAGTTTCTTTTTTCTGGGAAGTTGGTTTGTTTATTATTAAGGACAAAATTACACAAAGGGATATCTATGCTCTACCCACCACGGGTATCTAAACCCAGTTTACAGCAGAATAAGTCCGCAGACATACAGTTGTGCCAGTAAGGGGCTTATGGAAAGTTCTGCATGGGACAAATGTTCAGTTTGTGCTCTTCAGTCATACGCAACTCAGTACATCAAAATTATTGAATGTACAGAGCTCAATATTTTCATAAATATTACTGATATAAACTGAAATATTTTCATATATTTAAAGTTGTACCGTTTATTGAAAAAATAAGTGTTTAAGAACTCCAGTTTATCAGTATGACATTTAAACATTACATCAATATATAACAGTATAATCATACCATTACGTACAGTTCTAGTGAAGTCGTGTTCTTCTTGTTCTTGTTCTATTATGAAGAAGGCACGGCATGGCCAGGTGGATAAGGCACTCGACTCATAATCCGAGGGTCGCAGATTCGAATACTCGTCACACCAAACATGCTCGCCCTTTCAGCCATGGGGCGTTATAATGTTACGGTCAATCCCACTATTCGTTGGTAAAAGAGTAGCCCAAGAGTTGGCGGTGGGTGGTGATGACTAGCTGCCTTCCCTCTAGTCTTACACTGCTAAATTAGGGACGTCTAGCACAGATAGCCTTCGAGTAGCTTTGTGCGAAATTCAAAAACAAACAATTTTTATAACAACCACTTCTTTATAATGTGTGAATTTTTATAAATTGTTACTTGTGGTGCAACTTACTAGATGGCACCAGAGGTTTAGTTGCATACATATATACCGACAATTATTAACTGTTAATAATAATAATTGTTACAATTAATCCCGTGATTTGGTTCGAACTGTTGGACGAACCTTTATGGCGGCTGGTTCTGCTACCTGGTATATTCCTTTTCTCTAATCACCAGTTCATATTGGTGATGATCGCTAGGATTCCTGATCGGAACATTCAGCTTCATGTTCAGTTTAAAATTTTAATTACTTAAAAGTCGTTATTTTTTATATTTATATATACCCAAACCGCTGGAAATATATGTTTCACACATATTTCATAGTTCTATATAGCAAAAACGTCAGAGTTTACAGTTTTTTTACGAAGTAAGTTCAGAAATTTGTTCAATAAGAACTAGTTTCTTTAAAATGAAAAGCTTCGCAGTGAGCTGCCTGAGTTGTGTCTACCTTAGGGATCGAATCCCGAATCATAGCATTATAAGCTTGCTGAATTAGTTAGTGTTGCGCTATTTCGGTACTCTTTGAATTGGAGACAAAAGTCCGGATATTTCTATTTATAGTAACGGTTATTGCCAGTTTATATTATCAGAAGCACAGCAGATAATTGTACAAAATTATCATTCAAACAAGTTGTGTGCAATTCTATGTAAAGAAAAAGTTAATTTTATTATTCAAAAGTGTAATCAATAATAACTGTAGTAAATATTTCGTATTGGGTGCTTCATTTATTGAAAGTACTTTTATAAAATATGATACCTATTTTAATAATTAGTTGCCAAAAATCACCGATATTGGTCATGTAAATAAGTTACTTTTTCTCAAGCAAGAATACGTTTTATTTTCTATTATTGTGTTTTTTATACACACCCCTGCTTCACAATTCTACAATAATCAACCCTTTCACACATTTTTGTTTGTATTAAAAGATATTTTTATGTCTTTCCAAGAATGTATGCCTATCGTTTATGACTTTGTAGTTTGTTATTTTTGTAGTTATATTATTGATATGGTTTTCTAATCATTTTTTTCTCTTTTTGAAGAATTATACTAGAATCGTCATACTCCCTTCATGACAGTGCATTCTTCAGTAACCTTGGCACGATCCTGCTTTATGCCTTACTGGTATGTGTTAACTGAGAATTCATTTATACTGGCCTGGCATGGCCAATCGTGTTAAGGCGTGCGACTCGTAATCTGAGGGTCGCGGGTTCGTATCCCCGTCGCGCCAAACATGCTCGCCCTCCCAGCCGTGGGGGCGTTATAATGTGACGGTCAATCCTACTATTCATTGGTAAAGGAGTAGCCCAAGAGTTGGCGGTGGGTGGTGATGACTAGCTGCCTTCCCTCTAGTCTTACACTGCTAAATTAGGGACGGCTAGCACAGATAGCCCTCGAGTAACTTTCTGCGAAATTTAAAAAACAAACAAACAATCATTTATTCTACCTTTATAAATAAAATACATACTGGTAGATTGAATGTTGTCGTTCTAAATAAACAGCAAGAACCCATCAGTCATTATAATTTAATTTCTCATTAGTTTGTTTATAACAAGCTCAAAGTAACAGCGGTGTATTAACGAAGCTGCAGATATTCTGTGTTGTCAGAAGACCAATGATGTGGATGGATGCAAGCGAACTCAGTAGGTTTCTTTTCAATATGTATGTATATTAACGCTCAAGAAAAACCACCCAACTTGATCCCTTACTCAGATTAATTTAGGATCAACATAAGTCTCACCATTTAACTATGATTTATAATTTTCACAGTAACTAATAGTTACAGTGTAACTTACTTAGTACAAGGAGTACTACAGAGTGTATAGACGTAATGAAGTGGGGTAATGAAAACATCATAAAAAGAACTGTTTTATTAAACTTGGTACTATATTATATTTACGGAAATATTTCAGCAGTGTTTGGGTGTTGCAAAACAGGTCTTAAAGTACTTCAGACCTCGTTACACTAATGAGGTGCGTTATGTAGTGTTGTTTTTTGAAAAGTTGTGTTATTTTTCTCATGTTCTGTACTCCACTTGCAGAATGGAGTAAATTAGTTTGCATTTCTAACACAAAATCTATTCCACAAAAATTCGAGCGAATGTTTAATATAGGTGTAAAAAGAAATATTTTTTTACAAACGTACATATATGTGCTGTAAATGTTAGTCTCACATTCATTGATAATGTTTTTAATGAAGAGTAGAGTAGTCTTTCATTTTATCCATGAGTTTTAAGACCGTGTTACTTCATCATATAGCAACCGAAATGTATGTGAAAAATATTATATATATATATATAATAATTATATATGTATATACACACACACACATGTAGTCTTAATTAAATAATTAAAATAGAAACAGTATTCAGTATAATTATCATACCTTGATTTATAACATGATCTGCAGAAGTAAGCTGCATAGATTGATAAATGGTTTCAGTTCTTACAAACACCCACCTACAGTACACATAAAGTAGATCTACAACCTAATACACATATTTAGCCGTTGTTCTTTTGTCATCTTTTTGCTCTCTGATTGATAAAAAGCTACGTTTGAATGGAATAGTTTTAACAAGTACGTATGAGTGAACAAGTGGGAATTTTTTTTTATATGTAATAGAAACGACTTACCTCTCTTGTGCACGTCATTGACAGGATTAATGCTATAATGAAGTCTCGTGAACTTGAAAAGACAGCTTACATTTAATAGTTTCCATATTAAATGTACTTTGAATTTTGTGTCGTCTTACTCACCATCTGCACACATAACTGGATCATTAAAGATACTAAGCAAGAGTCGAGCTTGCTTCCTTTAGTGGACAATAAATCTGAAGGTTTGCCATCTTGATTTTGAGGACATTGTTTGTTTTAAGAAGAAACGTGTCAAATGGAATCTCGTAAAAGGAATTCTGCCTTCTAACCTTAGACCATCCCTTGTGAAACTGCCGACCGTGGTGGGTCTTGCATCTTTAAGGATTCAGTGTTTGAAAACACGAGAAAAGTATGGAGGCGAGAGGGCGGTTAACGTTTAGGTAAGGCTGCAGGATTCTCTGAGCAATTAACATGCAGCAGTCTCAAGGCACAACAGGAATTGTTATCCGAGTTTATTTTGCAGAATTCAGTGAAAGTAGTAATAATGTAGACATTCAAAGTAAGATCCAACCCAGTTTCTCGATCTGTGGTATATGATCACGTTGTCAAAGTGTTATATTATTATCGGTCTCACATATGGACATCTGTCGAGTTGTATAACCTTTAAGCTGACCATAGTAGAACTTTTATTGTGTCAGAAGGTTCCAATTGATCGTTTTGAGAAGGGACATTTGGTACTGTCATAATCAATATTAGTTAATATTGTTATATTATGTGGGAGATTTTCAAATTTAGCGGACTTGCAGAAAGTGATGGTGACATTACTGAGAAGGATCAAAACATAACGGAATAAATAATGAAAGAATGCAATCATCTGGTGTACTCAAAACAAAAATTGCACGTATACCCGATTCGACTTTATTACTCATCAGGTTTCTACCATGTTACCCTCAAATTGAAATTCTTTCAGGCAGGATTAGGAAAAATTAATCTATAATATCTTGGCTGTACTTAAATACATCGATCAAAAGATTTGATTTACTGAGTTGTTAACTGTAATGAGATCTATAATCGGTCAAGAGGTGATAGAGCTATGAGCTAAACGTTTTACTCAAAAACCAAACAAATTGAAATCCTTTCCCTGAGTCGCTCATCTGCAGCTTTTAATAAACCATTTCTGAATAATGATATGCTAATAAAAAAAAAACATGAATATAACTTGTATACAAATGTCGATATACATTTAAGTACAGTGGAGTGTACATGTCCTAAGATGAAAAACAAAGTTGTTGGTTTGCAGAAAATTTTACATTTAGCGAATGTAACAATAATTTTGAAAATATACTAACTTAATGAATTTAAATGATAAATAGACAATGTGTTTCAACCAGTGGCTAACTTATTTGTTTATTGAAACTTTGGTTATAAAAATGTATTATTTTGTTATTTCATTACAGGGCACCTTACTCAACTGCTTTACTATAGGTAAGAAAATTTATTTTATGACTCTTTGAACATGATACACGTCCAGATCATAATATATTTAAATCTCAGTGTTAGTTATTATAGATTCAGATTCATAACTCTAACTAACTAAGCCTTAGATGTTTCCAGAGCGGGTGCCGCGTTATGATCTGATAGATGTCGCTATGTCTTCGAAAATTGTACAATTGCAAAGTAAATTATTTATAAATTTGATCACCGATGGAGCGCGCAAAAAAATTATATAACGTTTTATATGCTTTTTTGGGCACACGACACAAAAAGTTTCGTCCACGCAACGTTGGTTTTTGGCAGGTAAAGCGGGAAACCTCGTTTATATTGGTTGAGATCGTACTCAGAGTTAAGCGAATTACATGTTATTCTCGGGGTTACTGATATTTGGTTTCGTATTTAAAAATTCACCTTTTCAAACTGTTGTAAAGAGTGCAAGGACAAAAAAGTGAAAGAAATTAGAATAAGGAAGAGAAAAATTGCTAAATGTGAAAATAAAGAACAACCAAAAGCAACAGAAATAAATGATAGATAGACCTAAAGAACATTCATGAATATAATACAAGTTGCTTGTCTTTTAAGCAATAATAGCTGTGGAAGAGGAACCAAAATCCGTTTGTAGTGTCAAAAATATGTGTTTGTGTTTCACATAGTACGATGATCAATGCAGCTCTTTGCCAGAGTGTTTGGTTTGTGGAGAAAATCTGGAAATTGTAAGTTTTGTGTCAATTAAATTATTTTCATATTTTCACGGAACATCATTTTTTAAGAAAATCGACAGATTATTTCAAGTGAGAATACTGTTTTGCCCTGAAATGAATATGATGCCGAAGTGAAGAAATGTTCCTGTAACGGACAGTACGATAAGAATATAAGAATATCGAATACTATGTGAAAGATGTAGTCCCCCTCATACAAAATATATATATAATAACGCCATGTTTGCAGTACAAAGTGATGAATCAACATATATAAGTAAACTTGCACATCTGTTGGCACTTATACGGTTTACTCACGAAGGCAAAATTATTGAGAAACATTTATGCTGCCAAGAAATTTCTTAAAACACAAGAAGTAAGGATATGTCCCAAGTTTTAAATGATTACCTGAAATATATGAATTTATTCTGGATTTATTGCGTCGGAATTGGCACAGATGGTGCACCATCGATGAAATCGATATGAAGTTGTAAATAATTTGGGGAAAAAAAAGATTGTTTTGTTTTTGCTTAATTTCGCGTAAAGATACTCAAGGGCTATCTGCGCTAGCCGTCTCTAATTTAGCAGTGTAAGACTACAGGGAAGGTAGCTGGTCATCACCACCCATCGCCAACTTTTGGGCTACTCTTTTACCAACGAATAGTGGGATTGACCGTCACATTATAACGACCCCACGGCTGAAAGGGCGAACATGTTTGGTGCGACCGTGATTCAAACCCGCGACCCTCAGATTTCGAGTCGAACGCCTTAACCTACCTGGCCATGCTGGACCAAAAAACAAAGATAAAGCATACCGTTTTTAAAACCGCGAAACTTTGGTTGCAAATATATTTGGAGGGGAGTTAAAATTAGTTTTAGATAAGGTATCCGAAATTATTAATTTTATTAAAGTAGGTATTTTAAATCACGCATATATGCGCAAATTTGTGAAGAGATAGAGTCAAAATGCAAAAACATTATTTTCACATCGAGATACGATAATTACAAGAAGGTCGGGTATAATGTCGTATAAGATGCAATGATTGTTTCATTTCAACGTGAAGATAAAACTGAATTTTCTGACTAACTTCGAAATTAGTTTTTGTGCACGAAACTGGAGTATCTCTCAAATATAGTTGAACTCAACAAATTCCAGCATATTACGAAAAGGTGAAAACATTGTAACAGTGACTGACTAAAAGATAGTAATTTGGAATAGGAAAGTAAAGGAGGGAAATTTTGGCATGTTTTAAAAACATATGAGTGCATCTTAAAATATATATAAGGCTCGGCATGGCCAGGTGGTTAAGGTGCTCGACTCGTAACCTGACGGGTTCGAATCCCAGTCACACCAAACATGCTAGCCCTTTCAGCCGTGGAGGCGTTATAATATGACGGTCGATCTCACTATTCGTTGGTAAAAGAATAGCCCAAGAGTTGGCGGTTATGATGACTAGCTGCCTTTCCTCTAGTCTTACACTGGTAAATTAGGGACGGCTAGTGCAGATAGCTTTCGTGTAGCTTTGCGCGAAATTCAAAAACAAACAAACAAAATGCATATAAAATATTCTATTTACAACCATTTATCACTGCTAGCAGAAAACTAAATAGATATTTTCCAAATTGAAAAATATCGTAATACGATTGGATAAGAAATCATTTTATTTTAACTGAAAATCTAAAGTCATTCAGAGAAAATGGAAATACCTTTTATTCCATATACAACAAAGTTCGTATGGCATACTTATAAATGAAATAATGGCTGTATGGTGGGCTGTAAACGTAATACAGTATGGAAGTAGAATCAAATTCATATTATATTTCTGTACATTTAATCAAGAACAAATTTGATTAGTTTGGCTCTAATTTGAAAATTTTCTGGTTATGGATATAGTTATGTCTATATGATGTAATTTTATTCCTGCATTAACTGTAATTATTTGTATGGTTGTTACAATAAACTTATTTGTAACTTTGCTGAAAATTTAAATAGTATTTATTATGGATATAAGATCACATCTATATGGCTTGGTTGGAAATTTAGTATGTATGTTAGATGAAGTTTGAATATATTTTTCCATGAACTAGGCTCCTTAACCACCATCCTTCTAACACTACTCTCAGATGTATAGATTATCTGTATTTACATCCACATATAGGTCTGCACATCTGAACTTCCACTTTAATTTTATTTTTGTTGCATAGATATGTGGAACCTCATGTTGCTCAGCATGTCTGTGCTTCATTATTCTCCTGTAGCAGGCATTACATGCAACGTCATTTTCTAAAACCAGCTGATAACACTCTGGTTTATTTGCAAGGAATACAGCCAAATCCTTATACCTATCTGATGCACATTTTATTACTGTGTGCACAATCTCTCTACATTCACTAAAGAATTATATCGTTAAACAGTGTTTGTTATGTAATATATAATAGAGGAAATTATCTGGTCTACTGCTTTTACCACTACAGCTGTGCCACTTATGATTGTAGTATCTTCCGGGACTTTATCAAGTTGCAGAATTCAGTAGGTGAGCTCAACAACGTCAACCAGCTGAGAAACCTACAGATAATAATGGGAAAAACATGAAAGGCATATCAAACACAATGTGAAATGATTTCCAAGGTGAATGATTGGAATAGTTTCATAAACAACAAGCTGTTCATCTTGATGCATATTTAAACGTACCAGCTTTAACAGTATTAAGTAACCTTTAAAGACAAACCCAAAGTGTCATTTAAAAAGAATAAAACCTCATCTGATCATGTTGAAATATTTGACTAATTATCTAATCCACATGTCCCACAGTTCCATATGAAATTATGAATTTCTCGGCATGTATTCAATTCGTATATACCATAGTGGATAATAATATGTGAATTAGTCTAAAACAAAGTAGGTGTACAACTTTAAGGAAAGCTGCTAACTTGAAAAACTTGAATCCGTCAAGACTGCAGATAAACAAATAAATTCACAATTCAGAAATTTTGAGATTGTCTTTTGAAATAATAATAAAAAAATATCAACACTCTCTAATGAAGATCTAAAATAGTGTTCTCCAACATTTTTCGCCGCAGTGCAGCAAACAGTTAATGCTAATCGCCCCTTTTAATAAATGTTTAGACTGTTAAAATATTTTATTAGTAAGAAAATTGCAGGTCAACAATTGTCAATTTCTATCGTTTAATTTTAACAAATATAACTTTGAAACCCCGAATCTTTCCTGTCTGTCACCTCAAAGTTTATTAACCCCCCTGAAATTTAGAAACGCCTACTAGAGGTGGTACTGCCCTGATTGGGAAACGCTGTTGTATAATATCTGAAATAATTAATTAGATTATTGTTAACATTGTATGAGAGAAGTTAACAACTGGAGAGAAGGGCTTGTTGTTTAGCGTTTATTGACACAAGGCAAGAGGGGTATCAGCCTGAAAGGTCGTATTAACAAGAATTAAAGACAAAAGCCTTTAGGGAGTAGAAGCTGCTCCCAAAGTATGACAGGAAAATAGAACTACTACAAGCGTTAAAAACATGAATGGTCCTGGACTCATGAATCAACTATTAACCCTTTGTTTCATGCATTATGAAAATGTGATGATTTTTTTTTTCCTTTGAATGTATAATTCACTTTTTGTGCAGTGCAGACCTATTTATGTTTTTTTGTTAAATCTATTGTGGTGTGGTATGAATGGGTACATTACTAGAAGTAACATTGTTCAACAGAGAAACTAATGGTTTACAATGATTGTCGCCAGGAAATATTATGATTTAACTACAGAATTTAAGTGTTTGTGTGTATATTAAGCAACAAATATTTGTTAGCTCTACATTACAATGTACAATAGTTGTTTAACAATAAATTAGGATATTATACCCTAATGATGAAAATATCCTTCTATATTTTCTATTGAATTAAGGAATGCATTACTTAATGAGTCATTTGATTCATTGACAGGAAGACTTGCAACACATTGAGGAGTACTGGTATGATATTTACAGTTGTTCAACCTTTATCCAGTAATGAAAGGTAGATAATTACTTCCCCATATGAAGCTATAAAATATATTGGTGTGAACAATAAGTGATAATAAATTTCCATCAAGAGGAAAGTTAGGAGTTCCTCTCATGGTGGGCAGCTTTTCCACAAATCATGATATGTGGATAATATATACCAAAGAAGGGTTTATATTGGGCTTATGTTTCATGTAAAGTAAGTTGCAAACAGTTTCACAGTCTATGTCCAGGAGATCCTGGGCATACAGTGACAGCAATGATAGAAGCACAAGACAATGAAGACATCCAACCTAAAGTGCAACAGCAAAGAATCCATTGTTTTCTGTATATAGCATAATTGTTTAAGGGACTTCACAATCCAGGAAGGGCAGTGTTGAAGGCTATGTTTTTAGTTAGCACATGTATATAGTTGTTTCATCAGAGGAGCATTTAATGTTATGTGACTGTCTTCTGTAATATCCTTAAAAGTTTAGAAAATAATTTGATGGTATATAAAAGAAAGTTAGGTAAGAGTTATTTGTTGAAACTGTAGATTTATTAATTGTTATGTCTCAGCTGGTTAGCTACTTTTGCACTGAAGTAATGTAGAAATGAGAAGTACCATACATACAAGAGGAGCTAGCAAGTAAGTGACTATTTAGCATAATTTGAAGTTAGGACAATTATTTATTACAAGGAACTTGTAGTTGAAAGCAAAAACACCAAAATATGTAATTATCTTTACATTGATTCTAATTTGCATTTATTTTAATAAATGATCCAAAATAATCTGTCCAACAATAGAAACTTGCAATATTAATATTGAGTCCATTTTTCAACACAAAGTGTAGCAACCGGGTGCCACAATTTTTAATGTTTTTGGTTGTGCTCACCTTGTATGGCTATTCCAACTTAATGTTTTTGCCATATTTGACCCTATTCACATGCTCTTGTTGTACATTATCAGAGATAGTAGAATCTCCTCTTTATATATTATGAAATGACCTCAGATATGCCCGTGGAAAATAGGATGTTTAACATAATCTTTGTGTTGATGCTGACAGTTACTTACTTGATATAGAAGTTAATGGAAGACGTTTCATGATGAATAATGTCCAAACATATTTTTTGAAACTTAACATACTAATTTCAAGCCATCTTATATGTGTACCAGCTAGTTTATGCTTGTTATATTATAAATTGTGACATTGTTTGAAATGTAGGACCAAGTCTATATGGCCTAGCAGAGGCAGGTGCAATGGGACCAATAAGTGTAGGAATTGTAGAGTGTCTTGTCTTTAGTGCATTGATCTCAGCTGTGGATCCAGTTGCTGTAAGTATGTTTACTTAACTGATATTCTTATAAAATAATATTTCTTAATTTGTATATTAATACATTGTTTTTTTATACAACCATGCTATTACTGATATTCCTATAAATAATACATTTTGGCTTATATACTGTTACATTGATTCTTATTTAGTTGTACTAGAAATATATTCACTGCTATCCCTATAAGTAACATGTTTTGAATTATATACTGATACACTTTTATTTTTTCTCTTCTATTTTACTACTGTTTACACTGTTATTGTTTTTTTTCAGGTTTTAGCAATATTTCAAGAAATTGGTGTGAACAAAGTTTTGTACTTTCTTGTTTTTGGAGAATCTCTTTTAAATGGTAAGTAATAAGTTCATTTTAAATTTTTAGTAAGTATAAATCCATACTAAAAGTAAATAATGGTAATGAAATAATGAAATTAATATACTCAGGTACTTTCTCTTTCAGAGCATTACTTTGATAAATACTTGTATATATTTACGTTTTCTACTGGTGGTTAGCTACTTTTTAGTACTATTGTTTAAATAGTATGGCTTAACTTGAACATTTTTCAAATGTATTGGAGATCTAGAAAGTATTATTTAAGATAAAAGTGTACAATTATGTAGTGAAATATATTAGCTCATGGGCCAAGTAAATTATCATAAATGATGATTTCTATAATTCACAAGACTTTATTTTGCAAGACTATGTGTGGAAAATGCTGTGAAACACTACACAGTATTAGTGAATGTAGAGTAGGATTAAATTAGATAGGTGTGTTTCTTGTTTATTGAAGTCTAACATTCTTTGATGTAACTACTTAAGTCTTACTGTTATTTTTATAATAAAATCTGTTTATGAGTTGATGGCAATTTCATTTTTTTGTAGATGCTGTAACTGTTGTTCTTTATACAATGATGGTTGGCTTATCATCCACTCCATACATAACAGCAGGACAGGTATTGTGACATTATTCATAATTAAGATGTTTGTCAGGTTTTTTGTATATAAGCTGGATTTCTTTTACAGTAGGTGTATGTGACTTGTTGGTGATGAATTTGAACAAGAAAGAGACATATATATTCCAAAGAAGTCAAACATATGTACAATTATTTGTTACACTGTTAGTTATCACAATTGTATCTAAAGCTTTAAATAGTTATTTCTTATCAAATGTCCACACGTGTATGTTTAATTGTGTTAGAACCGCCCTCCAAAAAAAAAAATTATTCTCTAGTTCTCTTTCTCACAATAGAATCAGTGATAAATTTGCTTATGTTACCACTGTTGTGTCTAGAGCTTTAAATAATTCTGTTCTTTTCATCAAATTTTAAACAAGTGGGTTCAATTGCTTTAGAACACCCTTTGACAGGACAAATTATTCTTCTCTATTTCTGGTAAATTGTGAAACTCACTCTTTAGGTAACACCCATTACAGCTAAACTAACAATCAATTTACTTTCACTTACTTAACTTTTTTCTTACTCATTTCTGTATACCCATGTATTTGTAACACATGAGAGAAAAATATATAAATATCTAGCTCTCTAGTAGCAACAATATTACACATAACCAGAAAAACATAGAAGCTTTAACTTGGATGACATCAACAATATTAGAAAAGCCTTGTACAACAGCCAAGCTTATCTTAATAATTAACTTTTAATGTGTTTATTATGAAAACTATATAATAATCAAATATTAAATCATTTAATACACTACACAATAACTCTTAAACTAAAGTCGTGTATATCCAATATAGTTAACAACAGAACACTAAATAAACTAGACATTCTTGTATATCCGATATGGAAAACAACAGGAAGTATACAACTTTTTATTTTAAAAAAACATATAAAACCTAACAGGTCAATATTGTTCCTTAAATTGGTAAGTGTTAAAGATGTCAGAGAATAGTGGTTAACTTCAAAGTAACAAATAAATATGTAGAATGATGTTGCTTTTAATTTCAAGATGAAATTTATGGCTTTGTGCCAAAGTTGAATCCATCATAAACCAGAAGAAATCGTCTTTAATGCAAATTAAACAAGAGGAGAAGTTTATAGAAAATTCAATCTATATATTAAAGACATTGTCTAAATCCATTAGAAAACAACAAATTAGTGTATTATTTAAACTAGAGTTCATTTTATTTGCATTTAGCTTTACCATTAATGATGCAATAGATCTAATTTGTTATTAATTATGGACTCCTTTATTTGAATGACAAGTTGGTACTGTTGCATGAAGAATAAATCATAAAATGGTGATAAAATTATATTAAGTGTTGAATTTTTGTGAAAGATAATACTTGTGAGGAAAAATAAAGAACACAGATATGTAAATGAATCATAATATTAAATATATTAGTCATTCAAAGAATAAAAACCTTGGAAAAGATTATTACAAAATATAAAGATATGTACTTTTTCCTGTCTTTGAATATAAATTAAAAAAATACACTATTGTAGTGTAGTTTTTTTTTTGGCAGATTTATTTATTTTCATGTGTAAATATTTAAATGTATGGGCCACTTTATTTAGGGAAATTGGTTAATTTCCTTCTTAACATTGCTTTACATATTTTTACACTTTGTAGTTTGTGGTAGGCCTATGTTTACTAATGATGTTAAACCTATCTAACACTACCAGGAGTGATGTATGTTCACTCCACTTACTTGTTCAGAATGGCGCACATTTATCTCAACCAACTTTCAACCCAATAAACTCTACTGCTCTGCAAAATATCATATATATAATCTGTGTTTGAATATGCTAGAACAAAACTTGATGTCAAATAAGAAATTTCTAGTAATGTGCTGTTTAGCTAGTAAAAAAATATCATAAAAATATAGCTTATGAAATTGCTCTTTTTATGAATTTTGAAGTCCATTGAGCAATCCTAATATGGAAAACTAATATAAAGCAGTGGCTAAGTTACCCATTCATTAAGTACCTTTTGATGGTCTTCTCTTCTGAGGCCTGTGATACACAGGTGGGATGGCATTTTCTCCCTTGTTGTCACTGGTCATCCTGACATTAGGGTAGTTTTTCCTGGCTAAGTGGCTCAGTGAACCCAGTACTGAGTCTATCCCTAATGATTATTTGACAGTAGTGTTGACAAGAACTCCAAGCTTTTTGAAATACAGAGTTTCTGCTGACAAGTTCTTCTCTGGAGTTATTAAGTTTGCTGTCCTCTCACTGATGTACCTCCTGAGATAATCATGATGGACAACTTTTAGTTTGAATTGCCTGTCCTTTTGGAGTATATAGACTTCAACACTGATTATTTTCAGTACAATATATGATCCCTATCATCACTTACTTAATTTTAGAGACCATTCCTTCTTGTCAAAAGGATTGCACAGCCATAACATATCACCTCAATGGTAATCCAGTGTTATCTGCATTACCATCATAGAAACGTTTCATTTGATTGCTAACTAATTTGCAATTTCCTTACATAAAGTCATTTATGCTTCCATTAGAGTTCTTTAATCTCTTCATATTACTGCTGAGTGACTGCTCTACAAACAAGAATACAGAAAGTCCAATGCCACTCTAAGTTCTCTCCCCAAAATTAGTGATAGTGTGTTATCAATAGCTTCATGTCGTGCTGTATGGTAACTCATCAGTAACAGTGTAAGATATTGATTTTACACTTTTTAATATTCATCCACATGTATATCTAATTGACTGAATAATGTGTGGCAGTATTTCTCCACTGTGCCATCAGAAGATGAATGAAGGGTTCTTGTCCTGATTTTTTAATCCTTAGGGTCTGAAATATTTTTGCAAACAAGTCTGATTCAGAGTTCTGCCCTGATCCAAAAGAAGTTCTATTGGCACACCAAATCTTGAGCCAAATTCATTAATGAGTTTCTTTACATGGGTTTCTACTTTCTGGTTAGAAAAAGCATTTGCTCATGATCATTTTGTGTCCCAGTACTGTTACTTTCATAAACCTTGTCACTCACAGTAGAGTTCACACATTTTACACCAATTCTCCACAACTTTCTGGCACCCTACCCAGTAAAAGCATTCTCTTACTCACTCCAGTGTCTTCATGATACCCAATAGTGAAGCTGTTGGAAGACGATGGACGTGATGAAGTGCTTTAGAATGTAAAGACTTGGGAAATACCACCTGTAATCATTGTTTTTTTTTTCCACTGTTATCTTCCCATTCCTAACATAATAAGCTATTGTGCAATTATAAATAATCCAATTGTGCCAAATACATTTTAGTTTTGGGGTTGTATCGAGTAACTGTTTGCCATGAGAGTCTTTCTGTACCATTCTTGAACCAGCAAATACTTGGTTTTAAACCCTTATCCTTCACCTGTGCATTTTTTGGATGAGTGCTGGAGTAAATCAGTTTCTTATCACTACTTGTAGATGCCAGATCTTGGACTACACTTTTTGTACTTAAAAGTTTGGTTGTCTTTTCTACCTTATGATTCCCTCTTTTCACAGTGTTTACACTCCTTTTTAACATATGGACTTTGAGATAATACATTAGCATCACCATCCAGAATAATATATGATGTTAAAGTTGTAATTTTCAAATTTCTGGAGTCATTTTGCTATGAAGCCTTCTGCGTTCTGAAAATTGACTAACCATTTCAATACTGCATGATCAGTCTGGAGTATAAACTTTTGTTCATTTAGATAATGATGGAAATGACTCAGAACTTGAACAATACTTAGTAGTTCTTCTCTAGTTGTACAATACCTTCTTTCTGCAATATTCATTGCCTTGCAATACTAGGCAATCACAAGTTCTCTTTTATATTCTATTTGTGACAAAACTGCTTACAGTTTAAAATCACTGATATCTGTATCTGAAATGGGTGAGTCTTTTCAGATTTGGGTATGCCAGTATTGGAATAGTAGTCAGTTCCTTTTATCATTCTGTTCTATTGAATCTTGTTCACATGGAGCAGTCCAACAAAAAATATTGTATTTGGCTTTTTAACTAAGTTATGTAGATGATGAGCTATGTGATTGAAGAAGTTTACAAAACACCAATACTAAGAACACAATACAAGAAATTCCCTCATTTTATGCTGGTTCATTGATATTGATTAGTTTTGTACAAAGTTACTTTTTATGTATCTGTAGACACTTTTCTAGTAACTAGGTGCCTCAGGAAACTCACCTGTTGATGGAATAATCCACCCTTCTTGGGACTCAACTTATGGTTCTGTGTACTCAACCAATCTAGAACCTTCATTAGCTCATGATGAGCATTATTAAAAGTTTTCCCACATGTGATTATGTGACTTAAGAAGATGAGTATGATGTTTTAAGATACTTTAGACAAAGCACACAGTTATTAATTGTTGAATAATCCAAACAGTAGCATCACAAATTGCTACAATTAAATTTCTGCAGTGAAGACTGTATTTTTACTACTTGGTTTGTCAACCTCCACTTTCCAATATTTGCTTTTAAGATCCATCGTTGAAAACCATTCTGTTTCAAATAATGGATTAAAAAGGAGTTATTTCCTGATATTTAAGTAGGCATCCTTCTTTAAAACTTTTTTCACCTTCTAGTAGTCCACACAGAACATTATGGAGCTCTTCTTCTTCTTAATAAATACAATAGGGAAAGTCCAAGGACTAGTACTTGGCTCTTTTCACTGTCTGTTCCTCCCTGGCTTCTATCTCTTTGAAAAATTCATCCTGTTTTGCAAGTATAAGTCATCTGGCTAATTGACATATTGCAGTTGCATCTAGAGTATCAATCATTAGAGATATTTTACTTGTTCACACTAATTTATCAAGTCCACTGTAGTTATCTAGATATTCCAAGAGCAAGTTATGTAACAGATGGCACTGGTCAATAGTAAGACCTTCACAGCTCTGGTCTTATGATTGTTGTAAGTGAGTGATAAGTCATTCTTATGTAATAGTTTGACATCAGACTTCCTACATCATTCTTTAATGACTAATTTGATATGTTGCCTCATCTTTTGCAATGTACCATCCAGATTTGACTCATATTTTGTGGCTTGTTGTATTCATGGCCTTAATTATGCCTTCTGTATTATTCAGAACAACAAGAGCTCTACTCACCATTAATCTATTAGGGTATGCTGGAATGTTTGGTTTTAATAGGGCCCAGTTACTAGATGTAAATTGGTTTTTAACATGTCTTGGTACTTTACTTCCTGATGGTATGGTAAGAGCTTTTTGGTTGTCCTGAGAAGTCCAGTATCTCATGCATTAACTGCCACATAGTGCAAGCTATTTGCTTATAGACTGTGAAGCTATTGAAAGCTAGTCTGACCTTTCATTCATCTCCTTGCATGAAATCTGTTCCCAGTATACATTCCTCCTTAATGTTAATTACCCAGACATTTTGAGGTGTATAAAAGTCTCCTGAAGTAAGGATAACTTCTGTTTCTGGAACTTTATGTTTTCTTTCTTCATATCTGGAGGCAATTTATCAACTATTATTACCAAAGCAGGTGAATTAATGTGACAGTAAGATACATGTTAATGAAAACACTGCAAGACTTCTTATCAATAGATCCTTGAACTCATGGATTGGTTACTTTAAACAGTGAAGTTTTGATTTCATTTTGAGTATATTTTGGGGCATTCTCAGGTGAACTTCGTCCATTACGTGTAACAAATTCCTATTTCCCACTGTCTGATTAGCCCTTTGTTGTTCCATGGATCTGGTTAGGCTCAAAGACTTGTCCTTGAGATAAATCTATTTGATGTCTTAACAGCTGTTCATTTATTGCAGTCTCAGCTGTAATGGTGAAATTTCCCTTGCATCTGTAACAGTTCTCTCTTTCCAGTATCCTTTGAGAGAAGTTCCTATTTCTTAAAAGCTTTAGTCTACAATTCTTGGCAATATGTCTTTTTAAGTTGCACTTAAAAGGCCTATTGTTTTGTTATTTATTTCCCACATTTTGTGCAGTGAAATTATTTCTAACTGAAGTTGGCATGACTCCTATTCTACTCATCAGAGTTTATTTTTGCTGAGTAACAAATGTAGAATTGGTTAGCTAAATTCTAGAACAGAATTTGGTAGTTGCATGGCTGTTGTAGTCCAGGAAAGTCCTTCAGTAACAGTTGAAACAGCAGTAGTGGTAACAGGTTTTCTCGTATTCAGTATATAGTGACAGCTAGTGCTTTGGGTTAGAACTCATGAGTAAATGCAGAAAGATGTGTTGCTTGTTTAATTTTTGCATTTAAGAACTCATTTTCAACATGTTTTATTTTATTATTGGTGATCTTTTCAATTCATTAATGTCTTTCTTTACTTCATTTTTGACTTTGTTAGTGCCCTTTTGTGCTTCACTGATGTCCCTCAGCATTTCTTTAAACTTATAATCCCTGTGTATGTTCCCTATATTTTTATTGAACGTGTCTTAAATCAGATTTATTTTTATCTCAATTATTCTTTAAATAACATTTTTGTTCTTTTAACTTCTCTCTTAAATTCATGTTACATTCCACTTTTCTTGTTACTGTTTTAATTTTCTCTCTCTTTCTTCATGGTTTTCCTTTAATCATTAAATTTCTACTTCTTTACTTTTATGTTCGTTTCTTTATTTTCTTCTCTGAATGCTATGGTTCTTTCTTTTTGTTGTTCTTTCTATTGTATTTTTTATACTTAGCAGGTTTTATCTCATTCTCTGCCCTTGTATCCATCTTGAGTTGAAGTTTTGTTTTATTTTTATTAAAAATATTATCCCATTTCTTACACCAGTGTGTAGTAGCATTGACAGGTTCTTTAAAATTATCAGGTGAAAATAATTCAAAGTTCATCCCACTTAATGAGACAAAATCAGTTTATTTATTTCTTAATGCTTCTTCACAGAATTTACAAATGACATTTAACCTCTCTAACAACAATACTGTAACTTAACTACATTCAATCTACTTGTACAAAATAGCATTATAACTGAAGTTGGATGAACATATTTATCAATGTAGAATTGATACAATACATAGTTATTGTGAGTTTGCAATAACTCTCTTTCATCACAACTAACTACAAGTGAACTAACTCTTTGTTTCACAGAACATCATTACTTATCATTTATTTTTTAAAGTACTGGAGAAAAACCTTTATCACATTAGAACTTTCTAGAAAAGTGACCTTTATCTAACAAAGATATTACATCAAAAAATACGAGCTTACAACAGTATATATGTTTTGTAATTTAGGAGGAAATTATTGTTTGCAGAGCTTTAATTGACAAATGATATTACTCTTTTTCTGATACAATTTTTAACGTAAAAACTTGCATTATGTGTTATTTTAAAATATACAGCACTCAGCTGGTTAGTATAAAAGACATATTGCTCTGAATATTAGTATTTATTGAATTAGTGTAGTATATTGTAACTATTTGGATTTATATGTAACTTATTTGTAACTTTACATTTTGCACAAACTCTGCTTTTAGCTAGCCTTGGGTGGAGCATCATTTTTATGTGTCAGCCTAGGGGCTTATTAATTGGAGTATTGATGGGAGTTATAACAGCACTTGTTACTAAACACACACAACACGTCCGAGGTAAGATATTACTTCTTTTAAACTCAAAATATGCAGAAATTACATTGAAAAATAATATTCCAAAATAAGAGAAGTATTAATTATTTTTCCCATCTATAGGCAGAGATGTTAATGGAATAACAAATCATTGGAGAGACCATTACAATAGTAATGGAAAAATGCACATTCCAAGGAATTATTTGCTTGTTACGTAAATACACAAATGTATGTCCCACATCTTCAGTGGGACAGGACACCATATTTGTATATTTTTTATTGAATCTCATACATAATACATAGAGCGAGCTTTTTTCATATGATAGAATTCATAGGACAGGCCATATAAACAGTGGTGTAGTGCTAAATAAAAAATTAACAAAATGTAAAACCTACTGTATAACCATACAAGGTGGGATATGTTTGAATTAGTGGCATTACAGTGTTCATACTAAGAAAGGTACAGGTATGATGTGCCTGTGCATATCCACTGCACTACACCTCTGTTTATATATGCTTTATTATAGATAGAGTTCATTATATATCTAACATGCAAGGGTCAAACATTCAGCATAAGGAACGTAACTGCAGCTATATCAAAGAGTAGTAATCTTAAACTGTCAAAAATACAATTTTCTGCTGGAATAACATATATTATCATGATTTTTACTTCTATAAAAATGTTCCAACTCATTTTATGTAAAGATAAAGGAGCCCTCTCAATGAACTATATATTTTCTGGGTCTTAGGCAAATGTAAAAATATATAAAATATCTATGATACTTTCACATGCAGAAATGAAGAAAGATCAACTGGCAATAAGTGTCTTCTTTTTCAGCTAAACAGATATTAGCAAGTTAGCAAGAGTTTTCAATAAGTTAATTGAAGAGATTAATTTTATTAATTGAAAGAAAAGGTTTTATAAAGAAAAAAGTCTTGCTTCAAAAAATTATATTTTTAATACAAGAACCCAATGATTTAATAGTTTCATTTTGAGTTTACTTACTGATTAAGTATATTTCATTAAAAGTTACGGCCCAGCATGGCCAGGTGGTTAAGGTACACAACTCATAATCTGAGGGTTGCAGGTTCGAATCCTTAGTGAACCAAACATACTCACCCTTTCAACTGTGGTGTTGCTATAATCTAAAGGTAAATCCAACTATTCGTTTGTAAAAGAGTAGCCCAAGAGTTGGCAGTGGGTGGTGATGACTAGCTGGCTTCCCTCTAGTCTTACTGCTAAATTAGGGACGGCTAGTGCAGATAGCCCTCATGTAGCTTGCACAAAATTAAAAAAAAAAAAAAAATTAAAAGTTACACCTTTTACATTAAGTAAGATTTGTATTTAAAACAGGTATGACATTTCAATTTAAGTACACAAGTAAAAGCTATAACTTGTAAAAATATTGCATCAATATATTATACATTTTATCATGTTTAATTACAAACATTAATTCTTTTCTCATTGCAGTGTTTTTGGACTAATTTAAAATAACTTTATCATGTAGGATTCTGTAATATTTTAGCTATACATAAATGTAAAATATAACAGGATCTTGTTTGAATATTTTAACAACTAGATTTTATTAGTTTTGGTGACCAGTGATCTTTCCTTGTTTAATATGTTCATAAAAACATTTTTTTGATAATAAATGCCAGTTTTGTTAATAATACTTTTTTCTTTGTTAACTGTTTTTCCAGTTGTTGAGCCCTTAGCAATGTTAGGAATAGCTTATTTGTCATATTTGCTTGCTGAAATGGTTCACTTTTCTGGGATTATCAGGTAATTCACAAAATTTAATATTTTGACATGTGGATTTAAAATCATTAAATAGAGTTAATTCATTTGTTGTGATATCCTTAAACAAAGATAAAACATTTTCATTGTATGGTAATGGTGAGACATTTTAAATTAAATAAAAATAATTTCAGTAGTATACATGAGTAGCAGCATGATTCAAAGTTATGATCAGGAGACTAGGATTATAAAGTTTTTTTGTTAATTTGGTATTGTTTTATTATATGTAGATTTTTTGAAATTTTTACATGTCTAACAACACTTATTTTTATATCTATTTCAGTATAATAGCCTGTGGTCTGGTTCAAGCCCAATATGCTCGTTTTAACATTTCTCAGAAATCTTACATTACTGTTAAATATTTTATTAAGATGCTGAGGTAAGTCACAGGCCAAAAATAATCAATTAGTTGTTATGTTCTTGTTTACAGTAGCCAAATATGTGACATAAAATTGTTAACTTGGCAAACTGCCAAATTCCTGTAAGTCTATCAAATCTAATGATATATTTCATTTACATTGCAGTTTTCTTTTTTCACAATCCTTTTAGTGAGTGCATTTTGGATACTAAACTATAAATTGTAAAGAAATGGCACTTATACTCTTTTGTATCAGTATCAGAACTCTTTAACTGGGTTTGATATATGGGAATCTAATGTTATTTGAAATGGTTTTGTGATTGTCAAAGACCTAACTTTACTGTGAGAAATATCTATGAAATTAACAGAAACATAAAAGATATAAGAGCATAAGAATCTGTTGATTTACTGTATTAGACTACATATGTCTTTTTTCATTCATTAAATGTTCTTAGACAGTTTATTACAGTGTTTACAGAGACTATTACTTTTGCACTCCTTTCTTCCAGTAACTTCAGTCATCACTTAGGTCAGCCCTGTGGTTTATTGAACATCAGTTTGTCTAGATTGTCATGCTTATTACACCTGAAGAAGTTTCTATTTTTGACATCGTTATAACATTTACACCATAATATTTTCAGTCCAAAATAAATAAGAAGAAATAGGAAGTGTTATTTGTCACACCATCAGTTTATAAACTTAAATTTGTGTTATCTTGTAAGATAAAAACTTTGCAATTTACCACAATTCAGTATTTTTTCTTATTTCAACTGAATATATTTTTAAATACCTATGTATGTTTTATCATTATTACAAACTTGGCTGATCACACTGCACAACAAAGATTTTGCTTCTTGAACACTGTTGGGTGTTCCTTATAGATTTTTGGCTGCTGATCACGAAAATCACATCCAAATTTGCCCATCAAGTACCATTTAATCAAAATCTTCAGTTTCACCAGGACACTGCTGCAATGGAAAAACAATAGCAGGGCAACTGGAATCTGTCAATGCTTGCTGAATACCGTTGGACACTGCAACGTGATGCACCAGACATTGAATACAAACGAAAATCAGAAGCAAACCACTTTTAATTATGTTGAACTTAATAGCTTATTAGAAACATAAACGCCATTAAATACGTTATTGCCAGTAAACAGTTAACTGTCTGTTTCTCAGAGTTCCTACGTGATGAAGGGAAACCAAAACTATATTTGTGCATACCTACCAGGTACCTGTCACAATCAGCAAAAACTTTTCAGGAAGCAAAACTTTTCAAAAAAATTGTTATGCAGTGTTATTATCAACTGATTTAAGAATCTACAAAGCAAAAAGTAATGTCTTTTACATGAGTGTGAAATAGGGAATACCATTTTGTTTTTAATTAATTATATTAAGGTATTCTGAGCTATATTGTACTGTGAGACCAACAAATATTATGGTAGCTACATTATTCAATAACTTATTATTGTATATTTTCTACACATTTTCTGAAAGTTTCAAAAATACTCAGTGTGGTTCTGAACATAAATATTAATTTAATTTTCTGTATAAGTATGTATTACAATTAGCAAGCATTTTGTGTCAGGCTAATTTTTTTCTCATAAGCAAGAATAAGACATGCTTCATTTAAAATGACTTAGGTTTTTTTTTTTTCATTTTGTGAGTGTGATCCAAAAGGATGACTGAATTATCACTCAAAATTAAGAGGGTCTACATGAAGGTGATAAATAGTTAATACATTCAGATGTTATTTTGGTTTCATATATTAAGCTACTGTTTTAACACTGTGACAATTTAATTGAGTTGTTAGAAAGTGTCTTTCTAGCAAGAGCTAGTAGATTACCTATCTAACTGAGTTGGTGAGCATTTGTTTGCTGAACAATAGGTTTCAGAATCAATTTCATATTCATGGCTGAGATGTACTGTTAATGTGCAATTTTTTTTAACAGTAATGGCTAGAAAAATATTGGATTTATTTGTAAATTATAATATATTTTACAATACCTTTTATAATAATAAAACAAGTATTTATGCTCAACTGAACAATGACATATTCCAATGTGTAATGTAAAAATAAATTTTCATAACTTTTGTTCGTATGTTTTAATTGATCATTCAAGTAATACCTTAAAAGTGCAAATGACATACTGCTCTTTATAAGTCTTTACTAATTTCTGCATGAATAGTTGTAATTACATAAATCTTTATCAGCAAGTCTGGTAGCTTTCATTATTACCTAAAAGAAAGTTTAAATAAACAAAGTAATATGAAGCTTATAGGATTTTATTTCTTCCATACAGTGCAGTTTGTGATACTATAATATTTCTTTTCCTTGGGATGGTTTTGGTGAATGATGACCATATTTGGCATTCAGGCTTTGTCCTTTGGGCAACTGCTTTGTGTTTAATTGCCAGGTTCTGCAGTAAGTAATTATTGTTTATTTACTCCCAATTATCTCAATCTTTTGATTTCTCTTTAATACATCCTTAAACATTTATGCTACTTTTCTTAGCCTGTTTAATGTGTAAAATTTAGTTTTGTTATATGCTTGTTATGAATACAGCTTGCTTTTTATTTTTGTAAGTTTGATGTAAATGTGTTGAAAAGTAAAATTTGTTTAATAGGTCTTGAAGTTGTTAATACATTTTGAATATATTTTCACTATAAGTTTGTCTTTTGTTGAAAGATTGATTTTAAATCTTTATTTGATATAATTTTAAAATGAACAGTTTTTTTATTGGTTAATTTTAATTTGAGACAAAAATATTTTTTTTCTTTTGATAGATGGCTTACATTTAATTTTAACTTATTTTACAGGTGTCTATTTCCTCACCTTTTTGGCAAATTACTTTGAGAGACTTCACACAATCAAGATTACTGAGCAGTTTATAATGGTAAAAAACAAATAGTTTTTAAATTTGCTTAATACTGAAAGTAAAACACTCAATTTTGAATGTGGATTTTGCTTTAAAATATTATAATAAATCTGGCATAAAACAATTGCATCTTAATGTTTTTTCTATGAAGTTTTTACAACAAAACCGCTGAAGTTTACTTAAGATACTCCTTTAAAGAAAAAAAATGATTCATAATTTTACAATATGTAAAAGTAATTTATACTCATCTGTATTTTATCAGTATTAGGTTGTGAAGTAGCAAACGTTTCAGTATTTATTCATGATGATAATGAAAGTTAAAATTTTGGTTCAATAAAATGTGTTTATTTTCTTAGCATATTGAAATGAGGCTTTTAAAATGCTGACTAAAATGTTAAACTTTTTTTTTGCATTGCTGATAATTAGTATTTAAGGTTTTTGTACTATACTCGCTCATTAATTTTTATTTCTGGGTACAGTTTATGAGTAAGCCGAGCATGGCCAGGTGGTTAAGGCACTTGACTTGTAATCTGAGGGTCATGGGTTTGTTTCTCCGTCGCACCAAACATGCTCGCCCTTTCAGTCGTGGGGTGTTATGATGTGACGATCAATCCCATTATTTGTTGTAAAAAGAGTAGTCCAAGAATTGGCAGTGGATGATGATGATTAGTTGCCTTCCCTCTAGTCTCACACTGCTAAATTAGGAATGGCTAGCTTAGATAACCCTCGTGTAGCTTTGCATGAAATTCAAAACAAATCAAACCATAGTTTATGCAAATATTCAAAATATATGTTTTTATTTAATTTTTGTGCATTCTACCTCAAACCATTTATTTTAACTCATTCTTGAAGACATAACATTTGGTGTTTCTTTTTTGATAAATTAACATTATTGACTAATAACTAAGAATGATCAGGTGTATCATGTCTTTTATGTATTTATCAATACATCAAAGGCATCACTAAGTGCTTAAAAGATTCAGGAATCAGGTCTGTAGGTACAAGAATTTTCAACATTTTAATGTGATGTTAATCATAGTTTTCTGTTCTGGGGACCTGAAGCACTGTCAAATAGAATTATGGCACAAGCTCTTGTGCCAGTGTGTAGTGGTGTATGTGCTGCACAAAAATACATGTATATGTATGGTCTTTTATAATATAGGTAAATTGATTTGTAAGTTATAAAATATTGGACATTCAGGTGAAAAAACATGTTTTTTAAAATGCAAATTTGTGTGATTTTAATCTCATTTAAATCAACTTTTTTGTATTTGTTTTTAAGCCTCCATCTTTTTTCCACCACTTTTTTTATTGTTAATTAGTTGTTTTAATTTTTTTAGGCCTATGGTGGACTGCGTGGAGCTGTAGCCTTTTCCCTAGTCATCATGTTGGACAAACAGACTGTTCCACATAAGTCCTTGTTCATCACAGCGACACTTTTCATTATTTTATTTACAGTTTTTATTCAAGTGAGCAATAACATATAAAAATGTTATTAATACTCTGTTGTGTTAATTTGTATTACACCAAATTTGTTGTTCAGTTGGTAAACATATTTTATCTAATCTGTTACCTGCTAGAAGGGATTTCAATAAACCAGCAATTTAGAACAAATTTGTACTCTAACTTTAAATAATGCAATATGTGTTAAAATATCTATAATATTGTTAAGATTAGTTTTCATATTGAACTTTTCCAAAATAGGAAATAAACCAGCTGTGATAGCAGTTCACATTGTTGACCTTGCTGGACTATTACAGCTGACAATATTCAAAATTATATTTTTCAGCTACTCATAATTTGAATGTGATAGAGATGTTCATAATAAAATCATATAAAAACTGAACATATAAAACTCCATCATAGTAATTTTATCTACCAGTTTAATTTATTATGAAATTTTATATTTTTATTAGCATTAATCTCTACTCAGAGCAATATTTTGTTTTTATTGTTCTAAGGGCAGTACTATCAAACCTCTTGTAAATCTGCTGAAGATAAGAACACAGAATAAAGATTATCACAGTCTTTTCCAGGAAGTCAATACCAAGGTATAATTTATACTTTGCTTGAAGTTGTCTTAATTTTAAATTTGTGTGAAACTAAACATGAATAAAAATGTGCTAGAGACATAGAGATAACAACCTGTGCAAAATAAACAGAATATCTTATTTTCACAATAATTATGAACTATCTGTTTGGAATGAAACATTGTTACTTATTTTTATCTAATATTAGTTTTTTACAAAATAATATTTGATTTTGAAATGTTTGATAAAATATATATTTAAAGTGTTAAAATAAATTTTAATATTTCACAAACTACCACACACATTATTAAGTATAATGGAATTTTTAATACTGTGGGCATTCTTTAAGCCAGTGACCATTATTTATATTTGCACACTTGTTGAAAAGGTAAAGGAGAAAGGACTTTAGTCACAAGCATAACTAGTGAATTTTGGTAATTTTGGAGTTGACTGTTAATCTAAACATTCATTTATAACACTGTTAGATAGCAAAAAGACCATTGTATTATTGTTTAATGAATGTTAAAATATTATATGCTTATTTTATTAAAAAGAAATTTATGCTTATGTAAAGTTTTATTAACTTATCAAAGTATGTTTTTTTAAGTAATTTTTAATTTATTTGTTAGTATGTAAGTATATGGTAAAGTCATCTGATTGAGAAAATGGTGGAATGGTATTTGTAGGTGATAGACAATATGATGGCAGGAATAGAAGAAGTAACAGGTGATCACAGCGAAAACTATTGGAAGGTAATAGTTTTAAACTACTGTGTAGAATGTACTTAATTTTCATGTCATTACAACACATGCAAGGGCATATACAGAAATATATAAAAGTGTGCTACTTTTAGAAAGAAAAAGAAATGGTGCATTTTAATAGCACCTGCATAAAATTGTTTTTACACCTTTTTAAAAGATTTTTTTCATGTATGTCCGTGCAATTTAGGGTGTACAGTCCCACTCACCTTACCCCTATACACGTAGTATGTCTCACAAAAAGTGTAGAACAATGCTGCATTTTTTCACAGCTTTTATTCTGGTATTTTTGCATTTCTCTTTTAAAAATTGCATCACTTAAATTGCATAAAAAAATTAGTTATTGTATTAGGTTGTTACAGAAATATATGTTGTTTTTGAATTGTGAAGATTGGAAAAGTATAAACCACTGTTGTAAAACATGCTTTAATCAAAATAAACACGATTTGTTTCAACACACTTTTACCAATGTGTAACAATGTGAACTCCCTGAAAGCTTCTTGTGCAGCTGCCTGATTTTGAAAGCATTTATTGTTCAAAAAGTTGTCAAAGTGCTTGAAAATATTAAAATCTGTAGGAGAAAGGTCTGAGGAATAAGGTGGATGAGGCAGAACCACAATTCCCATTTTGTTCAGTTTTTAGAGTCATCCTGGACAGGTCTCATAATGCCAATTTTGTGATCTTCAGTCAGCTCATGCAGAACCCATTTATCCAACTTTTTCATCTTTCCAGTCATGCTCAGGTGGTTGGCAATACTTGATTTGCTTGCATTCAGCTTTTCTGCAAGCTTATATACTGTTGTGCAAAGGTCTGTCTCAACTGCCTCCCTTAATGTGTTTTCATCTAAGGATGGCTTCCTTCAATGACCTTCACGGTCTTCAAGACTTTCATCTCTGTGTCAGAACCTGTGAATTCAGTAATAGATCCATGTCTATTTGATGTTCTGTATAGTTTTGTTAGCTTTTCGTCCAAGTTTGAAGTCATAGATGAAAATTAGATGGAAATCCTTCTTTTCCATGCTGTCTTGGGGGTTGCAAAACATACTGTGAGTGGATTTGAAACAGCAGACAATTAAGACATCTTGTAAGCGACAAACGTTAGATTAAACCAACCAAACAATGATAAGTTACTTAATGTTTAGCTTCTAAATGTCATTGTGAGAATTCCAACATTTGTTTCTGGACAACCTAATACAATTTGATCTTACCCATTATCTAATATTGGCTTGACAGAAGTTTGGACTTGGAGTGGCTTATGCTTCAAAACATTCTGAAAGGTGTATTTCTCAAATGTAGCCCATCTTTCAAAGAATATGGTATGTGTTTTTTCGTAGGTGTTGGTTAATACAGTGTTCAGGTTTACCCCAGTGTTCAGTTAGATTGAGAATCAGTGATTGTTCTAGCCAAAGAAAGTGAGTGAAGTTATTGTAATGCTATTCTAACCAATTAAAAACAATTTCATAATGATTGATCATTTTATTATTAACTTCAATGAACTTATTTTTCTTTTCCATCAAGTTAAAAATACAACAATGTGTAACATATAATTGACTACAATTGATAGATGCACTCAGAATGTTAGTTACCTTTTAATAGGCAAGAGAATAAGAAAAGTCCCAATAATGTTCCCAACACTATTACATCACCTCTGGCAGTTTGCATTCTAAACAGTAACAGAGTTATGCTTTCTTGATACATCCCAGGAAAATGGTTGTGTGTAGACTGATTGACATTTTCCATGTGACAGATTTTATGGTTTCTTTTATATGGTGTGGTGTGAGATAGCCATATCATGATCAGTAGTGAAGGAATCAACCAATAGAAACATACAGTAATGTCTATTTAGTCATGTTAGCATGAATTAATTTACTATTGTTAGTGCATCTTAAAGTATGTCTTTGAACTGCAGGTAAAAGAAGCTTTTATTTTTTACAACAAACTCTACTAGATGATCACCTAGTATTACACCCATTTATAGTTCAAAAAATTCTTCCTCTTGCCCATGGTCATACATATAAAGTGTCATATGACTACTCTCTGCAATTATAAAATTCAAGTAATCATCTAACATGTGACATAGCTTGTTTTACACTTGACAAAAAATAATGCTGTAGAAATGTGTATATCAGGCTACTAATAAAGTTACTTTTAGTGTGAATAGTAGGGCTTGTTGAGATATATTGTTTATTATGTCACTATTCTATTTCCTTAACATTATGTCATTCATTTTTAATAGTTTTTATTCCCTGCCTTTTTTTCATAATTATCTGATGTGTTGATATTTTCCATGATTTATTATTTATTGTTTTTAAGTTGTTTGTGTATTTATTTATTTTCACCTTGGGTTTAGCTTAAGTTCTAGAAAATCTCATCATATGAGTATTAGTAAGTGTTCTGTTTGGCTTGGATGTATAAACATCAGATATTTACACAGTTCTAACTTTGAATTGTTTATATAGAAGTCACATAGTTTAAAAAGATTATTTGATTCCTAAAATTATTAATACCTAAATTATAAACAATATTTATTGCACAATTTATTATTATTCTGTAGTAAATAGAATAAAGTTATTTCAAATTAGAATGTTGTGAACCTTTTCAGCAAATTCTGTGCTATTATAATGAACAATACTTGAAAAAGTGGCTTCAATGCAGCACATCTGAAAATAATTTGACAAGAGTATATACAAAGATGGTTTTAGCGTAAGTAAACATAACTTACAAAATATGGCATTCTTACTCATTTCTCAATTAATTCTTTTTATTTTAAATGGAACTTGGAACGTAATAAGATCAAAGTTGAATCTTAATTTTCTTTATAACTTTTCTGCTTTTACAGCAGCATAGTAATATAAATCTATCATGCTCTTTCATATTATGAACTTTCCAAAACATGATTTTTATGGTTAAATAGCAATTCACTTTGTCACATAAAAAAATGTTAGTTCTCTTCTGATGAGTTAATCTTGCACTTTTTTAAAATTATTCCAAAAGTAGAATATATTTGAAATGTCTTTTTTCTCAAATAAATTATTCATGAAATAAGTTTTGTTTACAAGTTGTGAATACGAATTTATGTAATCATTATATAATTATATTTTTCTGGTTTATTCAGTGATCATTATGCACATCTGTATGGACCAGCTACTGCTTTGGAAGACAACCAACCTCTTATGTTAAACCAGTAAGTTTATGCTTTTAAACAAGTATTTCTGTTTCCATCACAAATATTTCAATAATTAGAGAAGTTATTGTAAAACCACAAACTGTTATGTCAGGATTTATTTTATATTACATTCTTGACCATATAGCATATTTTCAGAATAAACAAGTAACCAAACAAATTTGTCAATGTCAACCTTTATCACTATTCAGCATAAACAGTGAAATATTTTGGTGAAAGTATAAAAAAGTGGTGAACATTTAGTATTGATTAAAATTGTAACTAGAAATTCAAAACAAATGTGAGTGACTATTAGTTTAAAAAATCCTATACATGTATTTCTGCTTTCATTCATGTGCTTATGTAATCATATCTTTATTCATTTCAAATATATTCATAAAATTCAGTATTTAATGTTTAAAAGTATTATGATTTCAGGTATACAGATGACATTAATATGCCTATAGATGATGGAATAATAAGTTCAGAAAAAACAAAGAATATGGAGATGAATTCAGATAACAAAGGTACAAAAGGTATATTTCAGTTAGCTTATTTTTTTTATAAAAATAGCATTTATCCTTGAATAACATCAAATAATGATACCAAGATATGTTAATTAGGCTAAAACACATCTGATACATTCTGGATAAGGATACTTTGTAACCTATGTGCTAATGGATAGGTGAATTACTAGATTGTTTGATAAGTTAGTTGAAAGATTTATAATCAGATATGCCATGAAGATTCTGTTACATTCCATTCACATTATTTTTTGTATATAATATAGGTAAATAAGGTAACTTTAAATTTACTAACTCCTTTGGCTTTCTTTATCATTTTCACTCAATCATTTGTGCAACATATATCGCAAGTGAGTCTATTAATTGCTCTGTTTTTATAAAGTCCCTAATAACATTATATTTTTGTGTCTATAACTATTTAATTTATTTTTATTTATGTAGTTGTCTTCTGAAAGTACTCTTCACTATCAAATAGAAATTTAATGATCTACACTTTCAAAATATAGAAACTAATTTTTTTTCAGAACAATGAATACAGTTTTAATCATGAGGTTTCTGTAGATATTTGCTTTAAAAACCGTTAAAAATGATTATGTGCATTGTTTTTCAATAATAAATAAAACAGTTTTTATTTTGTGAAGAAAATATTATCAATATTGCAGTTACCTCTACTAATTACTGTTAGAATGTCACATGTATCTTGCATAGAACACGAGAATAAGAAAGAGTCACAGTTTTTGTTAAATGATTTCTGGAAAAGTTGACTGACTTATACAAATGATAAGATTATAAAATTTCTAATGAAATGTATTGGAGGTATCCATCTGAAGAGTAATTAATTATTCTGAAGATTGCTCGGGGTTTTGTTAAATATTTTTCAGAGAGGCATATTGTAGTGCAGAAAATTCTTTATTGTTTCTCTGAATACTTTCTAAACAATGTTAGAAATTATCTAAGAGATTGCAATAATTGAATTTGAAGATTTTTTTATAATTTACCTTGGTTTTTATTTAAAATCTTCTGATATTGACATACTTTGTGTTTGAGATTCTGATGATTGTGTTGGTCTTTATTTATGATTATCATAAAGATTACATTTGTCTGTATTTATGATTGTTACGAAAATTTAATATGTGAAAAACTATATAACTTTTTCAACATGGCTCAGTCACTGAGATAGATCTTGTAACCATATGTGCTTTCTATAGGTTTAATGCTCTAACTTTTAAATTAATAAGCATATGTTAACGAAATTTAACAGATTACCAGTAAACATTACAATTCTTTCATACTCAAAATATCAGATTTAGTATTAATTTTTTTAAAGTTTGTCAAGCAATGTTTTCTTTTTTTTAACGTGTTGGATAGGTAACATGCAAAAGAACTTTCATTTTAATATTAAAAATACTTTTATGTGTCAGATTATTTTCAAATTTCAAATGCAAAATCTTTATAATGTCCAGACAGCTATCAAAGGTCTCTTAAGAAAAACTTTATATTTTATATGTTATTTTCACTAATGAATCTCTGCATAGATGTGTTAGGTTTGATTAATCTTGTAACCACCATAAAAAGTTAGGAAATAAGTATAAATTATGCTTTTTTTATTCTAGAATGACAGCAGAAATTGTAACATGTAAATGTTTAAACTAAATAGCTTACACTTTATAACATTATACTTTTATATATACTTATTATTTTTGTTATATTGACTTCTCAGCCATGTCTGGCTAACAGTACAGAAGTTACAATGATGCAGCACATGTGCACTTATGTTATCATATCCAATAATATAAAACTGACCTTTAGTCTTTACAAAGTGACCTTGTCTAGGGTGTATTTTAGTAGACTAGTATTTTGCAACATACAGTCATATTTCAATTATTTTACATTATATATGTATATAGATTACTACTATTTAGAAATAAGTTATTAAACTTATTTTGATGAATGCAAAAACAGAAATTAAAGAAGTGAAATAAATAATTATCTCTTCTAGCTAAGAACTTTGTACTTAGTTGCTGCTTGACACAGGTTGCTAAGCCTTTTAAAATTTCCCACATGAAGGATATAAAATGAAATATTTTTGGTTTTATATATACAGTTGAATAACTAAAAACATCTTAATTATTATATTAATACCATAGAATTCCACTTCAATTTACCAAGCTTAATAACTAAGTTGTATTTCTATCTAAAAAAAATATGAAATATTGAGCAGACAAAAGACACAACCTACCTTCTAGAAATCTTTGTTTGAAAGAATGTGGAAGCCTTTTCACAGATAAAACGGCTGAGAAAACCACTCTGACAAATTTCTAAGTTGATCATTGGTTATTCACATGTCATATACCATAGCAAGAGTATGTAAGGGACTGTTTCCAAAAATGGAAAGAGTTGAACTGGGTCACCATGTTTGATTCAGTGCATAAGCCACATCTCAACAAAATAAAAATATATGAGGTTCTTATTTTATATTCTAGCTTATCAGTATCACTAATTTGATTTCCTAATTTGTACAAAACTATATATTAAGTATTTTGATAAAACAAAAATTTATTTTAACCTGTGCTGTATTTAACATATCAAGCGACACAAAGAAAATTGACTTTTAAATGTCTTTTTTAATATTCACTTTTAGATTAAGGAATGAAATAATGTATAATACTAAAAGCTGAATTACAATATACAATTAATGGTAACTTATTTACATAAAGTTATGAAATAGTAGTTCCCTAAAACTTTGAATGCAAGTCAACAATTATGAGGGCACAGCCTTTGACCTATGACCCATATGGAAAGGGATAATGATTATTTACAATCTTTCCTATTTTGTGTTTAAGAATTTTTAGAAATTGAATAAGTGAATATTGAATATACTCTGATGATTGCCCTAGTCTTTGAAGATTTTATAGAGAGGTTTGAACTGTGATGAAGTTTCTCCAGTGATTGCTATGATCTGCAGTGAGGATTCTCTGGAGATTACCTAGTTGACTTGTGTTAAAAGGACCTTAGATGTTAATCTAGTTTGTACTGAAGTTTTTGTTTAGATTTTTCCAGTGACAACAATTATCTAGATGGTATTGTTTTATGTAAAAGATTGTGCTGTTGTGTGTTAAAGGCTCTATAAAAAATTGCCATATTTCACATTGAATATATTTTAGGTATATGAATAGATTTCTGTATTATAGTCACATTTTATGTTTGTTTAACAGTTTATTGATAGCCAGTTATAGTATGAAATGGAAAATATGGAAAGATAATTAACTGATGAACTTAGTTTTTTTAGGTATGTATAACTTGCCTTGTTAAGCAGGGTATACATGTTATTTAAATAAAACATCAGTCAGACTTTAAAAATAATTAACTGATAATTGGAACTCATTATAATATAACTACAAATTGGGATTTGATTTCTGTTGTTTTACAGACAAACACAAGACTGATGATCAGAGTATACTTGGATTATTTGGTTAATAAGTGCTATATTAACTTGGATAGGAGAGATATAACATATTTTAAATCACATTTAATAAGTCAGATAAGGCTTATTATATATTAGATATCCAATCATTTAATAATCCTCACTTAAAGAATGTAATTTGAATCCAAGCTATCACTAAAATAAGCACTTTAATTTTATTCTAGCCATGAAGAGAGCCAAAGTTAAACTGAATGGTAAGTACAATTCTTAGTTGACGTGTTTTCATAATTTTTCTATGCTGCCTCAGTTTCACAAAAACTGTTTCATGTACTAACAGTTCTTCTCTGTTTCTCACTGAGCTTGAATCACAGTTTATTGAATGTTTCTGTTACACTAACCTTAAAAAACTTAAAATGTTTGTGCTTTCAGTAAGAAATCAAAGACAATCTAGTCTTTCCTGCATGTTGTGCCTTCCTTATATCCTACATAAATCTAATTTCTTGAAATTACAATTTTTCTAAAGCATTGATCATTATGATATGTGTTTATTTTGAACATAATGTAATCAATTTATTTTACTTAATATATAACAGAACACTAGACAAAACGTAAATGTATTTATATTTTACAGACATGCAGAACTAAAGTTGTTTCTTCCAGAAAAATTAAGTTCTTTATTAGAAACATACTTTTCTATGCATTTCACTAATACATTTTGTGTATAATAATAATAATAATAAAACAAAGATTCTTTTGTTAAACACATGCAGTCCTAACTTGTTTATTTCAACATTATGTCATCATTTTTAATTAAGATTTTTTTTAAGTACAGATAATTTTAATGCTGACTTTTATTGAAGTTCTGTTTGAAATATGTTTAACAGGATGTTAAAATTTTAAACTTTATTGCAGCGTTGTTATTTTAATTTTATTTAATTTTATTTATATAGTTTTATTATATTTGTTTCAATATACTAATGTATATCAATTTGATAAGTTTCTTACTTTACTTTTTTTCTTCAATTATGATTTTACTATCTTTGTTTTTAAAGCTGTGTGGCGTTTTCAAGCCTATTCATTAGGTGAGTCAATTAATATAAACTTGCTTCTTCAGGTTTTTTGTTTTTGAATATCATAGACTATTTTAAGATGTTTTTCAAAATTAAAAGTTAAATTTGTTATGCATTTTAGACATGTTTTATTTGTTAATATAAAACTGCAAGAGAAAACTTGTTCCCTAAGAGATACAATGCAGTTCCAATACCACTTAAATGAGTAACAGACTATTTAATAATTGCCATACAAACAAATATATGTATCATTAAATTTTATTAATATCTTACTTTCATTTTAGTTTTTGAATTAATATTTAGTTACTTATTATATATGTCTGTTCATTTCAACAAATGTATATTATAAAGATGGCATAATATGTGATAGCTAGTATTAATCTACATTATGTCAATATATTTTTTGTGACTGGGATAACTAGTATATTCAGAGAAACTGGTGCTCCTGGCAACTGGGCAAATGCCCAATGACCCCCACCAGTACTCTGGATGGCAGTACATTTTGGAAAGTATAATATTTTGTTGTTTCATAGTATTTCAACAACCCAGGAATTGTGCTGTGGTACAAATATACATTCATAAAGCTTTAATATATAAAAATCATTTTCCTTCACATAAATAAATTTATACACATTTTAATAAACAAAAAGGAAAAATTGTTTTAAAAAACGTACCTGTCATGTTTTTAATATTTTCATCTTCAGTAAAATTAAGTATATTAGTAGTTTTGTTTGCTTTGTTATATTAAATACATTTTAAATGTAGTTGTAACAGAGGAAGTAAAATGAATATATATATATATCTAAAAATGTATGGTCTAGATTATTTATTTCTGGACTTATGATTTTTATACACTTTTTTTTCACTTATAAATATTCAATAATTGTGCCTGATTTTAGGTATGCATACCTTAATGTCAATTTCGTTGTTATATGTTCTGAAATAGTTCTTTATGGTGTAGTAGACAAGAATAAATTTGTTTTTATTACTTACTGCATGATCTCTTTAGAATAAATCTTGAAAACAAAGTATTTTGTACAGATTATAGAGGACTGTTGATAATCTAAATAATTTGTGTGACAAAAGTCTCTATGTATGTCTATTCATAACTAGCAAACAGCAAGGTGGATAGCCACCAAACCTAGCATGTACCCTTAGTATTCACTGGGAAGATACTTAGGGGTCAGTGTTTAGATCTGACTCTCTCTCAGTGTCATCCCCACACTTCTTTGTCCTTCCTGTGCATTTAACAGCTACATCAGCTAGTATACCATAAGTTTCTTGGTAAGTTAGTGGCAATTTTAACAACTTACAATACTAAAATTTGGGGTGTGATTTCTCACAGTAGAAAGTATGCAGAGAGCCTATTATGTATATTTGCATTAACGTATAAAATAACATTTTGGAACAACATGGGACCTATTAGTCCATCTTGGCTGTTCTATACTCTAAACTAAATTAAATTTAAACAAAAAATTAAAGCCAGCCCTTATCTTTCATACACTCATAAAGCCTTCTCTTAAACTCATTTAAATTTACTGCTTCCATAACATCTAAAGGCAACCCATTTCAAAATGCAACCCAACTACCCTATTAGGAAAAAAAAAAGTCTTAGCTGAAGATGACTCCTAGTCCTACTACTCTAACTGGTAAATATAAAAAATGATGATGTATCAATACTATCAATTCCCTTTACAATCTTAAACACCTCAGTCAGATCTCCCCTAACTCATTTTATTTCAACAGAAAACTGTTTGAGAGATTTCAGCCTCTCATATGACAACCCATCCATCCTTAGGACCATTTTAGTAACTCTTCTATGAATGCTTTTCAACAATTTAATGTCTTCCTATGGTAAGGAACCACAGTATTCCAAATATAGCCTAGCCAGTTGACCTGCTCTTTGAAATTATAACCTCTTCAGACTTGTATTCAATATTTATGCATATAAAACCAAAAATCCTATTTGCCCTATCACTAGCAACAGTACACTGTTTGGATGGCCTTAGAGACTGATTGACCATTACACCAAGATCCATTTCTTTCTTAACATTGTTAAGGCTATTCCCATCCAAATTATATTTGTAATTTCAATTATGATAACCTGCATGCATTATCTTGCATTTATTATAATTAAAACCCATCTGCCATTTATATGTCTAATTCAATAAATTATTTAAATCCTTTTGTAAATTAACAGCATCCCCTTCAGAGCTAGCAACACTCAAGAACTTAATATAATAATCTGCAGATATAAATAATTTACTGATTACTCTTTTGTATTATTTCAATATGTCATAAAGATAGAATATGTTTTTTTAAATTTACTTCTATACAGTACTCTAAAATTATTATAGTAGTTGTTGCTGTTTTTAAGTACAACTTGAAACTGCACAGTGGATTATCTGTGTTCTGCAGGTATCAAAACCCAATTTCTAGCAGTATACGTCCCTAGACTTACTATTTTTGAGCTTCACCTGCTGGTTACGGTCAACATCTTTGGAAGTGGAAATTAATTTTGATACTAAGGTTTACTATGTCTGAGTTATGATTCTTTAAAGTCTAGGGTAGAAGGCTAAATTTTTAAGCAAAGACAAAAGTTCAGAGAGGAATAAAATACTTTTAGTGATATAAAACTAGCAGAAAATTACTCGTATCTGTTCTTTCTTTTTCTTGCTGGTTTTGTACAATAATTTATTTCTAAGAAAATTGCTGCTGCAAGTTCTTCAAGTACATAATAAATTTATAAAATATCATACTCTACAATAAATGTAACAGAAAACCACACTGAAATTAAAGCATTTATGCTGAATTTAATACATACACAACAAAATCTCACAATCAAAGTTCTAAACATTTGCATGGTTTGAATTTTACAAATTATTTAATCAGTGTTATTTATAACAAACTTTATGTTGCAGATTTTAAGTAGCTTGAGGTTCTTTATTTGCTCAATTATAAACCCCCTTCTCTATTGCCAACTGTTACTTGTGTGGATGGTTAAAAAACATACTAATTCACTCTTAACAGACATATTTACACGCTCTAGCATAGCTCAATTTTTGCGTAAATTAATCTTTTCTTAAAGGTTGAAGAAAGTTCCAGATATTAAGACCTTGACCATCACAGTACACGTAAACATTCTTTGTGGTAAACAAAAAATATATCAAGATATTTCAAGATGTGAAAAACATAGAACATAAGACTATTTTATGTACATATAGATGTATACAAATGTGTTATCTTTAAGATTACAGTATTGGGCAAAATAATGTTATGCTAAATCTGACATATTTAACTTCTAACTTCAGATTCTTCAGTGTATAAAGTGAATACAACTCCAAAAATATTTAATCTGACAGACATTCCAGTTAATGTTTATTATGGCAATTTTTTTTTTTTCTCAGTTAACAATAATGCTAAGATACTTTGTCTGTGTGATTAAACTGCATGTAGTTCAAGTTTTAACAAGTATACATCCATAAATATCTCTGATAAACTGGACAAAATAACATTTATCCATGTAGGGAAACCAAGATTTCATCCACATAAGGTTGGAGCAACAGGTAATCAAAGGACTCAAGACCAAAGATGTTCATCATTTAAATCATCCAGTCGAAAAGCACAAGAATCAGAAAAAATGGACCCTTCAAAAGTTTTGCGGAAAGCCTTTCAAAATAATCCATATTATAAGGTGAAGTGATTTTAGTATACAGGTCATATGTTGACTAAGTAACTTAATAAGTTCAATCCTTTTATGATATTTATGGGGAAAATGTTGCTCAAGACAACTAAACTTTAAATAATGGCAAGAACAATAGAACATATAGTCTCTATTTTGTAGTACATATAAATATTCAATTTTTTCTTACTGTATTAATACTGAAAACAATATCTAAGTCTATTATAGTTAAATAAATGACTTTTTTATGTGATGCTAATATTTTAATTAAGACTTATATTTTCATTTGTACTTAAAATGTATTATTGCTATCATAAACTTGTGTAAGTATCCATTAAACTTTAAAATGAGTTCATATATTTTTATAATTTTTTGTATAAATGCACTTTACTATATATATTCTGCAAAACACAATAAGCATGGATTTTGTTCCTACTTGCATGTTATGGTTATTTGTAGTTAAGTGAAATGATACATTATGAGCTGTTTTTGTTATGCCTATTGAGAACATCAAAACCAAGTTTTTAGTGTTATAAGTTCATAGACTTACTGTGGGATGGTTACAGTTTTTAAACCAGAATTTTATCTTTTTCAGAAAATTTAAACCAGATGGCATTACTGTTATTAGTTGTAACAAGTGCAGTTTCAATGTTGGAACAATATCTAAGAATGACTAATGTTGTTTATAACAAATCTCAAAAATGTTGAAGACTAATGTGGTACAGGACATTAACTGACTTAGCATACAGCTTGTTCTTTTCCAAATTTTCACTACTTAATTTATAAGTTAACATTTTCTTAAATTGAAAGTGTATTTCCAATAATACTTACCTCCTCTCATACTACAGCTATTATTTAACTGCTAGGTTTCCTTCCTTTGCTCATCTGAGCATTGATTTTATTTTCTCTTGTTTGCTCCAGTTGTTTATATATATATATCTTACATTTACACTTGTGAGTGCATCCAGACCTACAGCTATAGAGTGACACATTCCAAGTCATCGGAATCATGACAAGAAAGTAAGCAAAATTGAAGTGGACAAATCTTTTCTTCAACTTGAAAAAGTCCAAAAGGCAACATGTCAGAAAAAAAAGTCAGAATGATGGGATCATATATGTCATACTCATCCTGAGGAAACAGAAATCATCCAGTCTAAAATTATGAACATTCATCTTCACTCTTCAACTGCATGGACAAGATAAATTTCACTTGTCCCTGGATTAGGGAGAGGACATGAAACAAATTGTGCTCAACCAAGGACCCAGGATGGGACCACTCTGCATTTGAAAGTATGAAAGACAATGGACTCTCTTTCATGAACAATGTACTAAACCAGTTGTTCAACTCAACAGCATAGCCAGGCATCATGCCTGAACCTGTATTATGAGTAGAATCCTGTGTAGAAGGGCCTCCAATTTTCTCTCTTCTCTGAGTGGAGGAAATTCATTCAAACACTATGGAGGAATAACATTTGTCCACCCATCCAGTAACTGGAAACTAGGTGGTAAGGGGTCCCTTACTCCTCTAGTAAAATATGGAGGGGTAATAGACCTTGGGGACACCTGAGAAATAGTGCAATAGGCAAACCAAGTTCCCTAAATTTTTAAAAGCAAACCAGCTCCAATTTGTTCAATCAAATAATCAGCAGAGATGGGCAAGATTCCCTTATGTTTTACTGATGATAGTCTATGAGTGGCAGTCCAGCAGAGTACAGTAATACCTCCCAGTCTGCCTCTAAGTGTTATCATGGAACACCTCATTTATGCTAGTGGTTGTTAGTGAAAAATTAGTTTGATAAAAGCACACCTTCCTAGGCAACACTCACCACAAAGTGGGATCCTGTGAAAAAAGGTAAGTAAGAGACCCTGGAAAGTAAAGATGAGACAGTATTAGTAGTGAAGATGCACCTTATAATCTAGGATATGTGCAGACAGCATAACATTTCAAGGCCCTCAGTGCACATAACAGACAATTAGAATCCAATTGGTTATATAAGTGAGAAATAGTTTTCAAATTAATTGGTGAAAAGGTTTTATTACCTTCCCTGGCTACCAGTGTTTTAGGTAAGAAGGCCCTGTCTAGTTATAAGAGAACATAAGAGAATGAAAAGAATCCTGAAGCTAAAGTAACTCCAACCAGCAATGACTGCAAGTCAGCAGCAACTAAAAATAAACCTTAAGGGAAAGGTAATACATGGTTCCTTAAAACTAAGGGTTCAAACAGGTGTGAGAAAGAGCTCATAATAATACCAGCTTAATACCCCAGTTAGCTGACCGAAACAGTTGTTTGGGATGAAGCTCTAAAATGACATGAGTCGGTAGGAGACCACTGAGGACTCAAATAATTTTTATCTTTGGTATTCATAGGTAGTCAGTTAGACTGCCTTATATAAAGCAGTTATGAAAGATGCAAAACCCTTGTCATATAGCCATGTCAAAAAACAAGTTACAGTTAGTACCTCTGGACAAAGTGGGTTCAACCTCCTTGCAGTACAGTACAATGTTATTAGTATGTATGCCATTTCAACTGATAAATGTTCATCATGAGACTGTAAAAACTGAGATAGATACATGGCAACCAAAGAAGTTAAACCCAGTGCCATACAAATGACTGCATAACCCCATATATGAAGCTTGAGCTTTTGGTTTCCTGGGTATACAATGTCAGATCATTGCTGTTTCAACAGAGATGGCAAAGAGGATGTGGAAGAGGTGAAGGTACTGCAGAAGTGAAAACCTACAGTTAAACCTGCCAATATGGTGCTATAAAAAAGAACCCTACAAGAGGTTGAATGAATTATAACAAGTACTCTGTGTAACACACAGATCTGTGAGAAGCTATACAAGTACAATCCTGTTCAGTCCTGACTAAATGCATGCATTTCCAATGCTTAGTGGTGATGTACGTGAGACAAAAGTGGTAGATGAGTGTTTCAATGAGTGACACATGCATTGATCAACAATTTCCTAAACTGAATGCAAATCTAAGAGAAAATTTCATGATGCAACATCTATTCTGTTGGGAGAATCTGTTTTGATCAAGATAATTGATCTTCTGCCAAATTCACTATCCCTGGAACATGGCAAGGTAGTAAGAGGATATGATGAGAGTAGACCCAATGAAGAAGATTCAAGCTTCGAAAACAGAGACCAGAACTAAGTGTTTTCTTGATGGGAAATATAAGACACCACTATAGAATTGTCTGAATGAAGCATGATGATATTTTCTCTTAGTGAGTCTAGACCTTAAAACATCATTCTTTGAACAGAATTTCTAAATCATTGTGTAGGGAAGCTTTGTAACCTGTCCATAGGTCACAGAATTCCTGACTGTTAAGATATGTACCCCTATTCATGAGACATGACATCTGTGGACGAATTGATGGCAAAGGAACACTTATTGTAATATTGTTTCGATCTAACCATTGCTCAAGATTGAAAATTTTCATCCTGCAGAAGGGGATTGGAGGGTCCAGTAGATTGCTGATCATAATTCATTGATTGTGTAAATACAATTGAAGGGATCTCATGTACACCAATCCCAAAGGAATGATGAATTCGGGTGATGTCCACATCCCCAAAAATGAAAGTAGATGGAGTAAGAATTGAAATGCATATTCTGTAGTGTGGAGCGAGATTAAAGTTGACTGAGATACATTACAAAAGACACTCAGATGGGTGTTATATTGTGATGGATTGAGACTATATTTCTTGGCTCTGATAATAAAGCTTGCCTTGGTTACTTCTGAAAATAGAATCTGGATGTAATGTTCTGACAACTGATAAAACTGTGCCAGAAGTAACTAGTTATCTGTTTAATAGTGTGCACAAGCCTAAGGAATTGAGGTGATGATAAAAAGCTTGTACAATTTGGCGGTACATATATGGTGCTGATGCTAGTCCAAAATGTAGAGCCCTGAATGGCAGCACATACCACTTGTGCACAAAATGAAGAATGTGGTGGGACAACTCTTCTATGGGAATGTGCAGAGGAGCATTGGTGACATTGAACTTGGTCATGGTGAAAAATACCAATGCATAGTGAGAAATGACTCCACCTTAAACTTTGGAGGATCTAGGAACTGATTTAGATGAAAAGGTGGATTGCTGGACACCAATTTCCTGTCTTCATAGGCACAACAAACAAATGGGAATAAAACCATAAGAGAAGTTGAATGATTCTACAAATCTATGATAGCCCTGGAATGTAGTTCCAAAATCAGAAATTCTACATGAGGTGGAAATGTTACAGATTGGGGGAATAATAATGGTGAAAATGTGAACTAAATGACTAAAAATCCTGACTAAAAGATTTGTAGCACCCATGAATCCATGATAAAGGTTTTACACACACACATCCAGGAATATTTGGAGCTGAGCCCCACAGTCTCCTCAAACATATGGTACTTGCTGTTACCAATGGCAGCATTATGTCCAAGCGTTGGAATCTAGTGGATATGGAAAATAATCTAATCTTGGTACTAGTCAAATGAGAAGCTGATTTTTAAAGTTGAGGCACTTGAATAGAGATGGAACTATAACTGCTGAAGGGTCTGAGGAAATCTAGAAACCAGTGAAAACAGGGATGAATGCAGATAGACAATATCAACCTTTGATTCCAAAAATCAAAGGTGAGAGAAAGGGGGCCTCATGTAACTCCTGAGGGATGTCAGCAAGTAGATGAATGCCTCCAGTACTAGAGAAAGTGTGGAAACTGACAATCAAATCAAGGTAGGTGCTAACAATAGACCTATCCTATTATTAAATTGATGTGGTGATCCCTGAGAAGCTTCTGATTATCGTCGGAGAGATGATAGATATCTTAGCACTGTTGTTGGAGTCAGATGAATCATAGAAAAATATGATCTATTCAGCATGATTACAGACTCCATTCAGGAACTCGACATTTCCAGTAGTGGGTTTGTTCTTTGAGAGTCAAAATATGCATCTATTTGGTAGTGGTAGGGCATGTCATTCCAACAAACTTGGCAGACAAGGAATAGCTGTCCATCTGTGTAAGTGAGCAATAAACCTCCCTATATGAACCACAATATCAGAGGATGGAAGGAGAACGAAATATTTGCTCTCAGACCTAACTGCCATCAAGGAAGATACAAACTCAAAAGCAATTGAGAAAAGATCCAAAACATCACACAATCATGTTACCAACTGACGAAAAGGAGCCTGAGTTGGTTGTTTACAATTTGGTCTCCTGAAAAGCCAACTGAATTAAGGAAGGTGCTGTAAAAAGCAAATATAAGTTCTCTACAGAATGTCCAGGATCACCCACAAATGCAACCTCATAGTCCCTTGGAAAAATACCACTAGACAGAATATATGTTTCCATCTCACTGCATATAAAGGGACTTTTCCCCATGCTGTTCATTGAGTAATGCAAGATATCAGAGGTAGGATAGGAGACACCTGATTTGACTTCATGCTAGAAACAATAATTCAGGAATTAATGCCATATATTAGCTTGCTGAACAAAGATAAATTTTAAAAATAATTTTACAAAAATAATTAGGTACCATGAAAAACGATTAAAGCATCTCCAATGATCATAGTTCAGAGAAACCTGTTAGTGAATGCTTTGTCGAGAAAAAGTGATAACATTACTTCAGTGAGGTACTTATATACAACACTGACATAGGTAGAGAGTGTCACAAGACAGTTATCATCAAGGACAACTATGTGAGTTATAAAAGACTGGAGTAAAGAGAAAAGGAGGCAACTGAAGAAAACCCTAGCAGTTAAATATTAACTGTAGTGTAAGTAAATGTTTTGTAATTTGAATTTTATTTGAACTAACAATAATTAAAGTCTGTTTCTGTTAAAACAACGTTCTCATATTAGCTATTTTTTATAGAAAATGTTTTTGACTGAAAAATTCAGAAGTACTTTTTTATTGCATTGGTTCTTAAGGTTGCTGGATGTTTTTTCCTAATCACTTTATTTGTTGTGAACCATTCAGAACTGCAGTTAGAAATCATTGTTATATTATATTGTGCTGATACTTTTTAATGTTTGTACCTTATTAATTTCCTCTACAGTATCATCAAAAATATAACCCTGACTTAGTAGGAGATGATCAGCAAGAACTGGCTTCTCATCTTTGTGCAAGAAGAAACAGAACCAAACGTCTAACTCTTTCTGCTTTAAGTAGAGGACTGAAGAGTAATGCTTCATCTGTTAATGACATTGATTGTCGTAGTAGCAGTGAGCCAGCTAGTACATCCCCACAAACTGAACCTCAACATCAACCACTGAAAACCTCATTGTTTTATCAGTCACTTACAGATGACCCTTTATTTGATAGTGCAACAAACATATTTTTAGAAAGGGCACAGAGACGAAGATCAATCATGAGTGGCAGATCAACACGTGAAAAATCTGCATCCAGTGAAGTTTCATCACCTACAACAGCAAACCACAGTGCACGTTTAGAACGACAACAGGCTCTCTCAAATAGCAGAGAAAGCATTAGTGAAGACCATCTTGCAGCCATATTTGAAATTATTAAAGAAGAATTAGAACCTACTGATGGAAGTATTAATGATTCTGAAAGCCATGAAGGAAGAAAAGTTCGAATAGTAACTCCAGTTACTCCTAATAAAACAGATGACACACCCTTTTAAATCAATAACTTATCGTTAATAATTTTTAAATAATTCTATGATAATTATGTATGATATCTCTTCATTGTAACAATACTGAGGGCTTTTTAACTCCCACTCAGCATACTTTATTGAATAATCTTATATTATCAATACAGAAAAAATTCTGAATTAAAATTTTCCTCATGTGACATTATCACACATTAACAAAAAATTAAGTTAAAAATAATCAGTGTACAGAAGTAAAACTTAACTATTCCATGTCATCATGATCTAATAGCATAAAAATTGAGGATTACTTTGTGTAGGTAGTCTTCATGATCATGACTTAATATGAACATTGGAGTTATTATTTTTTAGATATTCTATGCCATCTTCATATCAGTAAGAACATTGAAGATATCCTTTATTATCATGACCTAATAATGAAACTATTAAGGATTCATTTATCCAAAAATTTGTCTTATTTAGACATTTTATGTCACCACAACCCATAAATAAGCAGTAGCATTTCTAGGATTAGTTTGAGGGAAGGGGCAGAGAAGAGAGTTCAAGTATTATTACAAAAATATAAGTATCTATTTATTCTTTTTCATTATCAAAAAATCCAAAATGACTTCAATCTCTCTTTGCATAGCTTCAAGGTGGTCTGATTCTGTTTCAAACAACCATTAATTCTCCTCATATTGTATCTAATCATAGATACTTCATTTGATCCAAAGAAAAGTTATGCTTTCATATCAGTTATTTTGTTTTGAATTTCATGCAAAGCTACACAAAGGCTAGCTGTCCCTAATTAAGCAGTGAAAGACTAGAGAGAAGGCAGCTAGTCATCACCACCCACCACCAATTCTTGAGCTACTCTTTTACCAATGAATAGTGGGATTCACCATCAAATTTAAGCACCCCTACAGTTGAAAGGGTAAGCATGTTTGGTAAGATGGGGGTTTGAACCTGCAACTCTCAGACTGCAATTCCAGCACCCTAATATGCCATGCCTCATGTTATTTGGAGTTATATTCCATTTAAAAACCCTTCAAGACCATATCTATGTCTCAGGTGAGGGAATGGCTACTCAGTGGGAGAGCTACTGTCCCCCTCCATTCTTGCAAACATTCCTTTGTCTATAAAATTGTGAATTGTTCATTTACAAATACTGTTGTCATAACCTAATAATAAAAATAGAAACAATTTTGTTTTTACTTAGATTTGTTTTTAATCACAACTTAACAATAAATGCATATAGGACTTTTCTGGATGAATAAGCCATGATTACAACAGATTTAAATTATTTTCTGTTTACATATTTTATATGACAGTAATTTTAGAATAAAATCATGTGATACAAAAAATAATGAAGATTTCTTTGTGTACGTAGGGTGTATAATAAGGCTTTTTAAGAAAAATATTGACTTTTAGTTTGAAAATTTTTAAGACTATTGTGAAAAATTAATCTTATCATTTTTTATACAAATTTATTCAAGTATTTTCTGGTTAGGTGAAATCCCCTTTTTTTTTCATCTTCTTTATGACAAACTTTTCTTGCTTTAATTTACTAAACTGTCATTCTGATGAAATCCATAACCATCAATACTTATCAGTTGTATTAACATTAAACTAGTATTTTTACTCTAAACAGAGAATCAAATCTTTCACTAATTTGCAAAAACAGCATCCTTGACTATCTCATCACTAATGCTACTCTTTAACATGCATTTATCATTACTTTTACAAAGATTATTGACATGAGTACTTCAACAAGATTTACTTTTATTCTATTTGGCTAGTAAATACAATTATATCATCCACAACTAAACTGTTAAGTATGCTTTAATCATCAGTTTTCGTCTTACACATACACAAAAAACAGTGATATCACATAATATAAAATTATATGAGACCCTTTTTTGCCACTTTCTTTTCTACTTAATAGTGTTAATAATTTATGTTTTACAAATTTTTTCAACATTTCTCTGAGCAGTGAAGCATTTTAGTTAGTGTTGGTATATCATGTGAAACTTTGCCATGTTATTATGACTCTAGAAAGTTTTAAGTTTTGTGATACTTTCCAATATTAATGCATCCTGTGAAACTTGCCATACAGTATCACTGTGATAGTTATGAAACTTTAGGCAAGACCTACCTGGACACAGTGGATCAATTGTTTTTCTAATACCAGCCATAACCTTTTAGCTGGAGGTATGACCTGTGTGAAAATGATGCATAAGTATCTTAGGTATACTGATAAGTCAATTATTTTGTGAATCTTTGCCAGTAATTCATGTTTTTAGGAATGTATAAAAAACTGCAAAGTGATTCAATGTACCTCAACTCTGAAGTTGAAGTAGTGAGTCACTAGATAGAGGAGGATGAATCAGAAACTGACATCATAGAATTATGTAATTAAAAACTTTATCACAGTATGAACTGACTATCATTTAGTCTACTCCACCTCATCACACTATTTTAGGCTTTAACACCTGACGTAAAATAAACTATACCAATGGTAACCAATTAATAAGTGGGTCAAACAATACTATGATTTATTTGAATTACTTCCAGCAACAAAAAAATGAAATGAAAAATGCACAAATGGCAAGCACAGTGGAGTAAATAACAGTAAGGTTAAACTGATGTTTAAGCATTTCCTGATCAATCTAGTTACTGTACCTAACTTCAGGTACAATACATATGTGTGGAGGGGGTAGCATTGCTCTGCCATTTTTAATAAGATCTACTTATGTCTTGCTATGTGGCTATTTTGTTTATCAGACAACAGAAAAACGAGACATTTTTTTATCACTTAGTGGATTTTACGGATAGCTTCATAAGTACCATGAAGTTCTGTGTTGTCATCCATCCAGAAGAATTGGATAGACAAACATTTTCTAGGAAGGGGGAGGGCTCCAGTTATTATATAATCTTGGAAATTTATGAAGTGAAGCACCATTAAGGGTGAAATTTGTTGCCAGCTGCACTTAACAGCATTAGTCACAACAAAGTGACAAATGCTTCTTTACTCTTCAAATATTATTTTACCAACCCTTTTCCATTTGAGAAAACAATCATTTTGGAATTACTAACACTTTGCAAATAGTAAAACCACTGGACCAAACTTTATTCTCTTCATCACATTTTTTAACTGATCTAAAAATTTATTAACGTTGTGTTTGTTCAAACTTGTACCTCTCGATGAGCTTGCGACCACAGTCAAACACATGGATAAGTGTGAAAAATTGACACATCAGCTTTCTAGCTTGGTTTCTGCTTTGTTCATAGAAAAATTTGAAAACTTTTATGAAATATTTCTGCATTATGAGCTACTCTTCTGCAGTAAACACTTGATTAAAGTCATGTTTTGGTTTATGTTGAAGAGTGTCTCTATCATCTCTTCCCTGTCATTTTTTCAGCAATAACAGAGTGTACAAAAATATTATGCTGCAAAGTTTTTATTCATGTAGTGGCTTTGTCTCATCTAAATCATTATTTCTGCTGCTTCCATCATATCAGCACCACTTGTTTTTACAATGTCACATTCCTTCTTTCTGCTTCAAACCATAATCACTGTGTGAACAAATTATTCTAGTTAAAATATACACTACTATTTTAGTGTTTAGTAGATTGAAGAAAAAGTGATAATAAATAAAGGATGAAATGTGTGTGAAACAATAATAAATTATTACAGGGTAATGAATCAGTTTCAAAATGATCCACCCTGCTGATCTCCAAGCATGCTCACTCAATTTGAGTATCTGCACTACTTTTGAATTGTACAGCATCTGTGGAATACAGAAACATTAATAAAGTATGAAAAATGTACTTTCTAGGTATTTCTCTTGCCTACACTAGCTAAAACTGGAGTGCTTCTATCACAATGGATTTCCTCCATGAATAGCAGAATATTGCAAGTGGTTCACTTTCCTCTGATCTCTCCTATTATCTTTGTATCATGTACAATTTCTAATTTTAGTTTCACCTTTACAGCCTGCTATTGTCACCAAGTTTTATGAAAATTTGTATTGTTTGTGTATTACGTGAAGCAGTTTCCATGATTTAGTGTGTTACAGCTTTCACTAGCTGAGGTGTGATGTGCAACATTCAACAGTGACAAAAAATATATCAAGAACATTATCAACATGTATTCTTTTGTAAACCAATATTATATGAAACAATGTGTGGGCAATGTAAACTCTCATGAAGGCCCAGGGTCTGCCAGGTACATCTAAAAGCTGATGGATTTTTATAAATAGAAAATGAAGTAACATGGTCTAGCATAGGATTCTACTACAGCTCTATATCATGTATAACAAAAGTGTACAACTGATACTTTATTGTGAGCTTCTTCTAATTGCACCCACAGCTGATGTCCCTGAACCAGTATACTTTTATGATATACAGTATACTCTTCTACAAGTCTTTCTAATTTAAGTGTATATCTTTCCATTTTTAGTAAGTGATATATCTTATCTGTTTCAGTCTATATTGAAAGAACAAGACATTTTAATTTCTATGACATTTTTAATAAACTTAAAAATAATACTCATATGCTAAAACCTACATTTAAGTATAGTGAACACAGAGAAGTAACATTTTTTGTCTTTAGTGTTGATAAATGTTTTCAATATTTATTTTAGATAGACACTTTCTCCTTATATGAACTGTAACAAGCTTTAAATTTTTAGATTTATTTAAAGTCTATCTAGATTTATTGTTGTAAATTAAAGATCAAATTATCAAATCTATTTCAAAGTACTATCTTTGGGCAATACAGAGGAGATTTTCTTAAATTTCATAAAATTTTAAAGGAGCTTATTTGCCCATCAAGGATGTCACTTCCAGCTTCCAACTATAATCATCTCTTACTACTCCTGTATTCATCCAATATATTCTGAATTCAGTTAAGTTTCTGCCTTCACTATCTTTGAAGGTAGCTTATTCCAAAAGCCAATCATCCTGTTTGAAAAGTAATACTATCTGAACTGCAGACAACTCCCACACTGTAAAAAATTTGAATTTATGTCTCTGTCCTATTGTTTATACTGCTAAACACAAAAAAGTTTGGATCTATATTATCATTGTCCTTAATAATCTTAAACACTTCAATCAAATCCCCTCTGACCATTCTCCTGTCCAGAGAAAATAAGTTTAGAGATTTTAGTCTCTCCTCATAGAACAGTCCCACCATTCCAGGTATCATCCTAGTTGCTCTTCTCTAAACCTTCTCTAACAATTTAGTGTCCTTCTTGAATGAGGCTTTATAAGTAATCTATATAGTATGAAACAATAACATCACTTGTATTCAATATTTCTATAGATACTATGTAAAATCCTATTAGCTCTATTGCTAGCCATGATACACTGTTTAAATGAGTCAGGTGATTTCTCAGTCACTACACCAATACCTTTTTCTTCAATGACAGTATTTAATGTCTTCCTATTTAAATTGTAACAATAATTTGAATCATGAAAACCTATATACATCACCTTACATTTTGGATAGTTAAACATCATTACCATTTCATAATGGCCCGAGATCAGCTACCTGCTATAATTTTATAAGAAACTGAATTTCCCTCCTAATATTTTGCTTACATATCAGAAACCTGAAAAATTATTTATTGTTTATCTCTCTCATCCAACCCTCTTTCATATACAGTTTATGCCCTTTTAACTTCCTTTTAACCAACTCTACCTTGATTTCCTATAGTCTTCCAAGTCCTTGTTATTTCAAGTAAGTTTCAATTTCTTGAATTTAGTATGTTTATCCCTAACATGATCTCTTAAGCCTTTACTAAATCATACTGGTTTGCTTCACTCTGTTACCTGGCCTATGGTTAAGGCATTTGACTCATAATCTGAGGGTCGCAGATTTGAATCCTCGTCACATCAAACATGCTCGCCATTTCAGCTATGGGTCATTATAATATTACAGTCAATCTGACCATTCTTTAGTAAAAGAGTAGCCCAGGGCTTGGAGGTGGGTAGTGATGACTGGGTGCCTTCTCTCTAGTCTTACGCTGCTAAATTAGGGATAGCCAGTGTAGATAGCCTTCTTGTAGCTTTGCACAAAATTCAAAACAAACACTCTGTTACCCTTTTTTTTTTTAAGTTAAATATAACAATCAGTGATACAAGTTCTTGTTACAAAGAATGTAATTTTAAGTTATAGAAAAAATATCTTGATCATTCATAAAACAACATTTAATGAAAGAGTATTAATATTAAGAAAGTCAAATTCAGATAACTTATGGCATATTAGATTACTAAAATATTGATGTAACAAAGTGTGCCAAAACACAAACACAGAAATACTAAATATAATATTATGTAATAGCTTCTCTAGTGTCAATAATGTAACTTGTGCATTAAAGATTTAGTGTTTAAAATTCACTGTGAAGAAAAGGATTTCAAACTGGATATTCTTTATTCATACACTTTTTTAATGATTGAGGTTATCCAAGTTATTTTAAACATGGATATAACATTTTCACATTTCATATATATATTTATCTTTATATATCATTAACAGAAATTTAAGTATTTTATAATATAAAAAATGTAGTTATTCATGAGTATGTGTATATACATGTAGCTCTAGATAATTATTTTTATTTTACATTCTATACACTAAAAAGCAATGTATTATTCAGCTTCTTGTTATGGATAAACAGGTAGCAAATCTTTTTCAAATATCTTTAAAACATTTAATTGTTCAAGTATTTCAATGTTAAAAATACGTAGTATCTTGTGAATAAAATTATGTACCATAAATATCAGCTTAATGATAAAAAAACTTGTGTAGGAAAAACTAAACTATTAATTATGTATTTTTGATTGATTCTTTCAAAATAAATTTTTACCATTGTACAGATTTATTAATTGAATTAAATATCAATGAAACCCTTACAATTTAAATATTAATTAAATATGTTAACATCTCCCAAAGGTGCTACAAATATTAATCAAACTGAAAATTCATTCGTGTGATGAGCTTTTTCTTTGAGCTTTTCAACAACTTCTAGAAATAAAAACACACATAAGGGAAATCCGAGGGTCGCAGATTCGAATACTCGTCACACCAAACATGCTCGCCCTTTCAGCCATGGGGGCGTTATAATGTGACGGTCAATCCCACTATTCGTTGGTAAAAGAGTAGCCCAAAAGTTGGCGGTGGGTGGTGAAGACTAGCTGCCTTCCCTGTAGTCTTACACTGCTAAATTAGGGACGGCTAGCTCAGATAGCCCTCGAGTAGCTTTGCGCGAAATTAAAAAAAAAAGATAAACGGTCAACAATGGCCAGTATAAGGGCCTGAGGACTGGAAAATACTCTGGCATAAAGTCTACCCAATAACACACTCCAACGAGTAGACGACATGAAAGTTAGGGATGGAGGACGAAGTCTTGTGCACCTGACTCTCCTGGATATTCAAAAATTAACCTACCCAAATACCCACACAGAAGAAGCCAAGCAATGGCCAGTAATTAATTCACTGGTGTTTTCTAATCTAAAGGTCAGAAACAGATACTATGTCAGCATCATCCTCTTCATTGATGAAGTAAAGACCATCCACCACATAGTTTTCATTTTGTTGTTCATCTTGTTTATCCTCTGCTGATCCCTGCAAAATCAATTTTTCACAAACATAGAGTAACGGTTTGTCAAAGTAATTAACATCCTTCTATGAATCACACAATCCATAAGGTCAGACCCAAGTTTCCTACGTGCTGCAAACATAACCATAATTTTAACGTACAGCTGTTTTAACTAAACAATAATACACAATTTCTCATACGTCAAAAATTGTTGAATGCAACCATTTCATAAATTCTATGTAATCTGTGTACGTGTGCGCTGTGTGGAGGATTATGTATCAGATCTACTGTAAATTCTATTTATTATCCAGAATAGTTTGTTTATTTGTTTTTGAATTTCATGCAAAGACTAGAGAGCAGGCAGCTAGTCGTCACCATTCACCCCCAACTGTTGGGCTACTCTTTAACTAACGAATAGTGAGATTGATTGTACCATTTTAATGTCCTCACAGCTTAAAGAGCGAACATCTTTGGTGTGAAGGGAAGGTGAAACTGTGACACCTGCTATTACGGGCCCCAATGCAAACGGTCTCTGACGTTTTACCATAAAACTATTTTCGTACTCAAGAGCATTTGAAAAACTAAAATCTTTGGAGCTGTGCTATACTCGTGATGAACACAACACATAAATTCCATGTTGTAGGTTTGTGCTTAAAAACAAACAAAAATTTACTTAGTATTATCAAGTTGATCCATTGTATTTCGTACTTTGAACATACTAATAACGTGTGGAATTCACCCTAATATAACTGTATTTTAAACAGTCGTAACAGACTAAAACAGCTAGGGTCGAACGAAAAATAATTTATCAAACTGAAACAACAACATTTGTTTTTTTTTTTTTTTGGAATTTCGCACAAAGCTACTCGAGGGCTATCTGTGCTAGCCGTCCCTAATTTAGCAGTGTAAGACTAGAGGGAAGGCAGCTAGTCATCACCACCCACCGCCAACTCTTGGGTTACTCTTTTACCAACGAAAAGTGGGATTGACCGTCACATTATAACGCCCCCACGGCTGGGAGGGCGAGCATGTTTGGCTCGACTCGGGCGCGAACCCGCGACCCTCAGATTACGAAGCGCACGCCTTAACGCGCTAGGCCATGCCAGGCCGAAACAACAACATAAATCCAAAATAAAACTTAGAAATGACTGGGATGCAAATTTTATCTCTCAGTAAAAGAAAGCAATTAGTAAATACGTGCCTAGCCAGGGCTTGATACAGACGTTAATGAACAATATAACTTAAATATCAATATTGTTACTTTCAGTCAATAAAGAAATTAGAAAAAAAGAAAAATCTAATTCCGAAAAAACAATAACACAATATTCCAAAATTTAAACACTTGTCGAGATAAATATCGAGCAACGTGTATGTTGGTGCTTTTTTAAAGCAAGGCCACATCAGGCAATCTGCCAAGCCCACTGAGAGGAATCGAGTCCCCTGATTTTATGGTTGTAAATCCGTAGACAAACCGCTGTACTAGCGGGGAACGTGTCGAGCAACCCCCCTAGATATGTATTGTAAACGTTTTGTTTACACTGTATAACCAATCTCATTAATGATTTTTATCTATTTGACGATAGTGTGGTTGCTTTTTCAAAAATCTCCATCAAGTGTTGGTTTTGTTACATATTACAATTAATCTTGGATGAGTCTCCGACTTATTATGTTACGTGCTTTACGTGTTACTATTTTTAATAGCCGGAAATTTTAATTTTAATTTAGAAGTTAACTAAATCTCAATATGTATCAAATTTATGACATTTGCCAACAAGATAGATACACACAATTTTCTCTTTTTAATAGAAATACATTTAAATATACAAACAATAACAACGACAAAAAAACAGTAAATTTATAATAACGGTTATTATTAATAGTTATTACAAATGACGGTTTACATACAAGAGTTTTAGAAACTTACAAACAATACCGGGTCTTATATTTGGTCTGAAACTGAATCTTTTATCGACGTTCAAAACGAGCAAATTAATTCTTCGTTGATTCACCTGAGCATTTCTTTTAATGGTTAACTAGCTTGAAACACCCGTAAGTCTCACCAACAACAAAATCTAATCTCCACGTAGAAATTCAAACGTCAGAAGCTAAATTACTGAAGTTAAACGGTTTATAATGTTTGAAATCTATAAAAGTTTCTCATCAAATTCTGTAGTTTTGCGATTAATAAGCATTAATCATAACTATAGCTTTCGAGGCTTAGAGTGTACTGACTGTAACTGTCAAACAATATATTTATAACTGTCTCTTGGCCCCTTACTTTATATAGTTTAAGACGAGATACTCGAGCGTTCAACAACGTTGAGAAACACGCTAGTGTTTCCGTAAAACAAATATTGTTGATTCTTAATCTCAATATTATTCTACAAACTGAGAGACAAGGCGATACTTGTGCAATACACATCCTACAATATACGTCACATACATCAAACTGAAACACACTTAGGTATAAAAATAAACGTATAACAGTAAATCCATTTCACTCTGAACCAATGCTTGTTTGTTTATTTATTTTTGTATTTCGTGCAAAGCTAGTCAAGAGCTATCTGTGCTAGCCGTTCCTAATTTAGCAGTGTAAGACTAGAGGGAAGGCAGCTAGTCATCACCACCCACCGCCAACTCTTGGGTTACTCTTTTACCAACGAAAAGTGGGATTGACCGTCACATTATAACGCCCCCACGGCTGGGAGGGCGAGCATGTTTGGCTCGACTCGGGCGCGAACCCGCGACCCTCAGATTACGAAGCGCACGCCTTAACGCGCTAGGCCATGCCAGGCCGAAACAACAACATAAATCCAAAATAAAACTTAGAAATGACTGGGATGCAAATTTTATCTCTCAGTAAAAGAAAGCAATTAGTAAATACGTGCCTAGCCAGGGCTTGATACAGACGTTAATGAACAATATAACTTAAATATCAATATTGTTACTTTCAGTCAATAAAGAAATTAGAAAAAAAGAAAAACCTAATTCCGAAAAAACAATAACACAATATTCCAAAATTTAAACACTTGTCGAGATAAATATCGAGCAACGTGTATGTTGGTGCTTTTTTAAAGCAAGGCCACATCAGGCAATCTGCCAAGCCCACTGAGAGGAATCGAGTCCCCTGATTTTATGGTTGTAAATCCGTAGACAAACCGCTGTACTAGCGGGGAACGTGTCGAGCAACCCCCTAGATATGTATTGTAAACGTTTTGTTTACACTGTATAACCAATCTCATTAATGATTTTTATCTATTTGACGATAGTGTGGTTGCTTTTTCAAAAATCTCCATCAAGTGTTGGTTTTGTTACATATTACAATTAATCTTGGATGAGTCTCCGACTTATTATGTTACGTGCTTTACGTGTTACTATTTTTAATAGCCGGAAATTTTAATTTTAATTTAGAAGTTAACTAAATCTCAATATGTATCAAATTTATGACATTTGCCAACAAGATAGATACACACAATTTTCTCTTTTTAATAGAAATACATTTAAATATACAAACAATAACAACGACAAAAAAACAGTAAATTTATAATAACGGTTATTATTAATAGTTATTACAAATGACGGTTTACATACAAGAGTTTTAGAAACTTACAAACAATACCGGGTCTTATATTTGGTCTGAAACTGAATCTTTTTATCGACGTTCAAAACGAGCAAATTAATTCTTCGTTGATTCACCTGAGCATTTCTTTTAATGGTTAACTAGCTTGAAACACCCGTAAGTCTCACCAACAACAAAATCTAATCTCCACGTAGAAATTCAAACGTCAGAAGCTAAATTACTGAAGTTAAACGGTTTATAATGTTTGAAATCTATAAAAGTTTCTCATCAAATTCTGTAGTTTTGCGATTAATAAGCATTAATCATAACTATAGCTTTCGAGGCTTAGAGTGTACTGACTGTAACTGTCAAACAATATATTTATAACTGTCTCTTGGCCCCTTACTTTATATAGTTTAAGACGAGATACTCGAGCGTTCAACAACGTTGAGAAACACGCTAGTGTTTCCGTAAAACAAATATTGTTGATTCTTAATCTCAATATTATTCTACAATCTGAGAGACAAGGCGATACTTGTGCAATACACATCCTACAATATACGTCACATACATCAAACTGAAACACACTTAGGTATCAAAATAAACGTATAACAGTAAATCCATTTCACTCTGAACCAATGCTTGTTTGTTTATTTATTTTTGTATTTCGTGCAAAGCTAGTCAAGAGCTATCTGTGCTAGCCGTTCCTAATTTAGCAGTGTAAGACTAGAGGGAAGGCAGCTAGTCATCACCACCCACCGCCGACTCTTGGGCTACTCTTTTACCAACGAATAATGGGATTGACCGTCACATTATAACGCCCCCACTCCTAAAATGGCGAGCATCTTTGGCCCGACGGGGATGCGAACCCGCGACCCTCAGATTATTGAGTCGAACGCCTTAACATGCTTGGCCATGCCAGGCCCAAATCTTTAGCAAAAAGGCATTAAGCTAATAAGATATATATGCAATATGAAATACATCGAGATGGTACATAATAATGTATGCTTTTAATCCAAGGTTGGATAAATTTTCCTATTAAGATGGCACAAATTTCACGTTGTTGACAGTCAGTTTGTATTTGCATATCTGGGTATGGGGAAGGAGGTGCATGGCAACTCTTGGCGTCCCTGTTGTCACGAAGAAAATTGACACCTCTCTCCGACTTTCATTAAAGCATAGTCCACTAAACTGTTGTTGTTTAGAAATTATTGGATATCCTTAAATTCATTACATAACTTCATTCATTTCTTTTGATACGAGTTTCTTGTAATTCTGGAACAACCGATAATTCTACCAGTTCTTTAGTGTTTTTAACTTTTAATTTCAGCTTTAAAAATGTTCTCGATATAAAAGAATAGTTTATCGTATGCAATTAACTAAATTATTAGAAATATCTATTCTCGGATTTGGTCTCTACATTTGTTTGTTGTAAAGATTTACTCATACAAATAAACCATACCTATTAGTAAAAAAAAATTATATAACCGACGAGGAACAAAGGAACATTTAGTTTGGTCTCTCAAGGGTTTCCTTGCACACCAACTACTGGGAAAAGTAAACATTTAAACCTATCATTTCACTTCTAGGAAATATTCTATCTTTGTGCTATAAAGTTCTTGCCGCCTTCCATTACTGGCAACAATAACTCCTTCCATACGTTTGTAGCTGAGTAAAAGCTACACAATTGGTTATCTGTGCTTTGCCCACCATGAGTTTCCAAAACTGGTTTTTAACGTTATAAGTCTTAAGACTTTCCACTGCTGTGCTGCCGAGGAGGAGGGGAAATATTCATTCCATAAGTCAACCCTCCTGTTACAAAAATAAAATTGTCTTACTGGAGATTAACTTGTATTAAAAAAATTAACTTGTGAATTCTTCCTGTTATCTTCAGAAATATAGCACATAGATTGTTTGTTTGTAATTAAACACAACGCTACACACATAGCTACCTGTAGTCTGCCCACCACAGGTATTGAAACCCAGTTCCTAGCGTTATAAGACCGCAGACATACCACTCCGCCAGTTTGGTTAATATAATGTTTAAAAACACATCGCCCCCATGGCCGAAAGGTCCAACATTTTCAGTGAAGGAGGTTCGACCCGAAACTCTCAAACTGTAATTTTAATTTTACTATCCGCCAAGCCAAGCCTCTTATATGAGTGAATCAGTAAAATTATCAATGCAAAATTGTTTCATACATTTACAATATTTTAGGCACACAATAACCAAAAGCAGAAACTCTAAGACGAAACAAAATACTTTTAATAGGAAAAAAGCATATCACAAGAAAATTCACAACCTGAAATACTAAAATAAATTATTGTTAATTTTAAATAATAAACTAGGTATTTATAGAACGTGTGTGTGTTTTCTTACAGCAAAGCCACATCGAGCTATCTGCTGAGCCCACCGAGAGATATCGAACCTCTGATTTTAACAATGTAAATCTGTAGACTTAACGCTCTACAAGCGGGGGTCAATATATAAAAAGTATGTACCAAAGTTTATGAAATTATGTTAAGTGTTCTATCTATGAAAATAAACAAACGGGTGACAGAATGTTTCCCACACAGTCTTGATGGGTTTAATGCATTTCTAATATGGGATTTATCTTAAAACTAAAATCTGCGCAATCGGCTGGGGATCGCTCACTGTTAAAATGTATATTAAAGGATTAAAATATCTCTAAAAATAATTACGGAGAATATAAAATTTTCTCATTTTTATCTGAATCTCCCGATTTAAATATATTTCACCCATATTCCCTGATGAAATATTCTCCTAGGCTTAATTTTTCACCATAAACAGAAATTTCTCACAGTCTGAAAACATTGTTTAATCCTATTCTTAACTTAATCTTAACCTTTGAATAATTTCATAAACTTCAAGAAGATCACTTTTCAGCCTTTATCAATGGGAAATAAGTTAACTATCTTAATTATGCATGTACCTCGGTGGGCTGAGCAGATAGCCCTTTGTGGCTTTGCTATATGAAAAACACACAAACACAAACACATAATTATGCATGTAAGATAATCCTTCCATCCGTGGTGTCATCTTAGAACTGCTTTTCTAAATTATTTCAGTATGTTAACATCTTTTCTTACAGAAGTAGCTCAAAACTGTACGCAATATTCCAAGTGAAGCCTAACTTGAGATACTTTTAATCTGTATGTTTTATAAATACGTCCTAAAGTTCTATTAGTCAACATCTTATTGTCTTCAACAAACTACTAATTATTCCATGTCAGTAGTACCACGTTGAGACAGAGATAAGTCCATGTGTTTACGATGCTAAAATCAGGGGCTCGATTCCCTGAAGTGAACACAGCAGATAGGCTGATGTGGCTTTGATATTAAAACACACACACACAACTATATCAGTTACATTAATATAAGTAAGAAAATGCAAGGGCTAACTCCTGAGGTGCTCCATTAGTTGCAATGGTACAATTTGAATGTACTCCATTAATAAAAAGCTTTCACTTTCTCTCATGCAATAATACTATAATTCAATTAACTAGTGTTTCATCAACTCCTGTTGATGTTACTTTCTTAACTAATATTTCGTGTGGCATTTTGTCAAGAACTCGTAAAAACTAATTCAACGCCATTTTTTTCAACTAAATGAAAACTGGATTTTGGCTAGAAAAGTTAAACCTGACTCTGCTGTTCAGATAATTGCTTTGGTTCACTAAAATATTGTAGCAACTACTTCCCTTTTTGTACTATATCAGGTTTCTGTCCTCGTTTAGCTGGTCTAACAATACTTTGTTATTTTTTGGTATATATATATATATAAAGCTTCTGTTAAATTCTTTGTTGACATTTTGCTCTCAGTTTTTTTTTTTTTTAAGTATGTTATTGAAGTTCCGCTAATATACATTTCATTTAGTGTCTTACTGTTTTTACACTTCCAATTTACACTCCCATCTAGTGGTAGAAAAGGATTTGAGAGTGATGTTGACAAAGGACTTCAAAACAATCAAACTGCTTGTTAATAGTATAGATTATTTGACAGAACAGTAAAAATATTTTTGAGTAGTTTCTGCGACATCACACAATACAAAGTTAACTAAATCACAAGGAACAAATGATACCATTTTGCTTAATTGTAGCACACTCTTTTGTTGATTTTCATATTTGCGCTTTTATTACATCCATGACCTTGGCTTTATTTAAATGGTATTTCATGTTTCGTAAACTCTTCAAGGTTGAATTCTGATAGAACAGAGCTAATGACATTAATGAAGAAAATATAATTTTCTTCGGGACTTTCATTCATATCTTGAATATAACCACTCTTAAAACTGCTGACAGTTGCTATTAATGGCTTATATAAGAGTATGCTTCGTTATTATAGAATACTGTTTCCCAGACAGTAAATATCATGCCTTATCTTTCTCATCTTGTTGCCACAAAATTGTATTCTGCACTTTGAGCAGTGGTTGTTTTGTAAGAGCGATGACCAAATCTATTTATTTTGTTAAATAAGAGTAGCCAAAGAGTTAGTTTTGGATGCTATTGATTCACTGCTTATAATTAACCTTTTCAAAATTTTGGGCAACTTTAGATGAAAATGTGAAACAGGTAAACAGATTTTTGTATGCTTAATTTTTACAACATTTGCATTAATGGCTTCAGTAATTCAGGGATTTAGTACTGAATACGTGCTTCACTGAAAATGAACCCAACAATTGTTTTAATTCGTAATGGAATCAAACTTTTTTGAATTCCACTTCAGGTAAATAATTTCTATGGTGATCTAACTTATTAATAATTGCCTAAAGCGCTTACTTTCTTTTTCTGCTAATAGGCAGAAGTCGTAGGTTCTCAATAAAAATGATAGTCTAATCTTACTATAAGGTCACACAAGAGTAGCCGAAGAGTTGGTGTTGTGTAGCTGCCTTTATTTCTTAGTCTTTAAGTTTAAAATTAAGAATGACTTTGCAAATATAGACCTTTGGTAACTTTACATAAAAATTCTGAAGCATACACAGAAATACACAAGCATATATTTCGCTAAATGCATAGTTATTGTTATTATTTTACTAAATTTGCTGCAGTTAAATTTCAATTAAATTTTGGAATTTTAAAACTTCTACATTATAGGCTTGAACGCTTTGATAATTAAAAAATGAATACATGTTTCATTGACTTTGAGTTCATTTTGAACTAGTTATAACTATTGTTATATCATAAGCCATTCTAAACATAAGTTACTCTCCTAGCGATATTCTATGACTTGTTAATATATTGACATGAAAAAAACCTTCATTAATGAGCAACATTTTATTTAAGTCAAAGAGTTTACAAGCAAAAAACAAGATATATAACAATTATCCATACTTTTCATTTTCTGAAAGTCATCTTCTACATCGATTTTGGTAAAATAATGCCTTTAACTTGTACAGGTTCATATCTTATTAATGTAACTTTTATTCAATCATGTATATTGTATCTATAATGTCTAGATCAGGTGCCTTGCATTTTATTTGTTAACTGTTGCCTCTAGAGGCGGAAAATCTTTTTCTGACGGTTGGTTCCTTTGCTTTCTACTCTCATTTGTTTATTTCAGTACATTATCAACAGTTGTTTCCTGCCAGGTATGGCCAGGTGGTTAAGGCACTCGACTCGTAATCCGAGGGTCGCGGGCTCAAATTCCCGTTACACCAAAACATGCTTGCCCTTTCATCCGTGGGGGCGTTATAATGTCACGGTCAATCCCACTATTCTTTGGTAAAAGAGTAGTCCAACAGTTGGCGATTGGTAGTGATGACTAGCTGCCTTCCCTCTAGTCTTACACTGCTAAATTAGGGACGGCTAGCGCAGATAGCCCTCGAGTAGCTTTGCGCGAAATTCAAAGCAAAACAGTTGCTTCTATCAATCAACTAGGAATAAATAAATATGAAGTATTCCTTTGTGCCTCTTTTCTGGACATACTATTATTGTTTGTTCTCTTTTGTGTTCGCCAAATCAGATTTCAATTTTTTAGTTTTTCAGTGACGTAGTAAATAAATATTACTTCTAATTATTGATTAATTTAGTATTGGGTTTATTTCTTTGTTTGATTTATTTGCTAGCTTAATTCGATTATTGAATTATTAGCTTATTTGACTTATGAATCACTTACTACTTGTTCTGCGTACTATTTATTTATAATAGGTCACCTGTTAGGGAATGAAAGGTATACCATCTTAGGAGATTATTCTTGAATGCAACAGCTTGCTTCGTGCGTGACACAAGTGTGCACAATAAGTATAATGGTTTGAGTAAGAACGTTAGAATAATGGTTGATTCGGCATACCATAACACAATGTACAACGCAGTAGAACGTTCTTTATTTCAGCTAAATAATAATTATAGTTAAAGAAAAATGTATTGTGTGGTGCCTTTACTGAAAGCTTCTTTAAAACAAGTATATCTATTAAAGTCTATAGTGACAGTCTGTATATGTATATTTATGTTAAGATAATAATTTTCCAGACTAAGAAAACATGATATTGCTTACTAATAACAATATTGTCATTCTTTTCAGGACAATTGACTACCAATGTAATTGACTCTCACTTCAAAATAAGGAATACTATATTGTTAAGGCATCACCCTACTTAACAGTAGAAAATATCACCGTCTCTTTCTATACAGAATGCTCTATGTTATCATATTATCACAATCTTTTCCATGAGAAAGTGTTTGTGACACTCCAGCTGAATGATCTTGTTCCATAAGTATCTAGGACAATAGGAACTTATAGTTTCTGTTGACTGATGTTGTGTATTAATACCACGTATATAATATTTTGAGAAATTTTAAAACATTTTATGTAAGGTGCTTAGAAACACACGATACGTCTCCATGCCATTGGTTTCAGTACATTTGAAAACACTATCTATAAATCTTTCCTAATACTGGATAAAGTAATATTTTCAATGATACTTTTGTTTTTTTGCAATCAATGTGATTAATGACGTTATTTATGTTTGAATATTTTTGTTAACCATTTAACTGGAATAAAACTAAGGAACATTAGAATGACTATTTTTTAAATTTCTATTATATTATTAAACGTGGGTTTCTCTCAATAGTTCAAGATTTTGTTGGTGGGGGACTGAAGCTGAAAGTTTGGGAACGTCTGCTCTAATGAGCTGAGCTTGAACTTTTGAGTCGATGTTGTTGTTTTTCTTTTTGGACAAATTGATTATATTTAGAATAATCAAAATTTAAACTTAATATACGTTTATAGGTAAAACTATCCATGTTTTGAATATTACGTATTTTAATGTTTATTGTGGTAAATAAAAGTTTACGATTAGCAACAACAACAACAAAGAAAAAGATGGACTTAGTTTAATAAATGGTGTGCTGAGCTGTGGGTCTGAAGATGGAAATTGAAGACAGTGGTATGCCGTTGAATTCGCTCTGCAATTTCCATTGTGGAAGCGTTTTAAAAGTGACAGTCAATTATGCTACTTGGTAAAGGGTAACTATGTAGGCGACAGGTGCTACTGACGATTTGCTCCTTATCCTTTAGATAGTAGTAGTAGGCTATGTCTAAACCTCATGTTGTTACTTAGATTCAAAATGTCAAACGTGAAATAGAAAAGAGTATACATCCTTTTGTTCAAATTCTAAATTTTCTAGCACTTAGTTTTTGAATAGTTCATTGCAATTACTATACATCTTATAATTACTAAGCATTATTACACAGCAGGTGAAGCATTAATTGGGAGTGGGATATTAAGGGTAGAATTTATGATATTTTTATATTAAACTGCAGTGGATTAATATAGAGGGCTTATGGTTGGGTGGGAGACCTTGTACTCGAATCGACTGAGTAAGTGGCCCATGTATGGATGATGTTCTGAAATTTTGTCGCCGATAAGATGCAAACGAACATCATAGAAAAAAGGAAAATGAAATAATGTCAACAGCGGTAAGACAGACTAAGCTAAAAGTAGGAATATATTTTGTAGTTGTTTTAAACTTGAGAGTAGACTTAGGCTTAACCTTCAGTAATAGTCTAATTTTGTATCGCTGTGAAAAATTGTGTGTAGCCGCTGGTACGGTGATTGTCGTCTGTGCAGGCTTTCGAAACGTAACTGTTAGTGTTTATTGTTAACTTAAGTCCAAAACTATTAACGTATTATTCAACATTTCGAACGAAGAACTATAATTGAAACACAGTCTTGTTTTGTAATTATAGCACGGAAATTGTATTTTAAATGACTGTTTCCTTACGTATTAGAAGTTTGTCCTATCTGATGAAATTATTGAACATATGCATTGTAAATTATCACGCTTATTATTTCAATTTCTAATTATGGAATCAGTTATATTTTGTGCCTTTAATATTCTTTTGATAACGTTACTTATGAATTAATTTTAAAATATTACATGAAACTTGAACTTTAAAATTCATGATGGGTACTTCTGTCAAGCTCAGATTTCAAAGTAACTTTACTGTATATAATTTCACATGATCCACCAAATGGTGAAGTGTACTTTGAAGATTGTTAAGGTGAATTCACCTAGGAGTACTAATGTGTATTAGAAATGTAATATGTAGGAATTAAAACTTGTATATTATCTTTAAAGATGCATATATACATATTTGCAGTTATACTGGATAGATGTTTAACTAAATATAAAAAGTAAATAACAATTACAAAGCCCATATAACCTAATGTTATAACTTTTCAGTAAACAAATGAATTCATAATTCTGATTAAAATATTTTAATGAGATTTCAATCTAATATTAATACTATAGTTTTGTTGTGATTAATTTTTTTGTGTACAATTATTTTAGTGTTCGTTATGTGTACTTCTGGGTTTTCATACCATGCTTTTACCTTTGTTTTTTTTCTGCTGTACATTATATTTGTGACTCCTATACAGTTTTTCAATGGTCTAAATGTATTTTCAAAGACAAAATCTGTAAATAAACCAGTGTATAGCAGTAAAATGTAATGTGCACCTGTTACAGGTAAGACCTACAAAATAGGATATTGTTACAAAAAATAACATAGAAGTAAGAAGTAAAACATATCAGATATACCCAGCATGATTTAGTAGACTTGTACACATTTCAGTTTCTTAGGAAGGAAGATTCTTGAAGGGACTAAACCATGATTTCATTGGAATTCACCGTATATTAGTCACATTGAATTAGATTCTGAGGTAGCTATTTCTATTTTATTTTTAGTTATGGTTCTGTTTAATATTTATGTATTTGTTTTCCTTCTATCATTTAGTTCAGCTATTATTTTATTTGTCTTAAAAACACTAGCTTACATGCATAGTGGTACATGTTAAATGTTTTTTTTTGTGTATAAAGAATTACTTTTATATAAAGAAACCAACAGGAGGTTCTCCTAGTGGTGGTGTTTGGATGCTAAAATCATGTGGTTATGCAAAACAGATACTAATATGCAAGTCGTGATATGTAATCTTATAGTCTGGCAAAGAAATAAGTCTTTGCTCCTAAAATAAGCTTGATGATGAGAGCCTTTAGATTGTAATCCTTACGATATATTTGTTGACTATTAAAAGAGCTATTATTATAGATACTTTCTTGATCAGTAATTGTAATTTGTGATATTTTTGGTAAGTGTTTAATATTTTTCTTTCATATAGTGTTATAATGCTTTTCTTTGTATTTCAATATTATTATAAGGTAGATGAAAGAGAAGGTAGGCAGGTGTGGAAGGTTGACTGTTGTAATAACATAAAATGTTGGTACTTCCTTTTGGTGTCCCAGTGTAAATGAATGGTTTGTAGATGGTAGCTGTATTGAAGTCTGAGGTGGTATACAGAAGATAGTAGTGTCCCTTGCAGACAAGTATTACTCAGCATATTGACATTTGCACATGCTCAGTAAAACTTCTAATGGCCTGCTTCAAATTTGACACAAGTTTTATTGATCTCCATCATCAGTGTATAATAATTCAACTTTGTCTTTTTGACTTCTAGCTGTTATTTAACTTATTACTAGAATACCAAAGTAAAGAAATAGCTTAAAAGTACTACAGCCTATCAGAAAAGTCTCTGTTCAGTAACCAGTGAAGCATCAAATATCCATGTTATTACCAGGGCAAGATAACAAATTAGAAATGTTTTAAGTTTAATACAAGTTTTACAAATTTTAAGAATTAATAAATTAGTGCCTGGTTTCAATTTATAAATTTCAACTATATTAACAGTCATAGTACCAATACCTCCAATTTTTGTATACTTTGCAGGTGCAGAGAGTGATGTTTGCCAGTGAATAAGATGACACTTTATTACAGTCCAGAGCATTTAACAAAGTATTGCATTCAAATGGCTGATTGTTGCCTTCATTCTTAAAGCCTTTAAACAAAGAAATATTAAAACTGGACTAACATATTGTCATCATTCCACCCAGAGATGGTACAAAGCCAAAATGGCAGGATTGTAGCATAGTTTCTTAATCTAAGTGATAACTTCCATTTGGATTTCTTCAAAATGTTTTTCATTGCAGGAAGATTCTGTCATGCCCTTCTTGTTCACTCCATCTTCACACCCAGAGTAGACCAGCAGAATATGTTCATGAGTCTTGACCTTTCTTGGGAATTCCAGATTCAATCTCACCTGTATTAGCAGTAAAACTGAGCAACTGACTCATTTAGTCAGTGTAATTGGTTACCTTCAAGCATTGATTATAACTAAAGCAATTAATGTCCTAGAAAATAATAAATTAATCAAAATTATAGTTTTCAGTTATTACAATTTCCAAGTAAGCAAAATATTGGTATTCTGACTTCACACTGTTATCTTTGATTAATTCAAAGTTGTTCAAAATTTTTGTTGTGATTCATTAAAATAATTGACTAATCAGAATTAATGTTTTCAATTATATTTATTTTTAGTTATGTCAACTATTCAAAACTGATGTGCAAATAACCTGTAAAATTTAATAAATTAGACCTTTCATGATAGGCTGGTCTAGAATATACAAGTTTGTAGACATTCATGATGATAGAAAACCCACGTGAAGTGAAAATACATTCTAAAGATGTCTGGTGTGAGTATTACTTTATTGTAATTAAAGTTTTTAATACCCTTACCAGCCATCTTTAGAATACAAGTTTGTAGACACATTTACACATTAAGTATTTAAAGTATAAATTTTAATGATGTTATTCTATTCCACAAGATTTGGTAATGGTCCTAAGACTTTGATAAACAAAAATTGATTTTTTAATGTAGTAGTTTCACTGAATATTTGTTTGTTCAAATATTGAGTCTGGTTTGATAGTAGTCTGAGTGCAAAGCGAATTTCATGTCATGATTAAACAACTATTCTGCATCCCCAGAATCCCAAATAAAAATGTATGTGTAATCTCTAAAAATGTTTGTCTTCAGTAAAACTATGTTTTGTCTGTTATTTTCTCTACCCTAACTATATGGTGTCTCGTAACCACCAGAGAAAATTAGGAAGTAAATGTAAATTGTGTTTTTTTTGTTTTAGAATGACTACAAATCATAAAATGAAAAAGTAAATATTAAGTCTAAATACCTTGAATCTCGTATCATAATACATTTCTATATATATTTATTATATTGACCATGCAAGTCATGCCTAGCTCAAAAATATGTTACAATGATGTAGTACATGTGTATCTGTTTTACCATGTTCAATAATAAAATTCATCTTGTCTTTACAAAGTGACTCATCTTGGCTGTGGTTTAGTGTACCAGTATTTTGTAAAATTATTATACATCATATATGTATATACACATTATATATGTATGTATATAGATTACTATTATTTACAAACAAGTTCTTAAACTTTTTTTCTTACAATGTAACATAGTAAAGGGAGAAGTAAAGCAAACAGTTATATCTTCTTCTTGTAATCTTTGTACTTGGTTACTGATTCTCCTGGCATACTAAGTCTTAACATTTTTGTGCAAAAGGTGTGGAATGAAATAATTATTTTAGGTTTTATATATATATAAAATGTTTGAATAACTGAAACATCAAAGTACTATATTGATATCATAGAATTCCATTATAATTTATCAAGTTTACCAAATAAACTGTATTTTGCTCTAAAAAAAAAGGACATTTCGAGCAGACTATACACACAACCAACTTTCTTGAAATCTTGTTTTTGAAAATGAAATGGCATCCTAACACATGAAAGTAGCTGAGAAAACAAAGGGAGTATTCTGAGCTTTTCATTGTTTATTTACATGTCATATACACAAGTAAGTGTAAATGAGGTACCATTTCCAAAAATTGAGATGAGTGCCACTGTGTTTGATTCAGTACATGAGCAGTAAATCAGTAAATTGAAAAAAATAGGAGGTTCATATTTTATATTCTAGCTTGTATTAATATTTGTAATTTGAAGCTCTAATTGTACAAAATTATAGACTGTATTTTGACTAATTTGAACCAGTGCTGCATTAAACACACCATGACACACAAAAATTGATGTTTAAATTTTTTTATTTACTTTTTAATTTAGAAATTAACTAATCTATAATACCAAAATTTGAATTATAATCTACATTTTGATACCAGACTTATTGACACAAATTCATAAAATAATTTCTCAGTTAAATTATGAATGCAACTCAACAGACGTGATGACATGATTGTTGACCCATGACCTGTAGCAATAGGGTTAATGAGCTTGACAACTGCTTATCCTGTTCTACTAATTTCTCAGTTTTGACCAGTAGGTACAGTCATTATGATGCAGTCAACTTGAATGCACTTGTAACCATGTTTTTGATGAAATCATGATGTTTCTGTACTAAGAAACATTTTAAAGAAATTCAAAATGAAGTTAGTGTCTACAATCCTGCCATCTTACCTTTTGTCAGTCTGTTGGTCTAATGGTGATTATGCAGGAGCTCCAGTCCTAATAATTCATAGTTTAAGGGTTTTAAATGGAATGCAAGTATCAGTCAATTGAAGGGAAGACTATTAAATGTTTTGGATGAGCCAACATTTCATCTACTGACAGGCCTGTTTTTCTGCTTCTACAAAGTTGATGATATTGATATAGTTGAAAATTAGTGCTGAATTTCTGGGCACCATTTATTAATTTCTGAAACTGTAAAACTTGTGCTTAATAATTTTGTGATTTGTTATTATATCCAGATACTAACATAGGTGTTTGACACATTATATTATGTTTGGACTAATCTTAAAATTGTAAACCTAGATCCTAAGAAGTGAGTTGAGTTGATTCAAAATGTAAACTTTGAGGACATTTCTGTAGTCTATTTCATTATGTAAGATTTAGGAATAAGATAATTGATATCTTTAATGAATTTATGGTAATTTTTGAATAGTTTATGGTGAAATTAACATTAATCTCATTTCTGATGTTTGTAAAGAATAAGTGATTTTTGTTAATTCTAAAAAAATACAAAAATTTTCAGTCATTGTGTCAGTCTACCATTGAAAATCTATCTTTCAATATTAAAATCTTTAAAAAGAAGCATATTGATACTTTTTTCATATGGTGGCATGGAAAAAAATATAAAATATAAAAGTGATTTTACAATTAACCTAGTTCATTGTGTACTTTACTGAATATTTTTTATGGTAACTTCATTAAATTAGTTCATGAATTACAGACAACTGAACTGAAATAATTCCTTATTTATGATACAGTGTTGTTTGATTCTACATTTTTGTCTTAAAAAAATTAGGACTCCAAGCATCGCCCATATAAGATATGGAGCTGTGACAGACAGAAGAGAAAAGCTGTTGTTGCATCATCATTAGCTGAACTTAAAAATAAAGGTAAGTTGAAAGTTTATGTGTAGAATTTTAGAGAGAATTGTACTGAGCAACTGGTGTAAAATTTGATAGAAATTGTATCCCAAGTATTGGCCTTAAGGAAAACGGAATACTTTACGAAACAACGAGATATACCTGTAAAAACTAAATATTGGTTTCTAAGATGAACATGTATAAATGAATATCCATTTCATTTGTTCTTACATATAAATGTTTATCAGAAGCTTTTGTATCTCCTGTTACTTTTTCCTTGCCATTTAAGCATTGATAGGAATCTCACCTTGGTTGCTTCAGCTTTTATGTGTTGCCCAAAGCAAGTTAAATCTTGATTCTCTCCACCTACATCAGAGCTGCTTCTAACCCAGATCCGTATGTTGCCTCCCCATTATTACTTCCTATGGACTTTTGTTGATAACAGAACATTACAGTGATGGTTTTACATGCTTGTTGTGGGTTTCTCTTCAGTGGTGAATGGCTTTAGTTATATCTATGCTCCAGATGATTCCTTTTATGTTTTAATCTGTTGTCTTAGGTCATAAGTTGGCCTATTTTATTTATTTTACAAAATAACAACAATTGGAAATTTTAAGTAATAACTTTTTAAAGTGATTTCAAAATTATTTTATGTTTTTCTTCCTTTTGGGGGTCCTTTCAACATTTCCATTTAGATCCAACTATGTGATGGGTAATGCCTAGTTAGGTGTGCTCCTTACCAAATTTGCACTAACTACCAGTTAGCCAGTAGCAACAAATTTTTGTCCACTTTCCAGGTGGTATAAAATTGTAAAACAAAGACAAATACATTACTGGGCCATCATTCATGGACTAATATATATAAAACTTGAGAGGATTTTGTCCATTCCTGCTGACCCCTAGATTGCTTGAATAAATTCAGGTCAATTTGTTTTTCAAAATAAAAAATATGATTCTCCTATTGCTCTGTCTCTGGAGCATCATTTTTCAGTACTTTACAATGTCAGTATCCTCCAATTCTTCTAGTAGAGCATGGGGGTCCTTACCTTTCCAGTCACTGGAGTGGTCAACAGAAGTTTATTCCTCGTGAAAGATGCTTGTACTAGTTATTCCACTCAAGGTGAAGAGGGCAAAGCTGGAGGCCTTTCTACCATAACCCTGAATGTTTTCCCAGATTTATGGTAGGAACAGGAACAACCTATGCATGAGTCTTCTCATAATTTTGGCTCTTCACTATCTGGTTGAGTTGAGCATGGCCCTTCTTTTTGGTCAGTCTCATCATTTCGATGATCATGGAAGAGGCTTATTGATTCTTCATAATTCTACACATGTAGTATTAATTTCTGTGCCATTGATTGGACTTAGTTTGTTCCACATCTTTCTCATAATTTTGGGAGAAGGAGGTGCTACCCTGTCTCTCAAGTTGGGGAGTTAGTATCTTTGTAATCTGTTTCTTTTGGTTGAGTGAAGTGTGCCAGGTCCCATAATTCTGAGTTGGGTTTGTTGCAATTTCTTCTTCTTCAGGTTGGGATTGGGGTTTGTCCATTCTTGTTTTGTTTTTCTTTTCTTTATCAATTCCAGTGGCTTGATATGCAACATTCTGAAACTTTTAGGTTGGGTTCCAGTAATACTAGGTTACTAAACAAGATCAATTACAGAGTGGCCTCATGCGCTAACCACCATGCCTTAGGTCTAGATTTAGGTTCACAGCTCTGTAATTCTAATGATGAGATATGGGACATTGTCTGGTTGTAACCTGGACAAATTTAATTTCCTCTGAGAATGTTAGGATTTTATCTGTCTTGTTAGGAGGCTTTTACTTAACCATCGAGGAATTAAATTTTATGTCCAGGCAAAGAGCATACATGTTCCAGAAGTTGTGCAGCCCCCATGAATGTACTATCACTATATCTTCATTTTCATACACCTGTTTTCTATGCAGATGCTTAATGTGTGGATCTTGCTCCTCCACTTTATCACTGTTAGTGTTTTTTGGATGTTAACATTTTCCTACGATGAAAATGCGTTTCCAATAATAATTACCTCCTTTTACACTATCCACCCTTCCTCCTCATGAAATGGCTGGTTTTAGGTAAGCTAATTGGACTGGAAGTAATATTTGGAGGCTTATATTCAGATTTGGAATAGGGCTTATATTGATGTATATGGAGAGAATCACAAGATTTAACTTGTTTTGGTAATATAGCAGAGTACATAGGTTGGAGAAGGTTTTGTAAAATTCATACCAATTCTTACATGGGCAGAGAAGAGAAACTTTCATTGGGCTAAAACTAAAGTTTGAAAAAGGTAGTGTTATTGGTAATACATTTTTGTATAGAAAAATGTTAACTTTGATTAACTTTTCATAAATAAATAGATTGGCTTGAGTTATTATAGTAAATAAAACCAGCATGTAATTTTCTTGGGCCATATAGTGTAGATGTAGCTTTGTACAAACATGTTTTTCATGTTACAATGACAATGTAAATCAAGGTGTTATAGGTAAAGAATATCTTGTTACTTGGCTGATTTTCGTATGTTTATGGTAGATAAAATTGTTAATCAATTATGAAGACCTGGATTTGTTTTGAAATACTTTATCCATTTGTACATGTGCTGTAAATTATATTTTTGAGTTTATGGAGTTAAGACACGTGGGTAAGAGTTATCCAGTTCTTACATGTTAATAAAACAAACCCAAGTAGAAAACATTAGTGATGTGAACAAAAAAGACTTGCCATTATTGATAAAACTCTTAAAACCTTTGCTGAGTGTGTAGATGTGGTGAAAAGAGTAAGTAATTTACTAACAAGAATGTTAATGTGGCATTATACAATTTTTTAGTGAGGCTTATTTGAAGCAGTATAATGTGTGCAGATATGACCCTCTTACCATAAAATGATGCCTAGTTTAATTTAATCAATAAGGATATGTGTAGAATTTTAAACAACTTATTATTTGTGGAGTTTAAAACAATAATAGGGGAGTCTATCTCGTGTGTTCACAATTGTTAAGAGCTAAGTCTTCTCATGGGGTTACCTTATGTTTTGATAATATGAGCTCAACTATTAGGTTTAAGATTTAGCAGTATAGGTTTCTTTAAGCAGGCATGTGGTTTTGAAGGACCATATTTACATTGTATTAAAAAAATTAAGTTTTCAGCACTTAAACAGATAATTCATAAGGAAACTCAAACATAAATCTGATATAAGGAAATTTTTATGTTAACAATTCTATCATAAAAATTTTGAAACAATTCAAACTACACATAACAGTAGGTACCACATTAGTGGTTAATTATTTCACATCTTCACTTTTTTAATGAAGTTAATTTTACTTGAGAATAAGTTTATATCAGTGTTACAAAAGTTCAAAGCAGCCACTATTAATAAAATCTTCAATATCAGAACTATGAAAATGTATTTATTGTGCATTCTTTTCAAACTAAAAAAGTAACAAAGTTTTGTGATTTGAAAATTAACCTTAATAGGGTTTTTAGGGTAAAATGAAAATAAATTACCAAAAAAAAGGCATTTTTATGATGGGCATCAGAACAAGTACAAAAGATTGAACAAGGTTACAGAAGGCCATCCAGTTCATCAATATTACCCTTACACATGAACAAAACAAAATTGCGTATTGGATCCAGTTGTGTTGGTAATGGCAAATATTCAGTTTTATAAACCAGATACAAAAAGCTATTTTAAGGATATAATGGTAAAAATTGAGAAGCTCATCCATTTCTGTGTTAGGTATGGATAAAAGGTTTTTATAACATAAAATTTAAAGATAATAATGGACCTGTTGGTCTATCTAGGCTGTCCCATTCACTAAACTCAAATTCATTGTAAAAACAAAACAAAAATAAACTTGGAGCCAACATTTATCAGTCAAGTACTTATCAAGCTTTCCCTTAAATTTACTGCATCTACAACATATGAAGACAACCCATTCCAAATGCTAACTATCCTGTTAGAAAAATAAAATTGTCTTAGCTGAAAATGAATCCTACCCTGTACTTGTGTTTATTAACTCTGTTATTGACATCATCAACACTCTCTCTCCATGGGCATCTTTTTCTGCACACGTTATGAGGTTTTAGTGAGTTACATTGAAAATTTAATTAAGCTACTTTCTTGTTATAGTATAAGAATAAATATAGCATATAAATTTAGCTAATAATCCATAATAATATGTAAGTTCTAAGTTCTTATTTTTATAAGGCAGTATTAAAAAGAAATCTAAAATTTCCCTCAGCATGAGAATTGTGACATTTTCTCTTTTGATATTCCTCTTTAATTTATTTAACACTTCTCCAAGAAGTACAAAATTTATTGTAAATTACTTATCACAATGTTGTCATCAATCAGCTAAAATGCAATTCTTATAACCTTCAGTCTTATTTCATTACAGAGCCGTGAAATAGGCAATCAGAACCTTTTTGACATGCCCACCTGTCACATCCTGTCTTTCAGAAATTGCCAGTTGTTCTCTCTTCATGTTTAATGCTATATTACTTCTAACCAATAGAAAGCCTTATTAAAAATATGATTTTTTGTGTACAAAACATATCAAGTATTTCCTAAATATTGTGAAGATAAAGTATATTAAAAGTTACAACATGAATACTAAAACAAGTACAAGGTAGTTACAAGTGCACTGGATCTCAGATGCAGGCTTTTGCTGACTGAGTATGCTGATTATGATTTGTTGATCAGTTGTCAAGCTAGGAGCTCTAACCCACTTTCCCTTTACGTGAGTGGAACTCAAACTGGCCCTTCATCAGTCTGGTAGTACATTGGTTGGACCTGATGATGTACGCTATGAAATGCTGCACCATCTATCTCCTGCTTCTCTTGCTATTCTTCTGATTGTTTTCAACTGGATCTGGCAGGAGAATGTTTTTACTAGTGCCTGGTGCCAGGCTATTGTCCTAACTTTCTCTAAGCCTGGGTAGGATTCCAAGATTCCTTCAAACTACTGTCCAGTTGCTTTGACGAGCTGTCTCTGTAAGACCTTAGAGAGGATGGTTAATGCTCATCTTGTTTGGTTCCTCGAATCAAACAACCTCCTCTCACCCACCCATGGTGGGTTCCAATGACAGTGCTCCAACATGGACCATCTGATTCAACTTGAAATGTTAATCAGAGAAGCATTTCTCAAACGACAACATCTTGTATCAATATTCTTTGACATTGAGAAGGTTTATGATACAACATGGAGGTATGGCATTTTGCGAGACCTCCATATATATGGGTCACATGGCCATTTTTTAATGGACAGAAGATTCCAAGTTCATATGGATTCAACACTTTCCCGTTCTATCCTGAGGATCTTGGAGTCCCTCAGGTCTGTGCTTTGAGTGTCACACTTTTCAGTATAAAGATTAATGCCATCACTGAAGAACTCCCTTTTACTGTTGCAAATGGACTCTATATCAATGACTTTCACATCTTATGTCAGTCTTCATACATGAGCTAAGGCAGCTACAGACTGCCCTCAATCGTTTACTGAAGTGGGCTACAGCAAACAGCTTTAACTTCTCTCTCTCTCTCTCTCTCTCTAAAACCGTTTGCATGCACTTTTTCTGCTAATGGGGAATTTACCCTGATCCTGAACTCCATATTGGTGAAGTTGTGCTGCCTGTGGTCCCCAAGACAAAGTTCTTGGGGCTTATCTTTGACCTAAGCTGACCTTTATACCACACTTCAAGCAAATATGGGTCAAATGTACAAGAGTACTGAACAACCTCCATGTCCTCTCTTCCGCCACTTGGGGAGTGGATTGATGTTCTGTGCTAAAGACATATTGTGCTCTTATTTGATCGAAACTAAACTATGGATCACTGGTTTATGGCTCTGCGAGAACCTTGGTCTTAAAGATGGTGGACCCCATTCATCATCAAGGACCTTGGCTATGCACTGCGGCTTTTCACACTTCCCCAGTTCAGAGCTTATAAATAGAGTCTCATGATCCTTCTTTGCACATCACCTTTTTGCATCTGTTTTTACTATATGCTTCAAAACTTCGTTCCTTACCAAAGCATCCCACCTGGGGTTTGTGTTTTCCTTCTTCAGTGGGCCTTACTTTTTCAGGACAGAAGATTTGTTATTGCTCCTTTTGGCCTTTGTATCCAGGTGCAGTTGGGTCTGTCCTTGGATGATATTGGTGTATCCATTGGTTAGCCCAACCTACCATGGCTTCTTACAGTCTCCAAATGTGACCTGTTTTTAAGTCATCTGAGAAAAGCAGACACTCCCGATTGGAAATACTGTCTGTTATTTGCTGAACATCTTTCGAACCATCCTTCTATTCCTATTTATACAGATGGTTTGAAATCAGGTGATTGTGTGGGCTCTGCTATGGTTTATTGTGGTTCAGTGGTTGCATTCAGAATCCCCTCTATAGCTTCTGTGTTCAGTGCTGAACTGTATGCCATTTCTCTTTCCCTGGATCACATAGAAGCTAAGCAGTGCTCAAATTACACTATTTATACTGACTTGCTTAGTTCTCTACTGGCCCTGTTCTCACCAATATTCAAATGGGATGGCCCATTTCTCTTTAACATCTACTTGTATCCAGTTTTTCTGGATACCAGGCCATGTTTGTATTCCTGGGAGTGCGCTCGCCGACACCACAGCTCTGGCACTATCACTGCTGTGCCTGTTCAATACATGGACTATGGTCCTGTATTCAAGGCTTGGCTTCATCTCAGCTGGCAGATGGCTTGGAGTGAGCAATGTGAAAACAAGCTTTTTCAAGTAAAACCCTATATTGGACATTGGCCGTCTTGTTTCCATAAGGCTTGGAAAGAGGAAGTTGTTTTAACTAGACTACTCATTGGTCATATGTTTTTAACTTATCATTTTCTTTTATCTGGAACTGATGCACCAATGTGTATTCTGTGTAACACTCAGGTCACAATAAGCCACATTTTACTTGCTGTCGTTATGACTGTCAACAACGCACCATTTTAAACATGTTCTGTCCCAAGGTTTGCCCATAACATTGGACAGTGTTATTGGTGATGGTGACACAGTCCACCTTGGAAATGTTTTCAGTATTTTAAAGGCCATTAATCTTTTTAATGCCATTTAAGTTTTTTAATTTATACATTAGGCCTTTTTTAATGTGATTCCCTTTTAATTATCACAGTCCATCTAGTTTGATTTGAAATTAGAAAATGGCCGTAACATCAAGTAACTTGAAACCATGACTGGATAGGCCAACTTCAGGTGACTAACGCTGCTGTTTGAACTATCCATTCGTCACCCTGGAGTTAGTATTAAAATTTTGTTAAGTCTTTTAAAACTTTTACTTTTTGAAAATGGTCATTACGTCAAATTACTTGTAACCAGGACTGGAAAAACCAACTTCAGGTGACTGACAGTGGTTATGTGCTTACCTGTTAGTCTGCCTGGTGAGTTATGATAATTACAATTTGCTACTGAAAGTCCTTTACAACTTGTATTACTGTAGTTTTTATCTTAATATTGTGGACTAGATGTAAGCATTGGTTTTATGCTGTTTATGTTTTTTTAACTTTGTTTTGTTTTACCTTAATTTCCTTATGTGAATTTTACTAAATTTACTTTCACTTTTTACTGGATGTTTGGCACAGATAGCCAAGGTGCTTTGTGCCATAAAACACAAAATCAACCTACCAACTAGCCAATCTAACCCACTTCTCTTCAAAATCATCATTAAGAAAGGAACTGCTCTTTCAATCTTCTGCATGGTTTTGTCTCACACTTGAACCATGAAAACCAACAATTCAGAGAAATCACTATTAACCCATCAAAATTATTGAAAGGTAGGGATAAGGGTGAGGAGAAAGAATATTAATTTTCAAACACTTCCATGTTTTATACTAAACATAACTACTAAGTCCTTTAGTTTTAGTCAGCAACAAGTTAAACTTATACAGATTATTAAACTTTTTTAAATATATATTTTAAAATACAAGCAATACATAATTAATTAGAATATAAATGTCAGAAGTAAATGCAATCTAACTACTTTCTAGCATGGTAGTACTATCAGGCCAGAAACTTTTACCAAGCACTGTGTACTCCTCAAGAGAACAATAGATATAGCTTCATTTCATTAATTTAAAAATGAAACACTATGATATGCTTCCCATTACAGTACCAGTATTCAAAAGTGAAACATTCTTTTTCTATTAGTTATAAGCATGCCATTCAACTTCAAACTCTTGCAAAGCAAAGTAGCTTCGACCTTGCAAATGGGCGTGGTTGACTGTGAACTAAGAAAGTATTTACAATGGTTTCTTCAGACAGGGGGAAACTTTGAAAGTAAAATGAGACAGTAACATATATCTTATATGTCAGTACTTTGGCCATCTGAATTCTATACCAGTGCACACATACACAATTTCTTCTCTAGCAGCTCTTAAAATTGAGAAATTGTAAATGTGAGCTAAGCATGCGACAGGAAGAAACTGAAGTTTTGCTTGTTGTTTTAAATGTTTCTTTAAAACATTCTTTATATTATGATGTACCTGATATTAACAATTTCATTAAAATACATTGAAAGTAAAGTGATCTCATTAACATTTGAATATTACACTACACCAATGCAGAAAATAATTTGAACATTGCACTTGGGGGAAATAGGGTTAAAATGTTGTAATGGTATGCATCTGTTTATTTTTAAATTTTATTCTTTTATTGCCCTTTGTATCATGTCTAAACTAATATTCCTGTCATAAAATTTGAAATGACTTGGCAAATGTGCAGCTCATGTTACCCTATCAAATTACATAACACGTGGGCTACTACTCACAAGATGTTTACAGGCATATCTTATAAACAATTTTATTATTAATTGATCTAATCTAACCTACAAAGTTTTTAATTTTTACATTTTAATTACTTTAATAATAATAAATAGCACACATGAAAAACCAAAATAAAGTCCTTACCTTAGTCATGTCATTTTGCTGTTGACTGTTGGTGACACTTAACCCTACTTTTTATGCTAATAGTATTAAGAAAACAAGTAATTTTTTATTCAATTAAATAATGGCTAAAGGAATGAGAATATTAACATGTAAAAAGCAGAATTCATCCTATAACTATTACAAAAATTCTACCTATGTGACAAGAACTGTTATAAATTCAGCTGAGTTTGTCAGTGTCTTTCCCATGGGAATCCAGCATTAAATGGAAAAGAAACTGACAGCTATCTGTGCAGAAAACAATGTAATGTGATATGTCATTTGATTGATTGAAATTTTGACTTTCTATTGTCTATAAACAATATTAAATGTAAGAGAGAGCTATTGACAATTTATGAGAGAGATTATGTGGAAGGAGGAGTCTTGTTTTGTAGCTTATGTTTGAATCCAGTTAAGATTGAAGGCTGTAAAAATATGTCTTGCCTGAACAACTACTATATTGTAATGAGTAATTTATGTTGAATTCCTAAGTTATTAGAGGGGTGGTTAATAAAAAAGAGGGAATAAAGAGATAACAAATGTCACAGTTCTCATAGTAGGGGAGATGGAGGTTTTTTTTAAATATTTCCATATAAAGTTAAGAAACTAAATTTAAATAATTTTAAAATTTGATTTATTAACTGTGTTTTGAACTCCAAGTTTATTGTATATATTGATAATGAAGTAGTTTAATTAAATTGTGAAAGGTTGTGACATGGTAACATGCATACTTTGACCTACCCAATGCAAAAAGGTTAAACACCACAATCAGATCCCCTCTAACTTTTTCCTTTTGAAGGGAAGATAGTTTTAGAGATATTAACCTGTCCTCATATGACAACCATTCCATCTTACCATCTCAGGTATTATCCTAGTAGCCCTGTTTTGAATCCTTTCCAACCATCAGATGTCCTTCTTAGGAAAGGAGCCCAAGAGTGAACACAATACTTCAAAGGTAGTCTAACCAGTTATCTGTATAATAAAATAATAACTTCTTTATACTTGTATATTGCACATCTGTAGATGTGACCTGATATCCCATTTGCCTTACAACTTGGAATATCACTGCTTGTATGTTTTAAGAGATTGATCGACTATAACACCAAGATTAATTTCTTCTGTAATACTGTTAAGTTTATTCTTATCAAAATTTTATACATGTAATTCATACTATGATAACCCACTTGATCTATTAAAGTTAAAAGTTATCACCCAATTATATGCCTAACTCTTCAAATAACTTAAGCCTTTTTGTAATGCACCAGTAACCTCCTCCTCACAAACAACATGAAGACTTTGATATTTTCAGCAAATGTGTGTATTTTATTGACTGTTCCTTCATCACTGCTATAACTCAAAGTACAAATGTACTAACACCAAGCTCTAAGGTACTCCATCTGTGTCATTAATCCAGTTTCACTGAACTCCATTTATTAGAACCCTCTATGTTCTTCCATTCATCCTGTTTTCTATTCAATAAGTGAACCTATCCCCTATGCTTCCAGAGATAATTATTTTAGCAAACTTTGTAATGGAAATTTATCAGATGCTTTCTGGAAATTTAGATACACTACATCCATAGCTGTACCCTCATCTATGTAACTAGTGACCTCTTCAAAGAATGTCAAATGATTATTAAAGTAAGAAATTCCCTTAGGGAAACTAGGGTGCAAAGACCAAACAAGAAATTACTGTGTCTGGATTAATAGTTGAAACCGTTAGATTTGAGGACAAAGTACAGATTTTATTATGGGCTCTATTTAAGTAGGTTTGAAAATTGCTTGGGGAAGTATTAAACTCTTGTTTGGTAATACTTAAATCAAAAATAAGTTGAGATTAAGCAAAATGTATCCTACACTTACTAGAAGGATGCAATAACTTTTGGAATAAGAGGATTTGATTGTGGTAAGCACTTTAGATGTCACTGGAATATAAAAGTTTTTTGGGGGTTTGCTTTTCCTTATATGCAATATTGATTTTGGTAGGGCATAATCAGTGAGCTAGTAAATTTTACTGATAACATTAAACCCTCTGGGTACTTCCAGCTGTATTGATGATTTTGAGGTATTGCAGGATAATTTAGATCAATTGGTAGGATGGACAACTATTTGGCAATGAACTTTAATTTTAGTAAATGCAAGATATTTTTCTACCAAACATTGAACACTTTTATGATAGAGATGAGAACCCACTAAATAACGTCACTGGAAAAAAAAATCTTGGATTAATGCTGGATACAAAGCAGTACTCTGTTGTTAGTGGTAGCGTTAATAGAATTTTAGGGCATAGGTATAGACCTGTTGATTACCAGTTAAGAGAGAGAATTATCTCTCTGTAGAAACCACTAATTAGATCTAACTTGTAATGCTGAATGCAGTTTTACTGCTTTAGTTCTCTTTTTTTTTAAAAAAAGGATACTAACGTATTGAAAATGTGTCAGAGGAGAGTTATTAGGGTAATTCTAAGGGTGAAAACTTATCTTACAACAATAGATTAAGATCTCTTGCATTCCCTTGAAAAAAGAAGCATAATAGATAATCTCATGAATTTTACAAGATTAACTGGAAAATTGAAAGGTTAAAGTCCTATGACTTTTATGATATAAACTGAAAGTAATACGTTGAGAGCTTAAGATCTAGAAAAGCAATTTTAGTTTTCTATCAATGTGATTTTCTTATGGAATGAGTTACTATCATTAGTAGTGAATGCTAGTACCAAAGAAAATTGTTTTTTTATGGCATATATGGGAGCAATTGATCTTGGAAACTGTAAATGTTATAGGTGCTTAATGAGTAAACAGAACTTGTACCAGAATATCCCAAGGATATGTCACTTTATTCAGCAAGATTGTTCACTGGGGCACAGTAGTAAACCTGAAAGAAAGTAGTTGTCTGAACCTTCAAAACAGGATTTAAAATACTGACTCTTGAAGTGTGTTTGTGATGGTTGCATACAGAATATGCTTATTGACTTGGTTCAAAGACAGCCTAATCTTGTACACATGCACAAACTGCTACCTACAAATAAAAAAAAATAATATTTAATAACGTATAGACCAGCACTTAGTATGTAATGAAATATTCTATATATTTGTATATGTACCTTATGACACTGATAATAAATTACTAGCACACTCTACAAGTCAATATTATGATTATTCATACTTAGTTTTGTATATTGTTTTTCTTTTCTTTCACAAATTTTTTGTTATTACAACCTTTTGTTCCCACTATTTTTATTATGTCAAATCATATAATCTGAACAACTATTAATTGGGCTTCAGGTAGGTATGTATCCATGTAAAATAGGCATAATTTTTTTGAAAGATACATGTAATTCTTTTACCTTATATGCATCAATTACGAATTTACTATCACTCACCAATGTGCCAAAATATGAGTGTGTACCTTCTTATTACACACTGTGAAAATGACTACTTTTCCATTCAGGTGATTTCATTGTGCTTAAAAAGAAAGCAAATCACAAAACAAGATAATTTTATATGTATATTCTAAGTATTTAAACAATTTTTTTCTCAAAACTATTTTAGAATAAAAAATTTTGTTATATAATTAATGAAGAAAAAACTATCATTTCTTTACTAGCTGCAAAGTGTTTTGTTTGTAAAAAAAAATCCTATTTCATTTTTTAGAATTTTTCTGCACATCCTAAAGAATAATGTTATGTTTACAATGAATCTATACTCCCTTGAAAATATATTATTTATGATTTTGCTCAGTTTTTGTATAAGCCTTGGTTAAAACTTTGCTGTGGTGTCACATCAAATGGTTTAATCATTTAGTAATAAAATACAACCCAGAAAAGAGCTATAAAGAAAGTTTAAGTGTAATTGGACAGAACAACAACTGTACACTGTGAAAAATGACTATTTTTCCACATAAATGTTTGCATCATGCTAAAAAGAAAGCAAACCACAGCTGGGAGTGTAACAGTACATTCAAGTATTGTTAGATTGCAGTTATGAATGTCCTTAAATCAATACTTCGATGGTGAATTTTAGAATTGACAACTGTTGCAGATAGTAGTCCCAACTGTCAATGTTTTCAATAGTTTGGAAACTTTGTAATTTTTCCCATCTTCATAGTAATTTTCCTTTGTTTTTAGACTGCATGGCCTCCTTTTACCTATAAGCCTTAAAGGCTCAACTATTAGATCCACCATTTGCAGTGTTGCTTGTGCAGTGTACTGTATTGGAGAATTGACGATTACTATAATTCTCTGAATTTAAGTTGTATCTTCATGAAAATTAGCAATGTTTCAGTAAGTGTGCAATAGTGTATGCAAAAAATGACATTATTAACAAATAAAGTATTTGTTTGAAATATGAATTTCATAACAGGGATAACTTATACTTGTTTTCTCTTTAAAGTTTTCTAAATCAACATCAATAGTTTTTTTTTTTATGTAACATTGTATATTTTATCTGTAGACATCATCTGAGAATAATCAAGAGAATGATTGAAAAACATGAAATAAACTGATTAACACAATTTTTTCCTTTTCTGCATTAACCGTGAAATTACAGGTTACTTACATATTTAGTTAAAATGTCTATTCTGTTATTAAACATTGTTTATTTTTATTTTGCTGTATGGAGTAATAATCCACCCCTACCCCCCAACAATCTACCCTACTTAAAAGATTGTGTGTCACATCATGCTTGTTTTTCAAAATAGGAGGAGTCATAAAATACAGAATGCATTTCTAAGATAGAATAATTTGATTACTATCTGCCCATTGGGATTTCACTGATGGGGTGCAAGCAGGCCATGACGTGAATCCTTGTAAGTTCAGTGAGTGTTGGCAGAATGAGCTTAAAGACATAGTGTGGGATCACCTAGCCTGGAGCCAAGTGCATAAACTGTATCATCAAAGTAAAAGTATTAATTGCATTTTAAACTTAAATCATTCTGAATTAAGTTATTTTCTGTTATATAACAAGCATTTAAAAAAATACTTTTTCCAGTTTTGTTGTAGAAACATTTTGCTCTATACTGTCAGTACATTGACTAACAACAATATTAGAGTATTTCTTTCTCACTGAGCAACATGACATTAAATGTTATTATTGGAATGCAGTATTACAAAATGCACTGTCTTTCCAATATATTAGAAGTTGTTAATCTGATTTTTACCAATAATTATTCTTTGAATATACCACAAATTTATTTCATGAATGACCTTTATTTTGATTGGCTGATAAAGGAATTTACTGTTGTTCAACTGCTTTGGCTGCACTTTTATGCCTGTTAATTGGTCATATTTGATATCACAAAACTTTACTTCATATAGCTGTGAAATGTGAGGTTATGGTATACTATAGGGTGGGTGTGGTATTACTTGCCCTGTCATTTTTGATAGGCTATAAACTGATAAAGCAGTAACACTGTGTGAGCTGTCATGCTGTTTGTAGCAAACATGACATCTTTTCTGAAAAACAACTTATTTAATATTATATTAATATATAATATTATTTCAACATAGGTGGTTAGAAGAATAACACATGTTCACTAGACAAATGTTTTGTAAAACTGGTCTACAAAGTACAAATCTGAAACTTGTGTACTGCTATTTTTTCAGATTAATGAGATTTTGATTAGGATGTATTATGACATGTAATGAAATAACCTGGTAATAATAATTTGGTTTAAGTGACATTCTTAAAATTAATTCTGAATAAATGTAAGTACATATATGTCTTATGCACACTCAGTTATAAAGTTGAATTTGTTGCCCAGTACTAGTTATTGAGTACTATTGCAATAGTATTGCATTAGTCAAAATCTTCCTCATTGGTTACTCTTAACCATAATATGTGTTTGGGTAAATATCTTCTGACGTCGGATAATCTGTAAGCAATCAGCTTTGTAGTGTGAGTGTATTTACTTTGTCTGTCAAATTATAGATTTTTCCATAAAAAACTTGTTTTATTTTATTACTAAAATTAAAGTGAAACATACTAAAAGTAACACAACTTAATTTTTTATTTTCCTATTTAGCCATTCTATAAAAGAAGTAAAACATTGTGACAGTTTCTTTTACCAAACATATCACTAGACAGATAGTGGAATTTTACAACTGAGTGCCACATTTTAAAGTTGAACTGCAATATACTTACACTCTTGACCTAAAAAAAAAAGGGTTGAAAGTTTTTTCATGTCCATACTGGAAACTGCTAAACACACTTCATTTGTTAACTCAGTACCAGATGAAATAGCTGAAAATGTCACAATGGAGAAGAGAGAGAAAAGAATGCAAATTAACAGGGGTTAGATGTGAGTAGCTAGAAAATAATATTGCAAGTCAGTCAGAAAAGAAACATTACAGTCTTTCTGCAGTAATTTAATATTAGTTATATGCTAGTGTAAGTCCTAACCAGTGGTCTAATGTACAACAGTTTAGAGAAGCAATAATTTGCCAGCATTATACAAAATTATTGTTACAAATTCAATTTTTAAATGTCAAGAAATAAGCTAATTGTCACAACAGGCTTATACAATTTGGAACTTTTTTTCAGGTGAGGCCACAGTCTTTGAGAGTACAATTAATGGTTGGATAAAAACAATACCCTTGGCTAGAGATTGTTACAAAAGCGGTTGGTCTCAAATCCATATTTTGTCAGCAGTGTAAAGTTGTTGGATAGAAGAATGTGATGGGTACTACTGGCTTTCTTAATGTTCAGGTTTCTACATTTAAAAATCACAATGGCAGCAGTGACTACTTAGATGTGGTAAGAATATGTGTTTAAAAAACAACTGAAAGTGTGGAGGATATGAGTCCTTATCCAGTCATTATGAGGGTTGTACATCTGAGTATAAAGTGAGTGAGTGAGTGAGTCTAAGTTAGTATTTCAAACAATTTATGTTTGTGCTAAGTTGGATTATCCAACTGAAACTGAAACCATAAATAAACTACTAGATTTTTACTCCTTGAATGGTTTGAAAATTTAAATAAGAATTGAAGTTGAGCCTCAATTAATGAAATGCAGATCATATCAATATCAAACAGTTTACATAATGCCATTATAAAAATGTCTTCAAAGATGCAACTGTCATGATAGATGAGTTGTGTGATGTAGGAGTTGAAAATAGCTAGTCGTTTGTGTACAGTATGTACATAAAGGTAATATTGAGACGTCCTACGAAGAGAGGGTGAAGCTGGAGGATGACAAAACCCATACAATGACCCAACATTTGAAGGATACTTTTGATAAATAAATTAGCAACTGTTAAGTAAAGTGGCAAAAAGTCACAGGTGTAAAATTTGATTAATACCATACTTTTTCTGGCAAACATTATATGTAGTACTGTATTAATGAAGAACAGCTTAGAAAATAGTTATAGATCAAGTTTTTTTTAAATCCATATTACAAATTAGGAGACACTACAGAGAACAACATAATTTAATAAGAAATTTAGAGGTCTTAAAAACAGATGGACTTCATCAGAAGATTACTTGTCTTGTAGGCTTACTAAACAAGATGGAAACATCATCCATATTCTAGGTTCCAAAATTGTGTTTTCTGTTCTTCATGAAGATTTAGCAGATGGGGCCATTACCAATTTTGCAGATTTTTTGCAACCATTAAATTGACCAGAATTTCAAATTATTCTTTGAAAAATACAGAAACTGAAATGGTGCTATTTCTTAACAAAAATAATTTAGTACAAAATTAATAGCTTCAAAAGTATATTGAAAGGCACTAATAAAAGTTCGAAAATTGTACATTTGTGTACAAGGGTTATCAAACTGCATGGTAATCAATTTCTTAATGTCAAAGTTATATCAGATCGCTTTATGCTCTTGTCTAACAAGTATTAATTGTGAAAGAGCATTTTTTATACAAAACAGGTTCAAGATAAATTTTTGATGTTCTATGAAGGCTGAAAAGATACTGTTTAATGAGAATTGTAATGTTAGGCCCAGAAATTTCATTGTATAATCCCAGTTTTGCTACTGAAATAATGGACAGCACCAAGAACAGACACACACACACACGTGACTCTTGTGACTCCCCCTTTGTTATTCTAACTATAACTTCTTGTTTGGCAGTGCTTGTGTTAAGATGTTTTCTTCAGTGCTCTCTCAAATAGAACTTGAATTTTCATAGCATTTATTTCTTGTTTACAACCTTTTGTTTCCATTTTAATATTTCATTGTGGTATTACTTCACATTTTAAACCCAGTTATGTTTGTATTTCTTTACCAAGACAAATATGTCTGGTTCATATTATGAATACAGAGGTAGGTATGTTCTGTTTTATACCTTTCCCCAATTTCTTATAACTCTGTATCTTCATTGTTACATGATACTTCTTCTTCTCAACATTTTTTGTTTCCACCTTCTTCCGATATTGGCGGTTCATGCAGAATGTTTTTTATCTTGGTTACACAATGGTGTGAGCATTCCTCATCTTCTGCAGACTGTGGTTCCATTTGATGTACCATCAGATTGATTTCAGTCTTGGACTGGCAACACTTTAATTCATTTTACCTCTTTGGGGACAGAATCTGATTGTCCTGTTCTTTTGTAACATGCCCATTTTTCTCATCTTTGTCTTACCCTTTTTCACCATTTACCTTCTCTCTGAGGGTTTCTCAGGGATATGTTTGCTCTAATTTCTTTCTTGTTATCATGTTGGTTGACTTTGGCTCTTTCCTAACATATGCAGTTACTCTGTTATTGGGATCTTTTGCAGAGAGACGTAATTTTTCCCCACATTTATTTACCACCTCTTTATCTTTGGGACTTATGTCATGTTCTTTTTTTCCATTGAACTTTAGTTGGAGATCTTCCAGTAATTGTTCAATCATGAGTCGAACTTGTGAAATAACAATCGATTATTTCCCTGTATCTGATCCTAATCTTTTTTTTCCTAATCCCTTCCTGTTTCTTTAACAAGGGGATGTTGTCAATGTCTTTGATGTCATGTCGTCACCTGTATTAGTGACTACCCTGTGTGTTCCAGTCTGATAGTGACTTGTTTATCCAAGTTTGTTCATCTATGGCAAGATTTGCTAGGGATCTATGAGTCCTTCTGGTTTTACCAGTAGAACTTGTCATCTATTTTCTTTCTCCTCCTCTGTTGTTTTAGATACCCACTTTCTTTTTACTGCTTCAGGATTTTCCCACATGTCACCATCTACATGAGGTAGTACAAGATCTTCTTTTTCATCTTTCAATATGCCATTGAATCTGCACTCAACCCTTCTCCAGGGTTTTACTTTAGGCTATTTGTTGTCTCCAAGAAAACTGTAGACTGATGGCCTGTGATGAATCTGCATGCTTCAGTCTCTTCTTAGTGCTACTATGGAGTCATTTCTCACTCTCAAGTGGGTTTTTTCTCTGGATGAATGGTTTATGGATGACCAAAGTTCTACATTTTGAATGTTTATCTCCATATTTTCATATCAAGGTAACTGAGACACAACCTTTGGTTTGTTCATCACAAGGTAGTTTATCAATTTTGTGCTTTTCCTTTCAGCCGCTTGCTGCAACCCCATGTGTCTTTTGTTGGGAGGTCAAGGCTTTTGCAGGTCTCACACATACTTGAGGGTTGTGTTTTCATCATTATATTTATGACTGGCTTCTCTTGACTTATTTGACTCTTTCTGGAGTCCACCTAAAACACCCTTTTGTTTTTTTTGGAAGTGGTTTGGGTTGGTTGGTTGATCAAGATTGAGAAATCCTATCTTGTTATCACCCAGTATCTTATCCATTTGGGTGTTTTGTTCAACACTTACTTCAGCTGGTCCCACATTCTCCTCTTTAACTCTGTTCAGTGGAGTTGGCTGTCATCAATATCTTTACTGCTCATGAGTTTCCATCTTTTTTGTGGATGTGGTCTTCTATGGTTGCAATTATTCCCATGGGTTGTGCTCATATGAGATCCATTCATTGGAGTTTTCAGGATCAGTGAAACCTTGCTTGTGATACCTTGGATGTTCCTCTTACCCTTGTCAATGATTTGCATTGGTGATTGGACAAGGCTTACACTTTGACAGGGTTTACATTTCCTCCCCTTGTTAGGATTTACATCTTTTCATCGATGCTTTGCTTCATGGCTGGGACTCATTGGTTGAGCACCAAGTTGCTTAGGAAATGTTGTCTATGACAAAAAAGTCTTACTGTATCAATATTTTGGAGCTACTTGCTGTCCAGTGGATGGGTTTTGAATCATTTTCTTCCTCTTGCCTGCAATTGTCTGGTTATGATCCATACAGACAATTATATGGCCATTATATATACCGATCACTAGGGAGGCTTCTTTTCTCAACATAAGAATTCTTTATTTGTGTTCACAAACCAGATATTCATTTCCTCATATATCATGTTCTGGGTGCTTTCAACCTGGATATGAATTGTCTATTCCTCCTTGACAAAATTTAGCTAACTGAATGGTCTTTAGATTCTCAGGTTTTTCAATGGTTGTTCATTTAGGTGGGTACTACACATCTAAATGCATTTGCCATTGTTCTCAATACCAAGTTACATCAGTTTGGGTTTTCAGTACCTCATCCACTTGCTCTGGCTTCTTATGCATTCAGTCAGGTTTGCACAAACAAATTATTTTATCTTTACCTCCTTTTGAACTTCTTCCCAGAGTAATTGCTATCATCCACTCTGTATCAGGTATTTCTGATTGCCCTCACATTCTCTGCCTCAACTGTGATTTCAAAGTTACTTCTTTACAACACTCCATCCCTTCTGTGGCTGCTTCAGTCCTGGTATCTTATTTCACTATTTTTGTCCCTCATCTTCATGTCTGATTTTAATGTGGTCCTTGATAAGGAAATCCAGGTTATCATGGTAAGTAGCTTCATTGTTGTTATGTTCTATATGACTATCCTTTCACAGAGATTTATCAATATAAATGGAATATCATCCACTGTTGGGCCAGGGGCTTTACCCTGCTCATCCCACTGCTGTTATTATTATTTATTTTCTCACTTGATTACATCATCAGATGTCTTCTGTCTTTATTGCAGATTATTAGGTGGCTTTATCCTATACTTTTTGTTTGTTCTGGTACTGTAAAGTTTTTACTTTTCATGCCTTGTCCTCCCTGTTACATTCCTTTTGGATTAGTTTCCCTACATGGTATGCATCTTTTCTTGATTTGGTTGTTAATGTAATGTTTCATTGCCTCACTTTAACTTCACTTGAACCTTTGTCTGCTTTTTTCATGTTTTATTAATCCCTTCAAGTGTATTTCCTCCTTTTGGCCTATGATCCCATTGGTAAGATTTGCCATCAACTTTTCACATATTCTGCATCATTCCTCATATCCTCTTTTTTACCTAAATGAATCCTTCCTTCCTAAGACTTTGGTGGCTTAGAAGGGTAATTCCTCCTCCTTGCAGATTTCCTTTTATTCCATTCCTCACCTCTATTCCTGACCTGATTCTGATAGGCTTCTATTTCCTGTTCATATTCTTCATTGTTATATCACATGCAACACTTCCTACCATCATCTCCTATGTGTGGATTCCTGCACATGGTTAGGGGACCTCCTAGGGAAAGTTTTGTTCTTTCAGTTTACCTCCTCTGGGATCTGATCATCCAACCACATATTTGCCGTGCATCGTGACCTGTAAATGGAAGGAGAGGATCCTGGTGGTTGAGGGGTCCAATCTTAACACACTACTTTTGCCTTGAATTCCTGTAAATGAGCAGCCTTGGGGTGGCCCCCTAGAGTCAATTAGCTGGTCCACTTGGGCTAGGTTCAACCAAGTGTAAGTGTTGGATGTTATCAACAGGTGTTGTGGACATTGTATCTGATGCTGGTGTTTGGGTATGGTGCTCATGAAATTCTGGTGTTGCTGCAGTGTCCGTGTTTGTCATTGTAATGTGCCCCCTTGTAGGGGTCCATGGTGGGTGGGATCAGTAGGCACAAAAAAATTAATTTTTATTATGGATCCTCCATATAAGAACTTAAATAAAATAATGAAAAAACAGTCCATTGGTAAACAACCATGTCTTGAAGATTCTGTGCAGCAATCTTCAACATCTTTAACACCTGTACCTCAATTTCTTATACTACATTCTCTTTCAGACAAACCTTTAGGGCAAATGTCTCCCTTTTTAATTCAGAAGAGACCAGAGGGACTTGCTGGCTCTCCAAGTCAGTCAAAAAGCTTGCTCTGGTGATATATTTGTGGAAACATCCACATCTCAACACAGTGAACTCCTCTTCGCATTAAAGGCAATTGGGAATATATCTATTGAAGTTAATCCTCATGCTACTTTGAATTTGTCATGAGTAGTTATTGTTGAGAGGGATTTGAATAACATTTCTGAGTCAGAAATTTTTGCTGGTTTTTCCACTCAAGGAGTTTCTGCAGTGAGGCATATCTCCATTTGCAAAGATGGAATTATAATGCTGACAAATGTCCTCATTCTAACATTTACATCACTGCATCCACCTGCCACCATCAAGGCAGGTTATCTTAATTGCAAGGTATGGCTATACATTCCAAACCTTCTCAGATATTACCAGTATAAGCAGTTCGGTCACTTGAAGACATCTTGTTGTCCTTCCTTGATGTGTGCTTGTTGTGGTGGCAATGACCACAATGCCTGTGAGTGTGAAACAGACCCTCATTGCATTAATTGCAATGTTTCTCACCCATTATTCTTTCATTCATACCCTAAGTGGTTGGAAGGAAAAGAGATGGAGCATTTGAAGACGATTCAAAACAGTATTTACCCTAACGCTAAAAGTTGCTATCCACCACTTCATCTCGTATGTGTGCTGTTGTACTTCATTCCACTATCACAGTGGGAGTGCAGACATTTCTCTGTGCTTCCAAAAGAATCATTCTCAAACCAAAGTAAAAGCCTTTTGATCTCCATGGTTAAAAAAGTTGATGAATAAATGTCAACTTCCATCTCTGTCTCTAACATACATTCCAGTAAACCCCAAGATCCACTTTCTTTAGTTCCGAGTATAGGCATTTCCTCAGGTACATCTTCATCTCCCACCCCAAGATGCAAAATGATCATTCGTACACGTCCTCACCCTGTCTTTGCCACTCAACCCACTCTTGGAGGTCGTAGCCATCCGTGTTTCCTTGGGTCATACCATCACTGTTTGTTCAGATCCAGCAGGAGAATGTTTTTCCTGATACTTGATGCCAGGCAGTTGTCCTACCTTTCTCTGATTCTGGGAAGGATCCCAAGATTCTTTCAAACTATCATCCAGTTGTTTTGATGAGCTGTCTTTGTAAGACCTCAGAAAGTATGGTTAATGCTCATCTTGTTTGGTTTCTTGAATCAAACAACCTCCTCTCACCCACCCAGTGTGTGTTCCGATAACAGGGCTTCACCATGGACCACCTGATTCAACTTGAAATGTCAATTAGAGAAGCCTTTCTCAGATGACAACATCTTGTACCAATGTTTTTTGACATTGAGAAGTCTTATGTTATAACATGGAGGTATGGCATTTTGCGAGACCGCCATTTATATGGGTTATGTGGCCATTTGACTATTTTTATTAAAAGTTTTTTAATGGACAGGTGATTCCATGTTTCTGTGGGTTTGACACTTTCTCATTCTTTTCTACAGGAACTTGGAATCCCTCAGGGCTGTGTTTTGAGTGTTCACACTTTTCAGTTAAAGATTACTGCCATCACTGAACAACTCCCTTTTACTGTTGCAAATGGAGTCTATGTTGACAACTTTCACATCTGATGTTAGTCATTGAACATGAAGTATATTGAGTGGCAGCTACAGACTGCTCTCAGTTGTTTAATGAAGTGGACCACAGCAAACAGTTTTAACTTTTCTCTCTCTAAAACCAGGTGCATGCATTTTTCTTGCCAATGAGGAATTCACTCTGATCCTGAACTCCGTATCGTTTAAGTTGTGCTACCTGTGGCTCCTGAGACAAAGTTATTGGGGTTTACCTTTGACCATAAGATGACCTTTATACCACACATCAAGTAGCTACAAGTCAAATGTACAAGAGCACTGAACATCCTTCGTGTTCTCTCTTCCACGACTTGGTGAACGGATCAATGTTCTATGCTAAAAATATATCGTACTCTTATTCAATGGAAATTAGACTATGGATCACTGGTCTATGGCTCTGCCAGGATCTCACCCTTGAAGATGCTGGACCCTGTTCATCATCAGGGATTTTGGCTCTGCACTGGGGCTTTCTGTGCTTCCCCAGTTCAAAGCTTATACACAGAGTCTCATGAACCTCCTCTATACCTCTGCCATTTGCAACTGTCTTTACTGTATGGTTCAAAACTTCAATCCTTACTACATCGTGCCTGGGGTTGTTTTCCTTCCTTGGTGGGCCATACTTTTTCAGAACAGACAATCTGCCATTGCTCCTTTTGGCCTTCATATCCAGGTGCAGTTGGATGAATTTGGTCTGTCCTTGGGTAGCATTGCTGGATCCACTGGTTAGCCCATTCCACCATGGCTTATTACAGGCCCCAAATGTGATCTTTAAGTCATCTGAGAAAAGCAGATGCTCCCGATTGGAAGTATTTTCTGTTATTTGCTGAACATCTTTCGAACCATCCTTCTCGACATCACTGAACCATCCTTCCATTCCTATTTATATGGATGGGTCAAAATTAGGTGACTGTGTGGGCTCTGCCATGGTTTGTTGTGGTTCATGGTTGTATGCAGAATCCCTTCTACAGTTTCTGTGTTCACTGCTGAACTGTATGCCATTTCTCTTGCCTTGAATCACATAGAAACTAAGCAGTACTCAAATTGCACTATTTATACTGACTTGCTTAGTTCTCTACTGGCCCTGGTATTGCTTCATGTTAGTTCACACCATGTTCTCACTGATATTCAAAACTGACTGGCCCATTTCTCTTTAATATCTGTTTCTATTCAGTTTTTCTGGATACAAGGTATTTGTGGAAAAGGACTTACTGACACTGCAGCTAAATCTGCCTATTCTGGCACTATCACTACTGTGCCTGTTCCATACATGGACTGTGGCCTTGTATTCAAGGCTTGGCTCCATGCATTTCCAAATGAAACCCTCTACTGGACTTTGGCCGTCTTCCTTCTGTTCGGATTGGAAAGAGGAAGATGTCCTAACTGTACTACACATTGGTCACAGTTTTTAACCCATTTTTTTTTATCTAGGACTGATGCACCAATGTGTTGTCTGTGTAACACTGAGGTCACAATAAGGCACATTTTACTGTCTTGCCGTCTTTACGACTCTCAAGGACAGCACCATTTTAAACGTTTTTTCCCAAATTATATTTGTCACGTTAGACAGTGTTATTGATGATGGTGACACTGTCCACATTACAAATATTTTTAGTTTTTCAAAGGCCATTAATTTTTTTAATGCTATTTAAGTTCATTAATTTATATATTAGCCTTTTTTTTAATGTGATTCCCTTTTAAGGATCAAAGTACATCTAGTTCGATTTGAAATTAGAAAATGGCCATAACATCAAATAACTTAAAACCAGGACTGGAAAGGCCAACTTCAGGTGTCTAACACTGATGTATGAACTACCCACTAGTCATCCTGGCAAGTTATAATAATTAAAATTTTGCAACAAGTCTTTTAAAATGGGTATTACCTTGCTGACTGAAAAGGACCATAACTTCAAATAATTCAACCAGGACTGGAAAGGCCAACTTGAGGTGACTGATGCTGACTTTTGAACTTCCCGTTAGTCATTCTGTTGAGTTATGATAATTACTGTTACGCTACAGAAAGTTCATTATAACTTGTATTACTGTAGTTTTCTCTTACTGCTGTAGACTAGATGTAAAGGTTGGATTTAATGCAATTTGTATTTTTAATTCAAAAATTAAACTTTGTTTTGTTTTATCTTAATTTCCTTTTATGAATGTTAATAATTTTACTTTAACTTTTAATCAGATGTTTGGCACAGATAGTCTAATTGCCTTGCTCCATAAAATGCCAAACCAACCAACCAATCCTTCCATTATAACTAGCCCATCTGTTCATCCCTTGGCAGCTATCTTCTGTTTGTGATTTATCTTCTTCCATCCCTACCATTTGGGTTCAGCTTTTAATTTGATTAGCTTATTCTTCCTTGTCAGTTATTACAGATGTTTTTCTGTCAGATTTAGCACTTCACTCTTTCCTTGACATTTCATCTACATCATCTATGGGAGAAAACTCTTCAAGTAGATATGTGGACCACTCCACATATTGCAGTTTCACTATCTCTACTGTGTTGTTGCTTCTTCCTCATTAGGTTATTATCTTCCACCTGTTGCCGTTCTTTAGTGTAAATATAACTGGGTAGGTTTCCTTTTTTCCTTTATCTTTTTCAGGGGCCTATCACATGTTTGGACCTGGATCCTCCTGTTTGAGTCATATCTAGCCAGGTATGCATCAGTTATTTTGATACATGAACTTGCACCGAAAGGCCACATTAATTTTCTTTCCTTCCTTGACTATTAAACCCACACTGTTTTGTAATGTGCTAGAGATAGGGTGTTCTGCAAGATTGCTTATAGGTTATTCTTTGCAATATATTTGCTTCTGAAATATATCTGTTCTGGACCATAATCACCCTTGGATTTCATGGGCAAAGTAGAAGGGCATAGTTGCCATTCCTTAGTTTAAATAATTAAGGTCTCATTTTCACCCTTTGCACTGTTCCTGGTGTGAATATTTTTCTGGACTCTTCACTTTGTTTTTGTGACCTAGGTCATTGCTGAGTATGTAAGTTTGTGCATGTGTGATTTGTAGCTGGAATAATGGCAATTGCAGTCAGCAAAATGCATTATAGAAAATCAATCAAGTTGAAACTGATTAGATATATAAAATAGAAAGAAGTGTTGCTAATACTTTTTTAAAAACAAATACAAAATTTAGAAATTTCAAAAAAAAATTTATGAGGCAAAACTGATATTTTTAGGAAGTTCTAATTTTCATACTGTTTGGCTTATATTCCCACTGTAAGAAAGAAAGCATGAAAGTAAATTATGTCTCTCCAATATAGAAAGGGTTTGTATTTGCATATAATGTGAACAACCTTGATCTGAAAGAATCTTTAATGTATAGGAAATTTCACTATTTATATTCATTCAATCAGTTAGAGGAGCAAAAGCCAGTGAAATTCAGGTTTGGTTTCAAAAATATGTGTAACTCTTAAGTATTATATAGAGATGAAGTGCCATAATTTATTTTAACTATACTAGTGTGGGAATTTCGTAGTGAGCAGCTTTTAAGTTTACCTTCTGAAAGTACTTACCAATCCATAAAGGTTTTCAAACTTTGATAAGTACAAGATGTGGTTTGACAAGCACAGGTGACATTTGCTCTGTCTGACCAAAATCTAACAAGCTTTTTCTGCCATACCTGGATCACAATCTGACCTGTATAAAAGCCAGTGTGTTTGTCACATCACACTTAAATTCTTGAGAATTGATGAGTCAAAAAGCCAAAGTGCAATTTTTCTAGAAAGAATAGTTTTATTATCTACACATTAAGATTTTAGTGGCAGGGAGTGCAAGGGTGCTGTCATGTCTTATATTGTAGTGAGGACTGCATTAACAATAATGCAGTTATACCAGGAACTCAAGTGGTGAGGAACCCTAACTGATGGTCTGGACCATCAGTTTAACTCACTCTCTCTTTTCTTTCAATAAATATTCATATATTATCTGTTACTTGTTCTATTCTTACCCAATACAGACTGAAGCAATTTGACTGACTTTAAAAATTACCCCTTGTTTTCTTTCTAGAATTACTTCAAGTTATAGCAGGAAACTATTTCTTTATACTAAATAGTTTATAACTTCTTAACCTTATTCAACTATTTGTAATTAAATTTTCTTGCTTTATTACCTTCATGACTATGAAAATTTTAAAATGTACATCATAAGAAATGTCAAAATATGTTAACCAGAAGTAAATGTTACACTAAGAAATTACCTAAAGGTTGTGTTGTTCATGAACTGCTAGTCTTAGCAAATGTACCTCACAGAAATATTTTATTATAATGATATTTATTTACGTTACCTGATATAACCTTATATAGCCTGAAAGTTTTGAAGTTTTACATTTACAATTATGTTAATAATGATAAGTAAGAATAGATAAGAAAAAAAAAATGTCATTCATATGGATAGTCTTTTTTTTTTCTTGCCATTGATTGTCTTTCTGTGTTAGTCTTACTACCTTATATAAATTCTACTAATCCACAAAATAATTTTTCAAGTAAATAATGCAGGAAATAACACAATTTCATATGAATAGCTGAGAAACTGGTCTTTCTGTATGAAATTATTTGGCTGTTTGTTCACATGACTTGAGCAGTTAGCAATTCAACATTAGTTTACACTACGTTGTAGGGGGAAAAGGTATTCTCTTCAGTTAAGTTATCAATTATCTGTGGTGTCGTAAGGTATAAAACATGTGACAGTCAGTTGAGATCTAAGCTATCTATTGGTTATAAATTGCAATGGGAGTTGGCCTCAGAAAAATCTTATTCAAGGTGTCTGAAAAAAATGTGTGCCAGGGCTTCAAACTACCTTAATGCAGCCTTGAATATAGTGAGCCTAATGTAAAGAAGTAGTATGAGATCAGCTAGCCTATGGCCAAGTGCATAAAATTCATCATGAAAGTAAAAATACCAATTCAGTTCTAAACTTAAAGTATTTCTGAATTAAGCTAGGTTCTGTTATATCACCAACATTTTTGGTAAAAGACAAACTTTATTAAGTAATAGAGACTAAATTAAGAAATCAACAAATATTTTTCCAGGTTTAACTAGCAACATGATTTAAAAGTCACTGTTGGAACATAGTGTTGCCAAATGCACTGACTTCTGTATATATTTGTTGTTAATATCACTACTTTTACCAATAATTATTCTATGAATAAAACACAAATTCCTTTCATAAAGTAACTTAATTTTGATTGTCTTATAAAGAATTTACTGATACTTGACTACAATTTTCTACCTTTTGGACAAGCTTGATTTTACAAAATTTGTTTATTTTAGATATGAAATGTGACATTAAAGTGTACTATGGGACAGAGGTAATAATACTTTCCCCATTATTTTTAATGGGCTATACACTAGTATTCTCGATAAATTCTGTTAGCTACTTCTTTATTGCTTTAGTACAACATTTACCATCTTAAAGAAAGTGTGAGTTTATTATCAGTCAAAAGATGAACACATTATTTTTTTGTTCTGTGTAGAACCATCAATTAATATGGAAAAAATTCAGAACTGTTTACATCATATACTGATTCTTCTACTGCCACCTTATAAATCAATGAAATAAAATCAATGGCTTCTTTATTGTTTATGTACATTTGACCAAATTCAACTCTGTTGATAGCTCGTAGTTCACACAAGTGTTTAAAAGAGCAAATAGATGTATCTTGTTTTGCAGTGCAGGATGTTGTTGTGAAAAGTTTCTTCATCTTGCAATTTTGCTCACTAGACATACACTTAAGACTAAGTTAAAAATTGCTTTGCAATTTAATTAAATTAGGGTATTTTCAGTAAGGGCAATGTTAGTCCTACAACTGTTTTTTGTGTGTGTTACAGAAAAGCAGCTAGGCTACTTTGCCTTCCCAAAGACTTGGATAAGTTTAGTGATATGAATGGAAGTGTAAGATAATTGAAAAGTTGGAATGTATTTTTTTTGTTTGCATTTTTGTCTATCCCATGAAGTGAAATGCACTAATGTTTACACCTGCATTTTCATTCAAAATATTGTAATATGGTTACACTATGTTTGGTTTGTGGGGAATTACTTTTTGATGTTCATAGTATAGTAATAATGTTTTCCCTGTGTGTGGTCAGGAAATTGCTAGAGACAACTCCCTTGTGTAATGTACATATTTTTGTTTTTATTATCAGAACAATTTTTGTACAGTAAGGTATAGTATTTACATGTATGTGAAGACTTCTTGCACAGTTAACAAAACCAGATAATTTTGCATTATAACTTTAGCAACAAATTAACTGATAATATCACTGGTTTTTTTTTTTTTTTTTTTTTTTTGTACAGGGACTGTGATCATCATTGCTATTAGCTAATATCTTAAAAGTAATTTGCATGGACATCTTAGACACATTCACTTAAGACAAGTTGTAGTATACTTGAAATTTGGAACAAACTATGATTTGCTCATTTCCACTTGTCTGAAACCTAAATAAATACCTTTATCTAAAGAAATGCTGTGAATAAGATCCTGCTTTAAAAATACATCCATAATGTGTTTGCAGCTGATCTCTATGAACAAGCTCAGAGAAATATTTTTACAAAGATCATGTTTTGTTTTTCAACATAGAAAAATTTCATACATTTGTACCTACAGATAACTTTGGAATTTCAATTAAGAACCAAAAGCTACATTAGTTACATCACAGTATAATTATATTTACCATCAGTAAAGTATCTGTTTGAAGTTTTAAAATCTTAGTCAGTTATAAATGCAACTTTCTTATTTCTTATAAATTTGTCTTCCATCAACAGATTGAGATTATATCAGAATCAGATGACTGGTATTATTACTGACAATTTATTTTGTGCAAAGTTGCAAATAAATTGCTGTTGCTTTAATTCACACTTTATTTGAATATTTCAATATTATAATTTTTATTTACTTTTTTATTTATTTAGGTGAAGCACAGTAGTTACTGTAAAAATTATTAGTACTGTGATATTAAAATTCAGATTTGTTTTCCTTTGTTGTTTTATTTTCTGAAGTTTTACATTTGATATTATACGAATATACCTTTGATTTTAATTAGTTTAATTTTACTTTAAAATTAAGCTGTTGAGCTTGAATTATCAGTTGTACTTTTGTTATATAAATTCAAGCAATTAGTTTGCATTTTTGTAAACACTTGTTCATGTAAAGTATCCCCATACAGTGAAGTAAAATATTTCAGAGTTCTTCAAGGGTCACTTTTACCTCAATTTCATTAAATAAATATGCAATGGATATTGTTTTACAAAACTTCTCTACACAATACATAAACACTTTTGTGTTTACAATTTTCTAGTAGGTGGCGCCACTCAAGTATACAAGGCGTGTTTAGTATTCATCGTTTCCAAACAAATGACTATAGTGTTGCTTCCATATGTTTTTTTTTTGTTTTTACAAAATTGTTGAAGTGTCAGATGCTCTCTTATATGGGTTTAGTGTAATTGTTGACAGTTATTTTGATTACATTATAATTTAGAGGTATATGTGTCATATTTTTCATTGATCTGTTACAACTCTCTAAGGTGGAGAGAAACTAGGATATCCTCCCCACATTCAGTTAAGAGTGGTATTAGAATGTGATGGTACAGAAGTAGAAGATGAAACTTATTTTCAGACAGTGGATAGGGACACAGTTTTTTTGCTGCTCCGTCCGAATGAACATTGGCTACCACCTAGTGTTGAAACTCTCAGAGCTGGTAAGATATATTACATTTGTATAAAATTTGTCATTACAAAATATCTCGCACTGTAGTTGTATTAAAGAAATCTGGAATAAGATATGGAGTGTTAGCATTTTTGACTGAAAAAAATTTTGGTTGAATAAATTTTTGTACAAATTTATGAACATTTTCTTACAGCTTAATCTTTATTTCTCCAGATTCCTATTATTATGTTGCCCATTTTTATAATGTTTCTTGAGTACTAGGATATTGTTATCACCATGGTTTTCTATTATTATGTTGATGAAACTTCTTATGAAAAAAAAATTGTAGACAGGATGTTGTTTTTGTGATCTTTTTTTGTCTGTTTCAAAGAGGGTTTTTGTGAAAATATTAGATAATGCATCCAGTAAAATCAGTATATGTGTGTAAACTGATTATCAGTCCTTATTCTTTTATGTAATAAACAGAACTACTGTCTTTCTGGTTGGTTACAGTGATATGCAGCTAGCAGAGACTTAGTGAAATTCAAAATATTCTGAACTCTTTATGTACTTTTTCATGTTCACTTGTATATTTATGCATATTAGACATTATATTAATCTGTGTATATATGTGTGTGTGTGTGCGTGTGTGCATATATGCCAAATGTCTCGCATACCATTTAAGTGCCTTGTTGCTTGGTTTGTTGTAGTCAAGGCATTGCTACGGGGAAAAAAAACAACCTTTCCATGGATGATAAAAGGTTAGAAGAGGTGTGTGTCTCTCATAAGTGATGCAACATTCATAATTTATAAGTTAAATATTCTAACTGAAATTCTTCCACTATTAGCTAGTGTATAAGTAATCTATAATCAGTATTGTTTTATAAACCTGAGGATCTACTGCTTGTTGTTTTTTATTTTGGATTTTTCAAAGTCTGTCTAAATATTTAAAAAATTACACGACTGGGGAAATTTTTGTAACATTTAATACATGATCTAGTGCTAACACGGTTATAAGCTATACAGTAATTCAAATTCTGGATTTTAACATTTATGTTTAACTGTTCAGAAGAATTTCAGTTTTCTATTTTAAGGAGAGAAAACATGATAGGTTGCATGCACTGCTGTTAAAAATACATGTATTGGTTCTGAGAAAAACAATAAAAAAATATGCTATTAGATTATACACTTTGTACATTTGATTTGTTTTTAAAAGAATTATAAACACCCTGTTTGAAGTATTATTTCAGTATAGACAAAGAAAAAATGATTCAATTGCCTTTAATCCAGACTACATGGTTTAAGCTACATTTAATATTTTTTAACTATTCAACATTTTTGTGTAATATTTATAGAATTATTTATTTCTACCTGTTTTGTTGATCACTGAGTCTTGAATGTATAGTGTGTTTTATAGAGCTTTTGTATCATTTGTAGGGACTTTTAAAGATTACTTTTTTACCTGTGTTTTTCTTTTGTTTAAGCTAAAGTTTCATAACAGGATGAGTATATGTAGATTTTTTATGCTATTTCATATTTCTTAGCTTTAAGGTATTTCTGTAGAATATAAACTCCTCTAAGAAACTGATTGATCCATGTAAAATGAAACTGCATGAAGCAGGATATGATCTGCTGAAGGGTATGAAGGATGTTGTGTATAGGTTATGAATACCTGAAAGTCTTGTTCTGTAGAAGTGAATGTGCATGAAAAAGGTTATTTTATATTAAGCTACATGAAGAACTTGTTTAGTAGAAGTTAAAGTAAATGAAGAAGGGTCTATTCTGTATTAATTAAACTACTTAAAACATGGCTTATTCTAAGAAATTAAAATTATATGAGGAATAACTTGTTCTACACAATTAATATAGTTAAAGATATCTGTCTGTATTACTTTCATTTCTCCATCACAGCTATAAGAGCCATTCCTCAGATCGTATGTGAGGCTATAAACAGCCTTGAATTGGTGGACCGACAACCTTCGTGGAAAATCATGGACAATAAGGGACAAGTCACAGTTGTTCTTCATTGGGATCAACGAGACTTCCGGGGTTTGTCAGAGAGGAAAGGCCGCTACCATGGCAGACGTGAACCAGTGTGGAGGGTGGAAGTCACATCTCAAGAGGTTCAAACTGTGGACCAAGCCACTGCCACTTTTAAAGATATGCCTAGTTCAGCTGGACCTCCTACCAGGTTTACCCTAGAAGATTTGGGACTAAAGTCTGCCATGCGTATGTTGCCAAAGAAAACACATGTAGAACATGGAGCTAGTCCTGATCATGATCATTCACTTTGTGACTTCCATTGCTCTGCCCTACATGAAGAAGGTGCTCAAATTATATTGAATAAGTCTGTTGCTACCTCGCCCATTCAGGAGATGCCAGAAGGGGCTGCTGCTGCAGCTGGCCCAAGTGGTGTAAGTTTGCATAAGAAAGGAGGAGCCAAAGGACATGTGCGCTTTCTTGATGAAACTCAGGAGGTTAAAAGTCCTGGACGGGATGAATCAGAATCAGACACTGAGAATACAACCAATGAAGAAGAACAGTTATCTGAACACTACCTCCTTCTGACTGATCAGCTTTCCTTAGAGCAAAATAGACATCTTAACATAAGAGATATTGGTGTGATTCTAGATCGATTGAGTTCAAAAATAGTAGAAGTTCAAAAACTTGAGAGGGAAAAGGAGAGTGCTGAAATACACAATTGGACAATCAAGGCTACCATTAGAGGAGAAGTGCTTAGGGAGATTGGAGTGATTTACAATGGACAGTACTATGGTATAATGGAACATCCAGGGTACTTTTGATGGAAGTCATTATTAGGATTAGTTGTAGAAATTTTCTTGTAAGGGTCATGGTCCTTGTCCCTGAGGTGCAATATGGTGCTTTTTCTTAACTTAGAAGCTGCCCAGAACCCAGTATACTGTTGTTCTATATAAAACTGAGATGTACAGAAGAAAAGATATAGTTTGTTAGTCACCATCTACAATGAGATCTTGTGTGGTGGCATTCAGTCACAACTTTGAAGATTTAAGGACAGATATTGAAAGATTAGATGCTTCAGTTTTTCTCATTCCTTTCCACATAAGCTGTAATTTATGTCTGTTTATCAGACATGCTTCCACTAGCTACTTTCAAAGGTTCCAGTTTATTTTAATTTTGTACTCAACTCAAAGTTGTTTTGCTTATATAATTATACTTTGTAAACTAACATAATGTTTATTTTTTTATGAAATTATTAGCTTAATTCACAACCATTTTAGTTACTGTATTTTTAAATAATCTTTTCTTTCAAATTTTATGATCTCTTCATTTAACTTTTAGACTGAATCAAGATAAGTCAGAATGTTTTTTCTTGGTGATATTTTGGAAAAGATTACAGGAGTGATTAAGAAAGATGTCTGAACACTTCAGGGACCTTACAGTAATAGTAACAACACCTTTTGGTACTCCATGGCCAGAAAAGTGCATTTCATATGTACATACATACTATATGAACACTGCCATGACACTAGGATTGCCATTGCCTTCCCGTCATGCTTTGTTTTGTTTTGTTGTTTAAGTCATTCATACTGAATGAGTCACTATGGCTTACAGAGAATATGTGTATCTTTTATTGAAAGTCCTGAAGTTTTACTGTACCAATAATTTAACTAAACACCTGACTAAAGGAGTTGATGTATTAGTGAATTGTCAAGCAGAAAGATTTTACCATTAGTATTATAGATATCCCTTTTACATAGTGTCTGATACAAACATGTACATGTTTTACAGGTTCAAATGCATTTACTATAAGGTCCACACATTTCAAGCATTAGGTACATTATTATTCCATAGGTGTCTGTTTTGCTGTTTGTGTGAATTTAAAATGGCAGCCTTTTTATTAATTAATTATTATTATTACACATTTGATGTTTACTATCGTGTTGCACATGTAGTCCATGCAATTTATTGGGGAACCTTGTGGCATCCTAGCTATAGTCTTCCCTTGTCTTGTACAAATACAGAATCATTCAGAGTGGAGCCTCAGGTCTGGAAAGTTTCTCTTCATGGGAACTAATACTAACACCCATTGTGTAGTATACAGAATCTTTTGGAATCCAATCTGAGGCCTAGTAGGGTTCTGTTAATTAGCAAATTAAGAAAGTTTATGATGCATATTATACAGGAGTTCGATAGAAATCTCAGGTCAGGAGAATTTTTTCAGTAGCAGCATCAAGAAGTCACATCATATGAATGCTGGTTATATTTATTAGTGCTTGTTGAAAATTTAACAGTGTCTGTTGTATATAGAAATTATGTGTATTTGTGCATGCGTGTATTTATGTGACTCATATCACTGGTCTCGTATATTTTCATGTTGACAACTTGGCTAAGATTTTACAAAATTGTTAATTGTTTTTGTTGTGTTTATTGGAATAATAGTTTAATTGTGAAAAGAAGACCAAACTGTACTATTCATTGTTTTGAACTGTCATGTGGAGTTTATATCATTGGGAAGAGTGCAACTTTTCATATTTTTAGAAGTTAGTAAGCTTGATTAAACTACTGGTATGTGATTATACCATTCTTCCTCTGAGTGCCAAAAGTTAAGAGTAATAATTATATGAAATATAGTTTATGATATTGTTTTGCCCAAATACATCACATAAAAGAGCATGTTACTGTTGTTAAAAATCTGAGAAGTTTGAAATTCTTTTAAATTTCCTTTAGTAAGCATCATTCAATCCATATGTTGCTTCTTTTTTGTTTCTTATTATGTGTGAATAATTGTAGTGAGACTTTTCTTATGATGTGAAGACTAGCTAATTACTGCCTATTCAGGTTCACAAGTTAATAGCAGCAAATGTTTTTTTTAAGGTATATGCTGCTTATGGGTGTTTAATATGCATACATTTTACTTTATATTGTTTACTTTGTGGTGTATGATTTGAAAATGAGACTATAACTTCAAGACTGGTTGATATATGTATGTAGTACTGTTTTTTTTAAGTTATTAGCTTATATGAAACAGAAACCAAAAGTACTTTTTAAGATGACCAATAATGGATAATTTTCGAAGAAAGTTATTAAACATGTCTTTATTTACAAATGTTTTCCTTTACTTTTTATATTTCTATATCTATATTGCTAGTTTTAATCACCACAGTTTTAAAATTTTTAGAGATTTCAGTATCAATATAATCACTTATTAAAGTGAAACTGACACAAAAATTGTCATAGTAAGATAATAAAGTAAAATAATTTTTCAAAGCTTAATACATGTTTAACTATTTGTTGATGCTTGTGCAGCATAGGCTGCATTTATCTATGCAAAACTTCCTGTACTTTATTTAACATACTTGACAGGAGAAAGGAAAATGACTTAAAATAGATTCTTCAAAACTATCTCATAAAAATTAGTTTATACCAGTTTGAAATTTGTTTTTCATGCTGTGAGTAAATTTGCAAGTACATCTTTCAAAATGAATTATTTCCATTGTTACTGTATTTGTACTGAATGGACACAGACTTATATTTTTTTAGAAACCAGTACATGTGGTGGTACTGTGAAAAGTTTCTAACGTTGCCCTTGTGAATTCAACCTGGATTTGAATATGTCAATTTGATTATGAATTTCATGTTTTTACTGTACAAGTAATTTAAGTTCATTCAGCTTTTAATAGTTTAATCCATTTTCATGAAGAGTTATCAGATTGACTTCTTCACTTTGCATACCGTTTACCTGTGGGAAATAAAACAACTGACATATTGGGGTATGTGTTATCTGTAACACTTGTTTATTTTTTGTAATGGTACATGCATATGATTAAACATATTTGTATAAATCAGTTTCTGCAGGGATAAATTATGTACATGATTCAGGTGTATACTTAAGTTCAGGTGAAAAGAGAAATTGGAGAATTTTATTCATTGTTTTAAAAAATTAATTTTCAGAGCTTAGATTATAATATATGTAGATTATTTTAATGATATTGCTCTTATAAAAGCTTGTATATCAACAGCTCATGTTTTTTGTACATATCAAAGCTGGAGAATGCTTTGTTGAAAATTGTAAGCTAAGCCATTGAACACTAGTTTAATTGTACATCTAGAATTTTTCCAAGAATACAAACAAAAATGCAGATTGGTAATACTTCAACATAACTACATATAATATTAAAACTTTCTTCTATTTGAAGCAAACTAATGATACATAATTATAAGCTCTCTGTTTGTAGCTTAAACTTGCAGATATGCTACACACACACATATATGTGAAGACTTATAATTTGAATTGAAATACCCATGCTCATGTAGATAAACAGTAATATTAGTAGAATAAGACAGATGTATTCTTTTAATTTAGTTATATTGAGATGACTCTCATTGAATTCGTACATTTCACATGTGAATTGCATAAAAGCCTACAGTACTATTAAGTATTGTGTTTCTAAACTCTGTTGTTACAGTTTTTCTCCAGATTAAGAGGATATGAATTTTTTTAGAACAATAATTTTATGCTGAAAAATCTCATTTGATGTCAGCTGTAATAATTCAGACACACTTGTCAAAATAAAGAATCTCAGAAAGAGTTGAGCAGAGTTTTAGCTAAGTCCTCTCATCTAGATGAAAATGTTATTGAACTGTTTATCTTTCATTGCTTTTTAATTTGTGAACTTTATTGTGGTACTGTGGTTTAGCTGTAATTATTATTGTTGAGGGTATTGATAAGGTATGAGTTAGCCATTACTGTCTAGATGAGCTACAAGTTGTACATTTGTAACAGCATTCCTAAATTTTGGTAAAAGTACTGTAAAGGATGATACTTAATATATTGCCCAATTTAAACAATATCTAACTATGAAGTACCATGCAATTTTCTTTAGATCACTTATTGGGGGAGGGGAGATAGTGTGAAATGTGGTCTGAGATTTCTGTCAAATACATTTCTTCTTATGATATTCTTTGTAAATACAGTGGTCAAAAGACCTCCTCTGAAATGGATATTTGTGACAGGGCTTGTATAGATGTTCCTGACAAAAAGTAAAAGATAAATCATTGCTATGAACATATATATGAAAATTTTTAATCATATTTTTCGTATGAATAACAGAGCTAAAATTTTATTTTTGCTTAAAACATTCTACCACTCACTTCTGCTTTGTGACAAAAGGGAAAAGATGTCTCTTTTTGGGGAATGTGAATGATCCTTGTTTTAATTTTTTTTTGCCAGTTATTTGGTTAACAAGGTTCTTTTAATTTAAGAAACAGTTTCGGTGTATAGTACTAAACATTTTCATTTATTTTTAATACTTTCTAAAACATGACAAATCACATTTACATGAATGAGACATAGTGTTTATGTTCATAAGTAATCTATAATTTTCATGTTATAGCTTCAGTCCTGCATTACTGTGTAGAAACTAAAATGATTTGAAGTTATGCTTTACATATCACATTCTGTTATGACATTCTTATAATAGTGAATGAGTTAAAACTATCCTGCCAAAGTATGTATGTATGACATATCCCCCTGTAGTGACACATTTCATTCACTGAATGAGTCGAAAATGCAATGCTCAAAGATTTGTTTGACATATCCATTTTACCAAGGCACTTTCTTACCAACGAATTAATAGAAAACCTAATGAAAATGTTTATTATGTCATGTCTCGTGACACCTTTCTGATACCACAAATAGTATAAGAATTATCTGCTGAAAACTGTATTTAAGACATCACAACATTACAATTTTTTTTTTTTCTGGCAGAGAATGTTAAAAGTATTTGCTGAATTGTATGTGTGAAATATTCTGCTTTATGCATTTCAAAACTATCTTTATCATGAACTTTAAGCAAACTAGTACTGAAGATTATATTTTGGGCACTCTACCTTGTGCAGACATATACTTCACAGTAAAATGAATTAAAGATCACATGCTGAGAACTATTTGAAGCACATTTATTGCCTTTCCTGACATTAAATAAATCAAAGGTGAATGGAAGGAAAATCATTTGAAGACTGTTTTTATAATCTTATAATGAGTAACTAAAATAAAAGGTTAGTGTAAGGTACATTATCACTAAGTGACAGTTTTCTGATTATGTATAAAATTAAATTATCTGTGTTTTAATGTTACAGTGCATTTTCTTGAGCAGTGACTGTGTTTTTTTTTCAGTGCATAGATTAAAATTATTTCTGCAAAACGTTCTACCTTCATATCTTATTAAGTGAAGAGTTTATTGTCAAATAAACAATATCAATTAGATTGTGTTTATGTAACTGATTATGTACTAAGGATTTTAAAAAATTAATGAGATAAAGTGAAACTTATCACTCTTCGAGCTAGGTACTAATCTTTACTTATAAAAGTCAAAAATGACAAATCTATTTTTAAAAGAAAAAAAATTGTAAAAATTCTATAGCTGTTGTCTCAGTATCTTTTGGAATTTTGAATTACTGTTAGAACTCGACTGGACCTGTAATGTGCAGCGAACAGTTCTCAAGATAGACTAATCTTTGTTTATTCATTGTTTAGAAAGTGTCATTTTATAGAAACAGATTTCTTAAATATTTTTATTGCTTATTTTATAGATCAATGCTGTTAGTTTAGGGGTTTAACAGTGTTTCATCTTTTATTAAATGTGGAGTTTCAGTTTGTTTCGCCTATAACTGTTGCAGTAGGGATTTCATATTGTTTCTCTTATCAGTAATTCTATATGTGATTTAAACTTTTTGAACCTACCAGTAATATCATAGGGATTTTTCTTCCTTCACTTGCCAGCAATGCTGTAGAGGTTTAACCTTTTTCTTGTCAGTAATTCTATAGAAATTTAACATTCTTTCTCTTGTCAGTAATGTTCACTGTTTAAAGACATAAAAAATGTAAGAATACTAAGGTCAACAGTTGAGATTTAAAGAAGGGAATAAACTAATATTAAAATGTATTAATGTGGGTGACAATGATGGTCACATTCATGTAGTCAAAGGTTAAAAGCACTGAAACAGTATTTTTCTTTAAAATAGTGTACTTTATGTAAAAAAAAATCTATTGTTAGATGTCTTGAACTTAAGAATGTTATTTTCTGCAATGTTTTTGAAAGTTTCCTAGTGTCTTAGGAAAACTTGTGATTTTGTCTTTCTTACATTTTAGCAAAACTTCAAGATACTAAACTTTTAAGATACAAGTTTTACAGAAATTAACACTCCTCTTTAATAGTACTTTATAGAAAAAGTTTAAATTCAGTAAATTAAGATTTTGCCATTATCTATTGTTCTTTAATTTTTGAATTATTAAAGGGTTTGTTTTTGTTGAGTATGGTAAATTCATTGGTCAGTAAAAAGTAGTTATTGAGGTTTCTTACTTCACTTGTGATCAATGGATAACCATTAGAAGGTGCTCAAGCTCTGTGAATTCTTAATGTGACTTACAGTTCTTTTTTAATACAAAAGTGCAAAATAAACTCAAGGAACATGAGGTTGTACTTTTTTAGCCTATTGTTTGATATCATTTTTTGTTGCTTGCTGTTGTAATAGTTATCCTCTACCTGTACATGTGAATAATCTGTTATATGTAATTTGATACCCTGTGTTTTGAGTAACTGTTTCATGTTGTATGTTAAAGGGATGAGCTCAAGATAGAAAAATATTGTTAATATGAAGCTTTGAGAGAGGCTTTGTGAAAAGCTCTTTTACTGTTTTGTGCATCCTTTTGTGGGTTGTTGATGGTATCAGACATTGGAAAAAGTTTGTACATTGTTCAGTCATTTCAGGAGGTTTGTGTCTCCAGGACTTTTTATAGCTAGTATTAGTAAGTAATTCTTTGTGTGATATGCATAATTACTACTTGTTACTCTATGTCTATTAGTAACCTGTTACATGAAGTCCAGAAATAAAATGATGCAGAAATATATTACACAAAAAATTATGATGTGGATGTGTGCTAAATAATAATGAATAAGGGACAATTTGTTCTTTTATTGTTTTATAAGGTTCTTTTTAGAGTAAATAAAAATAATTTTATCAATCCATTTATATTTTGTTCAAAATATAAGTTAAATTTCAGTTTTGTGTAGGTGTATCTATATAAAGTGTATATGAATACAAAGTTATAACATTCACAAGTGGTTTAATCACATAGTTATATATATTTAGAGTGAAAACAGAAGTTTTCAAAATAATAATTTATTATGTTATTTATTTTGAAAATTGATATTTCAATTTATTTTGGGCTATTTTGCAGTTATTTATTCTTAGATGGGTTTGCATGTATAACATTTACTGAAGTTTTGATTTGGTGTAATCAAGATTTATTTATATATACATCTGTATATGCACTATCTTCCAAATATTAAAATACTCTATAGAGAAATATTTATTAACGTTTAGGCTTAGCTTACAGCATAGATTGAAGGGGTGTAATAGGAATTACAACTTAGATAGTGATGTTTGTTGTCGGGTAATGAAATTTACAAACAGGATTTTTTGTTTTCGCCAGACTGCAATTTATACACAAGTGTTAATTCCACAAGACATGTTTGAATGACAATTATATAAATTTTGGTACAAAATAATAAAGATAATGACATTAAAAATTGTGTTTGATGATATTTGTGAAGCTGTTGGTAATAATATTTTTTTACATGTGTTTGATATTTGATATTCTTTTACACTTGTAATTGCTTTGATGTTTTGGTGATATTTTTTTTGGAAAAGTGGAATACACTTTTTGTTTACTGTCTGTCTATATATATATATATATATATATGATATACTAGTTATATTGCTTTGAAAGACTTAAGTTAGACTTGTAATCTTTGATACTAGTTAGCCATATTGAAATTCTTTACATTCAAAATTTGTCTGAAATGAGATTAAACTTGTAGAATTATGCTATATTAACCCTGTTATGATAACAGTAAGTAATTGTAACGAAATCCTTTCAAAACGTCACAATTATGCATAATAAGTACTGATAGTCCATTCATTTGATGAGTTCTGTTTGTGTGGTAATTTTATTAAAAATTATTTATTAAAAGGAAATGTGTATCTCACAATAAAATTATTATGTCTTATTATTTGATTTTGCCAAAGTAGAAATAACTGGTATAGTAAGAATCTATATGGTATATTTTACTCCAAAAATGATAGTTGTTCAGGTTCCAACAGTGATTTATGCAGATGTTGCTGCTTTATACTCAACACAAAAGTATCATTTATGCAATTGAAAACACATATACATATTGCTCACTAAAAATTGCATAAAACATTATTTGCTCTCTGTTTTTGATTACTGCATATTGAAACTGTAATACTTTTTAAATGTTGAGGAAGCTTCATTTTATCTTATTAAGAGGAAAGAGTATTTTAACATTACTTGAAATAGGCAGGGTTATATCCATACAGCATAGTAAATCGGCTGTGTGCAGTGTACGTGTGGATCTTACAGGCATACAGCATAGTAAACTGAAGATAGGGTTATATTCATACTGCAGAGTAAGTTGGCTGTCTACAATGTGTGAATTGTAAAGGCATAGAGCATATCCAAACAGCATGTTAAATTGAAGCTAGGGTTATTATGGTTATGAGATATAGCCATAATCCATGTTGAAAGTGGATATGTATGGTTATTTGTACTTTAGCATTATAGGGATCTAAGTGTGTTGGAGATATCAAAGAAAATAATTATCGTTTTACAAAACATGATCTTAGAATACAACTACTACTCTATGTCTTGAATAATGGCATAATGTTTAAAATGTTTCTTTAATTCTACCATAATTTTAATTGATCCTAGAAAATTTTTGTCTCAAGTGGCTTTCACTCAGAGTCATTTCATTAAACAGTTACTATGACAGAACAATGTTTTTGTCAAAGAATTGTGTATTGGCACAGTTTTGTAGATTAACATTACTTGTAAAATAATCATCCAAATAGCATCAAATACAACAGAGGAATTACTGAAAGTTTTTTTTAAATAGATATTCAAAGTTTTTCATGTTTGATCAAAGCCTAGTGACATTTTTCTATGTGTATATTTTTTATCGTAAAAGTCTACAATTTTAAATCATATACTATGGTGATCTTGAGACAAATGATCATAATTTACTCCACCTTAAGTATGGTGGTATAATTTCATGAGATACGTGTTTTTGCTTTTTAATTGTTGTTCACTGAAATACATATTTGACCAGTTCATGTTCAAGTGTATTTTAGACAATTTGCACTGGCTAATTTATATTTGAAAAATGTAGAAATTTCAATATGCTCAAAAACCATTCTAGTTTCTGTCATTAGAAATGAGTCCCTAAATTATTTTATCTTCATAAAATAACATTACATACAGTATGGGAATGTGTAAAAGGTTGTTGTTTTTTTTCCTTTACTTCTGAATGTTTTCTCTCGACAAACAATTGTGTACCTTTCTACAACTATTTTTTTACTTTGCTTTAATATTATTGCATTATAAAATAACTTTCAGGTCATAGGTGGGATAAAAAAATCACTAAATTTTAATGGATTATTAATGTTTTTTGTGATAGTTACTTTAATATACTGATAAAATTCAAAGAACTAGTGAACTGGAGATGGGCAATTTAGTTGACTAATTAAAATTAATTTTCCAATTATTACTATTTTTAATTATTCCAATAATCAGTAATCAAAATTATAATTAAATTTATTGTCATGGAGGTAATCAAATAATCTAACATAGGATTTCTGATTATTATTCTTTTATAATTATTCCAATTATTCAAGTAATCAAAGTATTGCAATTATATTTGTTTTTTATTAAGCTCAAAGTTACATAATGAGCTATCTCTACTATACCCAATTTTGATGTTATAATCTATTTTCTATTACTTTATGTTTGTTTAGTTTTGATTATTTGAAGGTTTAATTGGGGAACTGTAATAGAAGGGTCTCAGGCTTATTTCCCATTGCTACCAAACTTTTCTTACCTTGTCATGGCAAAGCTTCTAAGGCTATCTGCCATTGTCATTGATTTTGAACTGCTGTCTAGAGGAAAGGCAACTGTTTGGTAGCATTTACTACTAACTCTTTTTCTCAAACTGCTAACTGAGGGGGAGACAAATGACGAGCAGCAATGACCACTATTTTTTTTTTTTTCTCTCTTTTTCTTTTGAACTGCTGATCAAAGGAGACTGGTTGGCAGTACCTACCAGCAAATATGTTTTTGCTTGTATGTACCATAGTTTTAGGAATGTGTTATTAATTGATTTATCAAATGTAATTAATGAGGCCTTTGAATAACCAATTAAGAAAGACCGTTAATCATCCATCTGTACTGGCAATAACACTCTTGCCACATAAGTCCTAATTAACCATAATATAAGAAAAGTATCTATGTAGTATTCCTTAATTGTACCTATGTATTTATTGAGATTTCAATGTTTACTTGATTTCTGATAAGATATCACACCTCCTATCACAAAATATCTTTTCTCAAATAGTATTGCCCTGAATCTTGAATGCTTGCCACTAGCCTTCAACCTCCTCCCATTTTATTTTTATATGTAAATGATCATGCATCTGCTTTTCACCAATAGGAGTGTGACACAATCCCAACAGTTTGCAGCACGCTCTCCACATTTACACTTTTTAATAACTTCTTTATTGTCTGTAGTACTGTTCAAATCTGCTTGTTTTTGCTTGCAAGTTTGTCATTATTTTCTTTGCACTAGAGACTTAGATTTTTCTTTACTATTTTGTTTATTATTTACAGGGATATTTTTGTTAGTGTACTGTAGATTCATCTCTGTTATGAGTGGTGCCTGGTCAGGTATACTGTTTTTTTGAAAATCTGCTCTGTCCATTTAGTGACTATGCTCATTGTTAATTACATTTTAGCTCTTTCTACTATATACTTGATGGACAATTCCAGATGCCACCAGGCATTGGCTGTGTGTCTGTTAAATAATTTTCTATGCTGAAATAGTTAATCTAAGGATTAGGTTACACACAGTGCACAGATGCAGTGTTCCATAAAATCACTAGTAATTTTCTCTAATGGTCTTTTGTTTCATAAGTATGTTTATTTGAGACTGTACATTCATGGACATACATGAGTAAAGGAGAATATGGATTGCTGCCTGCCATCTCTTCTCTGATGCTCTGTGGTTTTGAGACTCTTCATAGTGCAGAACTGGCATACAACTTCAGATGCAGCAAGGTGTTGGTTGATTGACTTTATGTGGTACCACTGCTTCTCAAAATGGGGTATTATGCTCATCCATTGCAATGTCTTTAGTAATGCTGTTCTCTCTACTTTCCAATGCTTTTTTCCCTCCTTTATTTCAGTATAATATGGAAATCCTTGCCATTCACCATTTTCTAGCTGCTGGGGTGGTGGTCCACAGAGACCTGTCTTCTGTGTGATGCATGATACCACTTAGTTGAGAGAAGGGATGTAGTATTCTGCAACTGTCAATGGCATCGTGCTCTTCCTATCGTGGACCTGATGTACAGTTCTAGATATTGCCAGGAGGTTTCGATTGAAGCACTCCACCATATATGTATATATATATATATATATATATATTGCAGTTTGCCTTTTAGGCTGAGACATTCCTCCTATATACAATGTAGTTTCTGAGTGTTGATTCCAGATGGTCCAGCTAAGAAGTCCTCATGTGTTCTGGCCATTATCCCTTCACCTATTGTGGACTGGATGACAAATGCCCATTGTTGCTGGGTTTTGGATTGGAGATGTCATCCCATTGGGACTTTTCTCCTTCCTACCATTTGCTACATGTCAGTGTTGAATAAGAGATGTACAATTTCAGATACCACTAGATGTTGGATGAGGTTAAACTGCTACTGGGATCTGTTGTGCCTTAGCTACTTGATACCCAGGGTCTCATTAATCAGTAATATGTATTATGGGATTCCTTCATGTTTTTCTATCTTTTATGTTTGCAACATAAGTGTAACAGAACAATGAGTATACCTGAATCAGATATGGTTTTGTCTCCTACTAAGGTGTGACATTTTCTCTTTTGGAACCAGACATTATTGTCTCTCTTTGGGCACTTCCTAAAGGAGGATCATTTTTTCACCAGCCTTTCACCAGTTCAATGTGAAATTCTAGCTAGTTTGTGAAATGTGGTAAGATATGATATCAGAATTTAACATTTTCCTAAACTGAAAATGTATTTCTAATAAATACCTACCTCTTCTTACCCAGCCTTTTCACTTCTGGTGATATGAACTGATATCAGCTGTTTTGCTGGTATGTGTATTTTGATCAATCTTGAGATGATTGAGTGCAAATGTAGAGAAGTTGCTTGTTGTGATAGGCGTTGTGTTATGCTCCTACTGGTGGAGAGCTTCTGCATGATCATTTGTATATGGACATGCAGAAGTGGGAGGTGTGGAAAACTTGTAGCAAACATTAAAATTGTGTGTCAACAGAGGGCAATACTAATTGAGAAAAGCTATTTTGTGAGGTAGAAAGTATCTATTGGATATACATTTTAGTTTAGAAAAATATTATCTTTTGAATTATTCCCACAGTTTTTGTAAAATGACTTCAAATTTTGCCTGTAGTCTCTTGAACTCCAACAAAATATAAATAAGAATGTTTCTTTAGAGTCATTGGGTGGGGAAACAAATTGTTGTTCTAGGGTTTCAGAAGTCACTTTAGCTTCTCTGAACTAATTTACTTGAAAATTGCTATTAACAAAACACTTGTCTAAATATAGATATTGAAAATGTTTGAAATAAAACATTTCAAATGGGAATTGAAGGTTTAAAGGCTGAAATTATGAGTCTATGTGAGAATGACCATGAACATTTAAGGGATCATTCAAAACAAATATCTATTTTTATGTTTTCAAACTTTTTCCTAAATGGAGAAAATTGAGGCACTCTTTGTTTTTTGTATGGTATTACATGAAATTGCTACAAATTTTTAAATTGTCATTCAAAACAAAGTAATTTAGATTTTAGAAATATTTGAATTTTGATCTCACCTTGATATAGGATGTAGGGAATATTGGGAAACTGGAGAATGACTGCTCAGATTTACCTGAAAATTGACAAAAAACATACAAGATCAAGTCAAAACAAGGTGTGAAAAATGTTTCCATGAATATATTTATTATTAATATTTATTTTGTTTTAACCTAGGTCATGACCACTAATAAATGTTAGAGAAGTGGACTAAAAATTCAGGCTTATTAACATCCTCTCACTAACCAGGTATTAGTGCTAAGAGTAACAGCAATTATGACTTATTGTTCTATTTTCCTCTGCAGTATTACTGAAAGGCTTATAGAAATTTCAACTAACATATTGGCATATATAATTAGCTATTTTTGTCTATCATACAGGAACGTATTATTTACAAGTCATTAAAACAAGTTAGATTTGAAATGCTATCTGAAGGTAATCAGAGCCATAACTGTTTCACATTACATGCTGAAATAGTAGTGGGCTGATTTATCACGATAAGAACTATCATAAAGCATTATAAAAGTTGCACATTGAGTAGAAATTATAATAGTAAAATTAGGAGACATACAACTAAACAACTGAAACTAAGTTCTAAACTATCACTGTGTATAAATCATATGTAATCACATACATAACTAATATACACATCATGCTCATTACTTTCAGAATTTTTTTTTTGTGTGGTTTAGCATAAAATGTTAAATAGGCTGGTAATATCTATTAATAAATGATATTTTAAAAACTTTCTTTACTTTTTTATGTTACTTATTTTGTCTGGACTTACAGCTTGTTCAGTTCATTTGGTATAGAATTAGAGCTACTTATTCAAATGTGACTTTATATCTTGATATTTCTAAAAGTGGTTTAAGCCTCAGTTGAAGAATAGTGTTTGGACTTGCTTCTGTTTTTAATTACCAGTTCTCTATTTCTAGGGTAGTGTGAAGGCTTGAATCTATCTTAACACTCCTACGAAAAGTGGGGCCTAACACTCCACTTTTTGTAGGAGTGTTAAATCAGTGATCTTCAGGTTATTGAATTTTAATCTTTATTTTTTGTTTACTTTTGGATGTATTCAGTTAAAACAGAATGTTTTTAATGATTTTTCTATTTTCTATTGGTTTTTTTCCTCTTCCACTACAATCTACTTCTAGTGAAAATACAATTAATATAATGAATTGGCAGCAGCAGAAAATGTTTTGAGATTATAGATAATGTCTTTGTATACATATTTGCACTCTTATAAGTGATGATGTATAAACAAGCACTTTTTATCAACATTTATTGTGTTCTTTCAGATTAGGTTAATATTTGTAGTAAAGATGTTTTTTCTACAAATGTGAAAACTGTTTAATGTAAATGGCTTTAAACACATGTTGATTCATCTTTCTTGACAAACTAAATACCTGCTTTGAATAATTTGTAAGATTTTTGTTTTTTGTAACATTCAGTAAATGATGCTGATTTCTAGAAAAAGCATGATACAAGAAATTATCTAGATGACACAGACCAACTGAAGTTAAATGATTACTTGTGACTTTGTAACCCTATATGATAAGTAAAAACAAAGTTTAGATTGGAAATAAAACATTAAAATTATAGATTGAGTACTTGCCAGCATATCTATGTTTTGAGAAGTTGTTCATTTATGCTATAAATCTACAGTAGGATACAATGACTTGTGACTTTTATAATGGTTCTTGTATATGTAGTTTATGATTCTGCATAGTAAATCCTGTAAGGTCACACACAAAGTACTATATTTTGTATTTGTATTAGCTTGGGCATTTCTAATTAACTAGAATTATAAAATTATAATGTAATCAAAATTAATTTTGTAATTCTAACATTACTGGACATTAAGGTTAGTTGAATCTAATTGTATAACTACATCTTATTGTTTGAGTTTAACCTAAAGTATTGGTTTTATATTTCTAATACCTAAAGACAGCTTTGGTTGTTTAAAACTTGTGAAGAATTCTTGATACTCGAGTTTAATATTTTATTGTTTAGGCCTAATTTCACCAGTCAATTAAGATAAATAGAAACAATATTCATTGCATCTAAATACAATGCTCTATCTCTCTTGGACTTTATTATACCTGATGTTCTTGTAGCGTGTCATAGCTGCTGTACAGATGGAAAATTTTTCTTAATTAATTATTGAAAAGTGGCTCATTTTAGTTTATTTACCACTTAAATCTACAAATTCATATGATAAATATGTGATACTTAATAGTGTACCTTGGATACATTTGAGCAGTGACAACTGTTTGTATATATTTGTAGCCTGTGGTAAATTTTACTTCAAGTATGTGTTGACATCTTTGTTTTGTGTTCAGTTTGATTATATGTTTTTTTATATTTCATTTTTTTGTATCTTTATTTGAATGTGAGTAATGAGTAAAATCTTGGATATTTTAAATAACTATTATTTTGCTACAAATATTAGAAGAGAAGTTTATGTACGTATTGTTCTCCTGTTAAAAGTATTTAAAAACTGTTGGAATACATAATGAACATGATTTTATTTGTGTATTGAAACACATGCAATAGAAGACCTTGTAATGTCATGGAAAATCATAATTTACACTCAAAATAAGCTCATGCAGGTAACTTCAGCAGAAGAATAATTTATGTCTGCTTTGATAATATTTGTTGTGTATTGAGTGTTTTTGTAAAATACATAAAATATTATTATTTGAGAAATAGAATATATACAGTTCTCTAACAATTAGAATTTACTGAATAAATAAGCATAATGCAGATGTATAGTACTTGATTTAAAACATTTGGATTTACTACAAATTCATGACGTGTTTAATTCTTTTTATGTGCAATTATTTTATTAAGTTTACAAATGCTCCTAAACACTGTGCCTCATTTCTTTTTAACATTTGTTTTTTGCTTAACAGACTGTATCAATTGCTTGTCTCTCAAGTCTAAGTCTTATTTGAAATTGTATAGATCTGTGGTTGCCTCACTTTTACCATTGACAACACCCTAACCCACTTTGATTTGCATTACACCCCTACTACAACATGCAATATTTTGTTTATGTAGAGTTTTTGTATGTTATTAATATTTCTTCATTTGTTAAAACTCTCATGATATTCCTAGCAACTTGCAATGATACACACTTTGGAAACCATTGATCTAGATATAATACATTTTTTATATGGCCATATATGTTATAACTCACACAGAATGCAGGTTGTGAGATGTTGACATGTTAATGATTAAATCCTCCTCAAGTTAATATATATATATCTTTTTCTGTTTCTGGATGAGATTAACAAGAGGAAGTAATATTCCAAAACATACCATGCTGCCAATATAAATATTTCTCAATCACCAGGGTTTCCACTCTTTACCCATCTAAGCATTTCCCTTTGGAAATAATATATATAAGCACCTCATTTAGATAAAGTAATCACTTTTCTGAACAAATTATTCATCATGGGTTTCTATCAACAGAAGCATTGTGATTGTTTACTATTTACACTGTAATTTTGAACAAGGGTGGCATTTATATGGTTATCCTTTTAATTTATATATTTATAAATTACTGAACAAAAGGAAATACAGAAAACCTTACCAATGGGTATGAATTCTTGAGTTAATGTTTCTGCTACAGAGGTCAACCAGACCTCTTGTCTTCCATCTCTTCTATTTGGCATTTGTCAGTAACCAGGGTATGGGTCGCCTCAGTAGAAGCTCTCCGTGATATGATCCATTGTGAGATGGAGACACACATGCTGATCAAGGGTGTCTCTCTTGGGGGTTTTGAGGTGGCTTTTGCAAATGACCTTGGAAGAACTGGCAAAAATTTAATTCACATATTATGGCTCCTTTTTATTACTAGTTTGGCCTCAGCAGAGAATCATTTTAATCAACTGCTTACAGTCCGTTTTCTTCAGTTGAGTACTCTAGTTTATGAGGTTTTGTGGGTCTCTCCTGTTGCATTTGACTCCACTCCTTCCTTATTAGTAGCTTGTGTTTCCTTCTACTCCTGATATTGCTGTTCATGCTGGGAGGTTTGCTTCTCAGTTATGTGATAGGATAGTTATGTCTTGTCCCTGAGTTTTATCAGATCAGCAAACTTTGACTTACCACTGCCAGTAGGAGGCCTATCTGGATTCCCAATGGATGAACTCACTTTTGGACCTGGGGGTGTCTAGAGAATGTGTGATCACTTTAAACAGAACATCATTTTCTTGGATTTGTCTTATCATCATAGCTATCACAAGGCATTTATCTTTAATTTATCTTTTGTGTGAAGCCTGTCAACATTTTTCTTAGCAATTTGAGGATTAGTTGGGGATTTTGTTGATGTCTATCTCAGCCAAATTATTTTTTCATTTCTTTCTTCAGTTTCCTGACTGGTTTGCTGTTGGGATTTATTGGATAGAAACACTTTGTTAGAATGTGTTTGGTTACCATCTACTGTCCTCAGGAAGTTATTAAAGCTTCTTTTCTCCATCTGATGTTATTTGCTGGAGTTGCAGAGATGCTTGAATCCAAAATTAGTACAGCCCATTTACATTTTTCTTTACTCTTTTTGGTTTTTTACTTTTCTGGCAGTAATTTGGAAGTACTGGCCTGTAATGTTTCCCAACCCTTTCTTAGTATCCAAGTGTATTAGTTTCCAAAAATGGTCCTCTGTATTTTTGAGGATTTTGGGCTTTGGCTGACAAATAACAGTAGTGTTTGGGAATACTCTGGGAGTGTAGGAACACTTTTACATCACTTCCTGAACATCTGGAGCTCTTTCACGAAGGATCCATGGGTACTCCGTGTTCTGGCTTCAGGGTGGCTCATTCAATTTACATAACCCCTGACCCTGTATGCTCATTCTGTTGCTTTTCCACCTCCAACAGGTCCATGGTGAGTAGATCTTCATTCTTAGGCTACAAGAGAATTATTAGTCAAAAAGGCAATAGAAAAGGTCAGTTCCATTCTCCCAGGATTTTATTCCATTTATTCATTGTACCTAAGAAGATAGGATATTGACACACAATCTTTAATCTGTCTTGACTCAACCAGTTTTTAGATTCTCCTTTCTTTAAAAGGGAATGTTTTCTCAACCTGCAATGCTATATTGTACCAGTGCTCTGGATGGCCAAGTTTAATGTTATTAACTCTTATCTCCATATTCCTATAGCAGAATCTTCCCAGAAGTTTCTCAGATTTGTGCACAAGGATCAGGTGCTACAGTTCCAGGCTCTGCCTTTTTTTGGTTTTGCATCAGCACTTTGTCTTCTGCAGAGTTCTTTGAACTTTCTCTTGTTGCCTGTATTTCATGGGCTTGTGCACACATCATTATATGAATGAGTGGCTCCTTCTGGCTCCATCATGAAAATTAACAAAAAACATTTTCAGATTCACATTTCAAAAACCCACAAAAATGAGCTTCCTTATCAAACTGAAGAAATCTATTTTTTCAGAAGTGCATTATCTTGTCCATTTGGGTATGTTTACAAATATTCACTTAGTTCTTGCTCTACCAACCTCTGTCTGGCTACAAACCATGAAAAGAGCCATCAGACTTTCACTTTTTTCTCTTCCTTTTACTGCATGGATGGTTCTTTCTTGAGCTTCTCATTCCTTTGTGATGAGTAGATGTGAGGTTCCTTCAGTGATCACTGTGCAACCAATGGATCATGTATTTTGATCTGTTGTATCATTCTGTTTTATTACTCAGAAGCAACATTGTCAGTTGCAAAAGTTGGTTGGATTGGAAGAACACTACTATCGAGGTACCCATTCCACCACCTCATCTCGAGATGCATCTCTTTGTGGATTAGGAGCTTATCTTCAAAGTCAGAAGTTCCAAGGTATTTGGATGGAAGAAGAGTCAACCCTTCATATCAGTGTTCTCGAACTACTTGCAATACAATAGGCAATGGTTCAGGGTCTGTCTCTCTTGAAGAGAAAAATTACCATGATACATTCCAACAATTCCAATGTGATATCTCAGATTTCTCATCAAAGAGGCACACATTCTTGAGACCCTTTGTTTTCCTACTTTGGATCCTCTCTACTAGGCTCATTCTCATATAAGTCTTTTAGCATGTCGTATTCCTGGAGTAATAAATTTATTAATTGCAGATCACTTATCTTAATCCAGTCTGGTTCTTCTGATGAAATGGATACTACATCATGAGGTTTTTTAGTGTATTTGCTCTAAATTTGAGTGTCCAACAATTGATGCATTTGTGACTCATTGGAATTCTCAACTGCAGTTGTTTTGATCTCCATTACTTCATCCTCAAGTATTGGTAGTGAATGCATTCAGTAAGAACTGGATAGGTTAAATATGAATGCTGTTTCCCTGATTTAGCTCTTCCCCCTGAAGTTCTGATTATAGTTCATTTTACCCCCTGTCAAGTTCTCTTGGTTGTATTATATTAGCCACCTCAAGTGTGATTTTTCTTTCTTCGGTATCTGCAGGAATGTCCACCTCTACCTCTTCCATGCTGGTGGTCTCTGTTGAGACAATCTCAATCAGACATTCTCCACTCAATCTTCATGCTTCAAAGTTATGTGGTCCTTTGTAGGGTTTTACTTCTAAGGTTTCTCTGTATTTAACTAAATCTCTCTATAAGCTAACTATGATCATTTATCAATGGAAGTGGAATATTTATTATCAGTGTTGTATTAAAAGGAATTTAAAGCTTCTTCATTCAAAAATGTCTACCATATACAATTTTCTAACTTGAGTATTTGATAAGGGTCTTGCTTCATCTGTGGTGGCTTTAGAGCATTCTTATCAACTAATTTTAGGTATTCCAAATATCTGAAGGTTTTTGAATTCTCAGTTCTATGAGGTCTACTAATTTTTTTTTCTATTCTTTGGCCCAAATGACCTTTACAATTACTATTTTGATTTTACTCTTCTTTTACATGCAGTATCTTATCTTTCTTTTGAGCCTTTAGCTTTGTGGTCTTTTTTTCACCTTTATCTTAAACAGACTTTTATGCTGTTGGTTTGTGAATGTTATTAGTTGCAGTTGTTTGCAATCGATGTGCATAGGACCCATTTATCATTCCACATTTGTTCTGCTTTGCTGTAATGTGTCTTAGGTCTTTTCTTCCCAAGACTGGTAGCCATGAAAAGGGAATGATCATTTTCACCAACCCATTTGCTTTATAAGCACTCTAATCCTGATTGTTTGTTATGTCCTGTCATGGCTTTCAAGTGTTGGTTCATACTTACTCATTTTTAAGTTCTAGGAACCAATTGTTCATTCAGTGGATCCTTCTACTTCTTGTCACTTATCTCCTAATACCCTCACAAGATAGCTTCATAAGTAGATTAATTTAGCCTATAATGGATTATCATTACAGGAAAGAATCTCTTACATTTCACATCTCACCAGATTCATCATATCTTTGTGTCACTGGCTGTCTGGTTAAATTGCTCTTTAGTAGAACACATTGTATTGGTACATGGACTATTATTAATACTTTCCTGTCTCATTACCTACATTATCTGGCAGTCCCCTCTTATGAGGGATTTTGACTACCCACTGTAGCTATTTTGACCATATTTATTAAACTTTAACCAGAGGTCAGTATCTTCCTCAATTATATACTTTTTTTTTTTTTCCCAGGGTCCCTTTACTTTTCACAGGATTCCACTCTGTGGCAAGAATTGCACAGGCAGGTAAGCTTTTTCTTCTTAATTACGCATCAGCAACAACTTTTACTATAATCACTTCAGATTGCAAGAGACTCTTAAAATGGGGTGTTCCATGAAACAATCTAGATGCCTAATAGATGTTATCACATTGTTATGGACCCCTACTCATGGAAAATCCTGAGTGAAGCTAAAGGAGATCCTGCCCATCCAGGTTGAATAAATCAGGATTGGTTTGCTTTTAAAAGTATAGGGAACTTGGTTAACCTATTGCACAGTTTCCAAATCATTGTTCCTCAGGAATCCATAATTTGTTTTACACTCTTTGCTAGATTGTACTAGTAGAACTCAGGAGTCCTTAATATCCCCAATTTCCAGTTGCTGTGGTGGTGGACAGAGGCTATTCCTCAAAAGAGTTTATGTTCCTCCACTCTTGGAAATGAGGGTAAAGTTGGGGGCACTCCTACAGGGGTCTCTGGATGTTTTTCCCAGATATCAGTAGGAGTGGCACCAGTTACCACAGAAGCCTACTCATAATTCTAGTTCAGATTCAACATGAAGCTATCCTCCTGGAGAGTGCATGGCCTTTTTCTTTGATCAATGTTGGTTTCATATATTGTTCATGGAAAGTGGTCTACTATCTCTTTGTAATTCTAAAATGAAAGTGGTCCCATTCTAGGTGTGTGATTGAGCATAGTTTCCACATCCTCTCCATAATTCCAGGGGCAAGCAGAATACTCTTTGTTATATGGTTGGGGAGCAAGGATGAATGTTCATAACTACAGATTGGATAAGTTCTGTTTATTTGATTGAGTACAGCATACATGATCCAATTGTTTTGTGTCTAGGGTATTACTATTTGAATTTTTGTCAGGTGGAGGAGAAAGTTTGTCCATTTAGATGTTGCTTACCTTCTCATCATGATTCTAGTGGTGCAAAATGCATCGCTCTACGGCTACATGTTGGGATCCAATCAAAAGTGTGTATATATATACATATGGAATATGTATATTCTACCTTTGATATAGGAACTACGTTCCAGGTGAAGAGCATACCTGTTCTGGATGTACTGCAATTCTCCCACACTTGTACCATTTTTATCTTGGTTTACTCCTGTTCTGTATGGATTATGCCTGCATCTGCCCTTCCACATTCTTAGCGTGGAATTAAATCTGTATTGTCAGTGTATGGTAAATATGTTTTGGAAGTTAATGTTTTCCTAAACTAAAAGTGTATTTCCAATAATACTTACCTTTGCTGACACTCTCCTGACCAACCTCCCTACAAAGAGCTGGTTTATGTCTCGAGAAAGTGATTATACTATCTGAATGAGTTGCTTATATACAGTTCCTAGATAGAGGGTGCACTGAAGTTAGTGGAGAATTTTGCAAAGTAGAAATTACCTAAGGTATTTGAGTGAGGTGTGAAATACTGGAGCAAATGTTCTCGGTGCTTATGTGGGCAAAGAGTGGAATTCCTGGAGATCAAGAAATGGCTACATTGTGAGTGGAGGTAAGTATTATTGAAAATACATTTTCAGCTTTGGAAAATGTTAACTTAGATGCAGGATTGTAATTTTAATTGGTACAAGAATATATATTTCAGACACTTTTAAATCCACAAGGGAGTAAGTAGATGGTTAAATTTAAATACATTTATTTTAATATATGAGCTTAGAAACATTAAGTCCCAGACAGTACAAACAGATAAGAGAAAATGCTGGTAACAAATATCTGCATTTTTGTAGCATTTCTGTAAATTTTTGAAATTATTATGAAGAATTAAATATGGCTATTAGTATTCAAAATTATTGCAAAAACATCTCCATTGTCTTGATTACTATTCAGTCGTACAAATTAGAAATGAATCAAATTATACCATATGTGACTTCACAACAGTTTTAATCCACATACATCATCCAAATATGAATTGGTTTTGTGAAAGACATTTATACAAAAGTTGTTAATGCATATATTTCACACTTAAAAAATTGTGCAGTGAGAGATGTGGTAGGTCATAAATTCATTAGAAGTAATGATTTCTGTATGTGTAGTTAATTCATATTGTCTAGTATATTCTAACTAAATACTTTTGCATTACAATAAAAATGATTATAACCAAGCTAGAGCTACACAAAATTGAATAATAAGCTATAAATTGTTTGTATTAAATAAAATAACTAAAGTATCAACATAGTTTCTTAAAATATTTTATAATCATATGTTGTAATGTTATTTTAATATTCTATATTAAAAATACAGTGTACTTGACAATTTTTCAACTAGAGTGATTATCAAAATACATGTATAAATCAGATTGACAAATCTAAAAAAGTTGCATGTGGAAATGTTTTGTTAGCATTTTTGTACCAAATAATAATCCTACCCCCCAAAAATTGATATATATATATGGCAATAAGGAATCAAAATTTCTTAAAAGTGACTTGATAGGGAAACAATTGATGTTGTACTGGTGGTTTTAATTGGCACGTTTCTTCAGAGCTACTAAAACAAGCAAGAAAATTTTTGTTAAGACTACATGTGATGCAAAGTTTTACATCAAAATAATAACTATTAATTTTTAAGTGCCAACCTATAATTCATTATATATAATTACACTTGTATAGTATGCACTGTGATTTTGCTTACAAAATGGTTCAACTTTTAAAAGTTTTAATGAAAGTTTTTTCCAAATTCTAATGCTTATGTAGATTTCAGTCTTTGTGCTCTTTAAACCATCACTGTCGTGTTTTCCTAATGTATTGTTGTAATATATATTTGTAATTTGTTATAGAAGAAGACCTTCCATATGATCTTTTGTGCTATTTATCTAAAATATTTCTTGTTGAAACTTTTTAATTGGATTTGAATGGTTCATTCTGGATAAAGTGTTCAGATAAAACTATCATTCTGGAGCTGTGCCTGTGCAATTTGTTTTAATGTGCAAGTAGAGTTGTTAATCTGTCATAAGAAATTTCCCATTTTGTCAAAGTTTTAACATTGATGTTGGTCATGTTTACAAAAGTTTGGTTGTGCCTCAGCACTAAGTATTGGATTAGTCCTCCTTGAAATACACTAAAAGTTCAGTGTGATAATGACAAAAGTTTTCAGTAATAGCATACTACAAACTAACACAAACAGTGTGATAAAAGAAAAGATGGATTATATGTATGAGTAATATATTATTGTTATATTGTTAAGGTACCTGTTGTTGTCTGAGTATGTTTTAAAACTGCATTAGGTACAATGCAGTTGCACACGTACATTGTATATCACCATAGTGTTCTGAAATATAAGGATTAGAAATTCTTATTTTGAAAAACGTTTTTTTTTAATAAGATTGTGTTAGAATTATGGATGATGTTTTCACTAATTGTGTGTAGATTGTATGTTATTTACATGTAGTTTTGTGTTCAAAATTTAAAATGTGGGAAAAGTTATGTACTTTACTAGTGAACGTGTGAATTCAGTTTTTTTCAAAGAAATGCTTTGTTTTCATTTCCTGAACCAAAAACATAAATTTTGGGGTGACAACTATGATGTTTTGGTTGTTTCATTACGCACATTGTCAAAGGGAATGCAAGCTTAACTAGTTATTGGGTTTTTAAAAAATTGTATCACATTTTTAGAATTTACTTTTGAGGACTGAAGATTGATTTATGACTTGTTTTATGGATCAACATAGAACAAATAAACTCATTTTGAAAATGCTGTATTTTTTTTATTGAAGTGTGGATTTATTTTTTATTATTAGTCAATAATATATGTAGGACATTACATATAAAGTGTCTGAAATGAAAACAAAAACTACTTTGTAAATACTTTTATCACACTCCATTCTGGCAAATTATAAGTTTTTAATAACTTGAATTAAATTTTCTATATCAGAACCAAAATCATAAAAGGTGTTTCAGAAATGAACCAAAGAGCTTGTATGTAAAAATTAATTTATTTTACAAAACATATAGAACCTCCAATTGACTAGCATGAAATGTTACATATGGTTGAGATATTTTAAGTGGTTCACTAAGATGTTTTTAATAAATTAAATTTAAATTACAATTTTAAAACATTTGATTGGTGGCAGAATGAAAACATATTTGTATTGATGGATAATTTTATTTTTCAAAATTATACTTTCTGTGTGCCTTGTACCCATTTCTAATTTTTGATCTTCAGTTCAGTTTTTAGATACACTTGTATCACAATGGGGTTTGTTTCTGGCAATAACAGTGATTTCTATGCTTTTCTGTTTAAAACTTAACACCATACAAGCTGTACAAACTCAATTTTTTGTCTCATGAAATTTTAAACAGTTTGTTTGATTTTAATTAAGTTAAGGGCTTAGGAAATGTCTCTTGTTTGTAAGCAAAATTTAAATGATTTTATGCAAACAATACTGAATTACTTTTTTTAATACTATGTAAATCATAAACTGTAAGGTTTGATCTTTTTTTTTTCACTTGTAATATTTACCTGCAACATATTCATGACTAATTATAAAACTTAATATATTATTGAATAAGACATAATTCTTGTATTTTAAATTTTAGTTCAATATATTATTGAATAAGACATAATTTTTGTATTTTAAATTTTAATTTGTAAAATTTACAAATTATGAACCGATGATAATGTATGTTTTGTTTGGCAGAAGTGAAATTTTTCATGTTTATAAATTTAAATTGTAAATTTATAGAAACAATTTATAGAACCAATCGAAAATGCTAATATAAAAATATTCTTAGCATAGATGAGGAACTATTCCTTTACAATTTCCAATTTAAAAAAATGAATGGTTCAGTGAAAATATGTCTTCAGTTAAGTGTATGGATATTCTTATTTTTAGTGTATTGTGGATCAGTTCCATTCTCAGCAGCATTTCTAGCTGAAAGTTTTTAGTATGTAGCATTTTTTCATATAACTAATTCTTAGGATTATTAAAGACTTTGTTGAAACTTTTCTCTTCAGAAAATGTGCTGGATATGGTCTAGTGGTAATTATACTGGACTGTAGACTGAAAGATCCAAGGTTCTATACATGATACTACTAATAACAGTCCATAGTTTCAGTTGAAGGTGCTTTATAGAGGTAACAGTATATCATGTTATCAGAGCTGGACAAAGACCTCATGGTGGTAGGTACTGCTGACTCGTTGTCACTTTACCAAAATCAAGGACAGCTGTACCTGAACCCCTGAGGACTTTGATGTGGCTACTTAGTACATGAAGTGTCATTTAGGTTTAAAAGTTCCAATTTCAAAATATGGATAAAATATTATTGAATATTGTATACCAGCAGTTAAGATGTATAAATTTATGTGTGGAGTTAAAGTACTTAATATATAATGTGTTTGATATCTGAAAAGGCAAAATACTTTTAATTGCATTGTAATTTGAAACTTTTATTATTTAAAAAGTTTTATCATCTGAATAAATTTAAAATTACCATCTATATCATTGGGGTACTGTACCTTTTTGTCTGTTTAAGAAAGTAAGACACTAAATTTAGTTAAGATTGTGGTTTGTCATCGCCCATTATTATTTATTTTGACAAATTTCTATCTTCAGTACAGTGTGTATTTATAGTTTAGAGGCCTAACCTGAAACTGGGATAAAACCATGTACAGTTATTACATAATCACATTTGTATATTTACCTATAAGTAGAAAATGAGATTGTGTTTGTTTTTTTTTTGCTCACTAGTTTGTGTTTTGTACTTACTAAAACTTAATGTCACAGACAGAAAGTATAAATGTTTATGACATTATAACATAAAACACCACATTACTGATTTATTGTGCATTGGTTTATTTCTACATATTCCTTATGTTGGATAGTATTGTGATTTTCATTAACTTTTAAAGAAATTTTTATTGACAAAAGACCCATCATGGCCAAGCGTGTTAAGGCATGCAACTCGTAATCTGAGGGTCACGGGTTCACATCCCTGTCGTGCCAAACATGCTCTCCCTTCTAGCCGTGGGGGCCTTATTCATTGGTAAATGAGTAGCCCAAGAGTTGGCACTGGATGGTGATGACTAGCTGCCTTCCCTGTAGTCTTACACTGCTAAATTAGGGACGGCTAGCACAGGTAGCCCTCGAGTAGCTTTGTGCAAAATTAAAAATAACAAACAAACAATTTATTGACAAAAGAGGGATAATTATTTCAATAATGCCCACTTTTACAGATGCTGTATGGTTAAAAGTAATATTTAAATATACTAATCTCTTAAATTCCTAAAATACATGATCTTTGTGTTAATTGATAAATTGGACCCTTTAAGTTTTCAGTAAAATGTTCAATCTGTGCATTTAACTTTATCTCAGGGCTTCTTTTAACAACTAATATGGGTGGGTGAATTATGGATTATTGCAGAAGTCTTTTCTACTTAATTTTTACTCTTGAAAATTGTAATCTTTTTTATTTATTTTATATTATTATTCAACTTTTCTTGGTAATTTCATTTAGCTGAAAATAAGACTTTTTTGTTATATTTGTTACCAATCATAACATGTTTGTTTAAATGTTATTAAGGTGATTTGTCTGATGAAAGTTTATTCATTTCTAGCAGTTTTGTGTGGGTTACGTTTGTCTTTTGTTTTTCATAATTTATGTACTTTCAACTTTTTTTGTGGTAATGAGAAATTAGATAATTTCTATATGTTTATATACTCATTCATCAGGTTATACATCTGAGACCAATAAGAAAACAGTAGATATATTTTGTTATAAAATTCTATAGATATGAAAATATTGTTGATAAAACGTGAGTAGTGTCTCTTGGCCAGGGCTAAGTGAACTGTGTAACTGCCCAGGGGGTGCAAAAAAACTCCCATGTAAACATTTTTGATTGTATGAATAGGGTCTTTTGAGCATGTCTGTAAAAAAGTGCCCAGTAATGCTCACTAGTTTCTCTATGATTCTTGTGAGTTCTATTTTCACATGTTTCCCATGTAATGTCATTTTATCAGTAGTTATGATTGAAGTGGTGTTACAATGTTAAAAATTTGGCATATAGAATCAGTGAGAAGAAAAAAATCAAATCAAATGCATAAAAATGTAGGGGGTGTATAGGGCAACAAATTATTTTCTTGCTCAGGGCTCTATTTTGGCAAAGACTGATTCTCTCTTGTGATTGTTTGTCCATGTATTGTTTTATAATTTTAGCAAAAGTAAGTATAATGTAATTTGGGTAAATTGCTGACCATTGTATGAAACACATTGAGTTTGCTTGATTCACTGACATGTTTTAATTTTTTTTACATTTTTTGCTTCATTTATGCTAATTGTATTGAATGAATAACTTAGTGTCAGGCTCATTCACAAGCCTTAAAAGTTTAACATAACTAAAAATTGGAAAATATAAAAATAATTTCGGACAAGGAAGTGAGAGTACAAGATATAGCTTTAGATAACGAAAAGTCAAAAATACTTTTCAGAAACAGACTTTTGGAAAATATATGACTCGCAGAGCATAACATTTAAAAAAAATAAAGGAACAAATATCAGAAAAAGGAAAATGCCTACTGTGTTTGAAAGTGGCTTAAAGAAAAAAATATCTAAGTTTTCATGTGTGAACATGATAAAGTATTAAAACTTGGCAAAGTACCACAAAAGTTGGAAGAGTGAATGAGACGTTTTACTGGAAATGCTAGAAGAGGTGTTTTGTGGAGGTGTGATCATTAAACTTTTAAGCAAGATAAAACTGTTAAATACACAGTGACAAATTCATAACAGGGTGAGATTTTTTCTTTCAGGAGTGGGATATACTGTTAAAATGTGTGATACAGAGAAGGAACAGTATCATAACATACTGGTTTATTGTACAATACTCAGTGAATTACCTATGATTAGCTCTAGATTTCAGCAAGATGGTGATTCAAAATATAGTGCTCTGCTGATTAAGCAAGATTTTAGAGGGAAAAAAGAGCTGGTGGTCTAATAAAAACCACATGAGCCAGCTCAGCTTCTGGATCTACAAACAATTAAATTCAAACTGAATGTTGTCAGTTGAAATTTAATATTACAAGAAAAGCCAACTAATCTAAGTCCAAAACCAAAAGCAATGTACATGAAAGAAAGAAAGAAAAATATGAAACATGAAAAGGATGTAATGTATTTTAGTAAGAGAATTATGGATACACTCGTCAGGTTTGAGATCTATTCACAAGCTTCAGTGTGTGTTTTGTTCCCCTCCCCCATCTTCCAAAAAAAGTGATATCCTACATCTGAAATTGCCATTTGATATGTGTGATTCATAGCTGCTCTAAGTGAAATATAAATATAAAATCAAAACATGTTACTGGAATTAGCTTACTTATTACATGAATTTGGCATTCTAGTTCTTGCAGAATATAAAGGCTATATATGTATTTCAATGGACATTATGATAAATTGTGAAGCGTCTTGGCTGAAAATTATCACCAATAGACAGAAAAAAGAAATACAAACAAGCTAATTATATTAAACACCACAATACATACTGCTTTAGAATCTGATCTATGAGTGACAAAGAATATCTCAAACTCACTGTGTTATTTAGAAATAAGATTTTAAATGAAAGTGAAATGTGGGTAGAATATGTGTTTAATAATAAAAGAATGCAATTACATGTGTAGCAGTTAGTGAAAAAGTAAATGGAACAAATTACAAGAAATTCTTAACTAAAACTAGTTTCAACATATTTGTGCATTCTCAGAAGAGAGCATATGTTAGGACTACATTAGAATCTTGATTAACAGGTACTTTGAAATAATGAGTACCATACCATTAAGATCAGCCTTTTCAATTTCTTTTTCTTCTATTTGTAACCAAAATAATTCTTGAAGTAACAAGAGCAGTATCTTTAGTCTTGTTCTTTGTACAGGCACTCAATAAAGCAGCCAATTATCTTTGTATACCTGTACAGTATATCACTGAATTCCAAATATCCCAGAAGGATGAGCAATATTCAAACATTTGCAATGTTTATTAGATTGGCTCCAAATCATATACTGTAATAAACTTTTCCATAGATCAAAGTGCACCCTTATCACTCTAGAGAATTCTCATTGTAAACACTGTAGGACACATAAGCTTATAAATTCCACATCATGTTCTCAAAGCAGGGGCCAGATCAACTTATTTATGGGCATGTGATTTCTTTTTTCTGAAGAATATTGTACTATAGTTTCACAGAAACAGTCTAATGATTTATTTTCAGTGGGTTTCTACCTCAGTCATTGACAGTAAAATAAATGCAGAAAACAAATGTGAAATGTTTAGCTGTTCAAACTCTGAAAAAAGTACATTGAAACTTTATGGCCAATAATAAAGGCAAAAGGGCACAGCTCATCTACCTCCTGTTAACAATGCTCCAGTAACTTGAGAACACCTGTGTCCTACATATACCAAACATTTGAGAACCTTAAAATTTATAATTTTATTACAGCCAGTATGGAATCCAACTTTGTGTGGTTTACTTTAATATTAAGGGCACCTTGCTATAAAGACATTTCTGTATACTTGGAAGAGTGCTTTAGTTTCTCAATTTAAATTCTTAAAGTTTGTTCCATTTGCATAGTTTTTCACTCATTTTTTTTATTAGTTATAATATTTTTCTTATGGAGTGAACTTGTATTTTCCAGGTATTCTTAGTATAGTATGTATTATTCACACATGCTTAAGTAATTGATTTTTTGTACTGAATTAGTAATGAATAGAGTATGTACATTTGACAATGGTACTATTAGTCAACTCATTTTTTTACTTTTTATTGAAGACTTTCTTCTGCTGTCTCAAATAAAAATTCAGTTGTGAGACTGAAAACTTAAAAAAGGGAAAAAAGATATTCTTCATCTTAAACCAAACTTCATTCAGATTTATTGCCATGATACCAAATTGCACACATACTGTAAATCATAGTCATATCTTGAGTATCACTTTCTTTTATAATTTTGTTTGCTGTTTGATCACTTAATGTCAACAAATTACTGTAAATTATCTCTCTCTAATCTTCCTATAACGTTATTGATTCTTAGCTCCATATTATAGGAGCAAATTGATAAACTTTCTTATTTCTTTCTTAAGGGTTAACAGGTTTATACCCCTCTCCCCAGTTGTAGAGGCAGAATTTTGAAAAACATTTGAGAATGTGTGCTATATTTATATTATCTATTAGAAATGAAGAATTAATCTGTGTAGGAAAACATTTTGTCATTAGTTAATGTGATCCAAGAGATTAAAAATCACAAAATTTAATTTTCCATTATTTACATATCCTCTGTAGCTTACCAAATCTTTCATTTTTATCCATTTGGGTACATGTTTTTACATTTTTAGTACAAGTTTATGACCCTATTTTCTTGTATGATTTTTCTAATTTTGCACGTGTGCACAAATAAAAATGTCTTTATGGCTTTGCTGCTAATCAGTAGGAAACTAATAATTATATTAACCAGGGTATTTTTACTTATTTGGTATATTGTTGATTTATAAAAAAGTATGTATGTTAAAATTATAATGATCTCTGATGAATAATCTGTTACTTAAAAGAAGGAATGATTCAGTTATCTTGGTGAAATTTTATCTTTAAATTTAAGACTTGTCTTTTTTAAATCCTTACAAAATTGACAAAAAGTTTATCATTGAATTCTCTGTCTAGTCAGTGTTCAGGACTCACAGTAGTTTGTTTGTTCTTGTAAGTGGAGAGAAGGTCGTGATTACTTAGGTATCCACATAAATAATTATTCAAGAAACAACTTACCTTTCTACACTATGATATAATCATCAGCAGCAGACTATAACCCTCTACAAATTGGTGGAGTAATCCCCATGAGAGCACTAGCAAATTAATTTAGGCTTTTCTTTTCTTATACTTGTGTTTAATCTTTCAGTTTTTGTCAAATTGATATCCATTTGATCTATTACCTTGAGTTTCTTTTTCTTTATCTTATTCATTTAGTTTGCCCTAAATTCTTTTTTATTTTGTTAGATTAAATGCTCTCATTTATTTACCACCTTAAAAACAAAAACAACTAAAACGTTAACCACTGTCACTTTATGGGTTGTTTTTGATCATGAATTCTCAGATGCACTTTCCTTGTACTTCCTTAAACCCTGACACTATTTAAGGATTCTACTACTGCTATTTTACTGGCAACTGGAGGTGCTTTATATATCAGTGATGTTATGTTACCGTCATTGCACCTCAGTTGGTTGGTGTTCTTCTTCAAGTACCTCATTCTGTATCTGTTGCTGCTGAACCTCCCTCGTTTGATTGTGACATTGATCAGCACTTCATTTATGTCTGTCTTTACTTCTGGTTCTTCTCTTCCTGATTAAGAGCCATCCAGTGGTTCAAGAGTATATCTGAAGACTTATAATGTTAAACATCTGATTTTGAAAACCAGAGTGGACACAAAACAGAAAGCCAATTACGTAGCTTTGTGCTTAACAAGCAAGCAGACAGACAAATCCTGATGAGGAACAAGCACCCTGTCTTCTTCATTTCCAACTCAGATTACTTGGATATTTGACACTTTTATCTTTCTTCCGTAGCTTTTATGAGTCTCGGGTTAATTTACATCATAGATCTTTTTATGACACTTTTCCTTCTATAATTTCCCTGCTCCCAGTGGCACAGAGGTATGTCTGCAAACTCACGCCACTAGAAGCTGGGTTTTGATACTCATGGGGAGCAGAGCACAGATAACCCATTATGTAGCTGTGTGCTTTATTACAAACAATCTACAATTTCCAAACATTGATGTTCATACTGATGCCTTTCTTTACCAATTACGTGATAATTCGTGTCAGCCTCTACCTCCTTGCCTTTGTGACTTTGTCTGTGGTTCATGATCCTGGTCCTTTGTTTCTCAAAAACCAATGCCTTAAATGTGTCTTTCACACTTTGGGTGCTCCTTTCTCCTGATTGGATTTTTGCCTGTCTTATGTTTACTTGCCTTCCTCTTCCAGTCAGTCAACTCCTAGAGTTTTAATGAAGACATTAAATTCTATTTGTTCATTACTTTCAGCTTCTGTTGTCTCTCAAGGATGTCTAACTATAGATGAGATCCTACAAGCTGGAATGCTAATGATGCTTAATGTATTTTTGTGACATTACGTCCATCACGTGGTGGTTTTTGTGCTTTTGTCTTCTTCTAGTAGCCGTTCTTCACCTACTTAGAGGCTTTTGTCAATATTTTTAATTGTTCTTATTCTTCCACTTCTTTATCTGCTCACTCATTGTCATCCTTAGGTTTCACTACCCCTTTCTTCATGATGATGGAATCCAACTTGGGGCCATCATTGTCTCGCAGAAAATACTAAAATTCAGCATTGAGTGAGGGGTAAGTTTCCTTCCTTGTTAAATTCCTGCTGTTGGGATGTTTCATACAAACTGTGTTCTATATATCACAAGTTGTTATATACTCTACAAAACCATTAACAGATGTGTGCATTCTCTCATACTGGGCTTCCTTTGATATTTCTAATTGCAGTAACCCAATTTATTCTCTCATTGTGGGGCTTAGTTCCAAATAAGTGTTCTTGATAATAATAACTCGTGCACCTCTCTGGTGTTTTCCCATGAATTGTGAATTCTTCTACAATATCTGTTAATGGAGTGTTGAAAAACCCTTGCTTCCCCAGTCTCAAAATGCTAGGGAATTCGATATGGGGAGCTTCATTGTCATTTATAGTAGTTACATTCATCCAACTGGTTTGTGCATCTATTTTGTAGTGTCTCGTGTAACTATTTCTAAAATATGGAACAGCCTAACTTAGCCCTAACTATGATACACAATATTTCTCAATGGTCCTATGAGAGATAATGGACACGTGAGTAATTTGCCATTATACGAACCTTAGCAACACATTACTGCCCAGTAAAATATTCTTATGACTTTTTCCAACCTCGTAGATGTCACACTCCATGGGCTTTTCCTTTAAGACGCTGTTTTAAGAAAGTAAATTATCTTTGTAATTTATTTGCATTGGTCCCTCCATTGTCTTCATTGTGAGACTCTACCACTTGGCGATGCAAAGAAGTGAGTAGCATTTCTGAAGTTAACATTTCACTTACCTAAAATGTATTTCAGATAAACACATTTTTGTACCATCTCCTTACCTCTGATGTATTTAGTTTGCCTCGTTAAGAATGAGCTTGTATCGATGCGTTATTGCTCATACAGATTGCTGTGCATGGAGGATATGTTACCCTTCTGTTTGTAGAGGACTATATTCAAATAGTGATCACACCATAGATGGTGTAATACGCGTTACGTATACGTGTTGGAACTTAATCAAAGTGTGTGGTGTGCACTGGAAATTACTAAGCAATGTATGTAAGATAACATCTATTTATGTTGCAGAGACAAGTATATATCAGAAATACATTTCAGGCATGAAAAATGTTAACTATTAACACGTGATTTTCTCTTCGTTATGGTCGAGTGTGTATCAGCTGTACAATAATTAATTGACCAGTAGGCCATAGCAGAGAAGATAAATCACACTTTATAAGAACCAGTCCCATATTTTAATATAGTGACACGTGACTACAGCGACAAATCATGATGTAAAGGCAACTTGTTTTAACGTTTGTATATATATAATTTAGTTCATGACTATTCAACAGCACTATGTCGGATTATTTCACATCCCTATCTGCAGAAGGATAAACACACAGCAAAAGTACTGGGTAAGTAAAACCAGAGGGCATAACGTTTTATAGAAAAGACCCTTTGGTGTGCTGCATGGAAGCACCAGTATTTTCAAAGTAAAGTATTTCAGATAGGAAAAGCTCCTTTACACCATAATCTAAGCAGCCCTCATTTCTTATAATAAAGACTACAGTTATGAAAGTGAACCTTTCTTCTGAAAAAAATTGCTTCTATGAAGCTGAGAATATCTCGTAATACCGTTGATTGATAGAGTTGAAGTTGACACGCTAAATATTAACAAGGTTTCAGTTTTATCTCAGAATCAGTGGCTGTTTCCATGAGAATGATACCCGAAGAAAGTGGATTTACAGCAATATACCATATGACCACAAGGTTATAACGTCCACACGTATATTTTAATGGAATTTTGCAACCTTAAACTGATTTAAACGTGCCATCGAAAGCTAGTGTTCACGTGAAGTGGGACTAAAGTCCCTCTGGTGATGAAACCAGTAATACGTGTCGGGTATCAAAAATGGGTATGACGTTCTGTAATTTATTTCGGGCGAGTCTTCGTTTTATAATGTTACGTACGTTATGCATTAATATCTAAAATAACCGAAAATTTAAATTTGAGCTTTGTGGTTAATTAAATGTTAATATGTATTAAATTTATCTTCTTTGCCAACAAGATTGATACACACAATTTTCCTTTCTAACACAAATATATTTTAATATACAAACACAAAACAATACAGTAAATAATAACTGTTATTACTAATGATGGTTTGTATACAAACACTAAACAATACAGTTTATAATAACCGTTATTACTAATGATGGTTTATATACAACAGTTTTACAAACTTACAGATAATATTGAGTTTTATATACGGTCTAGAACTGAATATTTTATCGATGGACAGGTCCACGACGAGCAAATTAATTCTGAGCTGACTCTACTGCACCTTGCTTAAGCTAGTTAGTTCGGTTGGCCTCACACGAGGGACATATTTAATATAATCGTCGACATAATAATGTCATAACATCTTGTGTAATTCACTAAAGTTGAACGGTTAGTAATGTTAAAAATATATAAACGTTCCTTGTTAAATTCTGTAGATTTTCGATTGATAGACGTTAATTACAATTATTACTTCCTAGGCCTGTAGAACATTCACCAGTTTCCTAACAATACTCTCCTTCCGTCTTTCGTCTAGCCGATTTTTAAAGGAGTCACGCGATTCCTCCGCGTTTCAACAATATTCTAGTGCGTTTTCGTAAATAAATATTGTTGACTCCCACTTTCAAGAACGTTCTACAAGTTGGGAGAACAGGCGGGACTTGCGCAATACATAGCCAAGAATATAAGTCACGTGTAGAAAAGAAACAAGTGTAGATATTAAAATAAATGTACAACTGTCAATCCGTTAGAAGGACCAATCTAATTCCTTCCAAGAAGGGATCAGGGCATATAGGGAAGTCCGAGAAAAATAATCCAGGTCCCAGCCGCCAGCAATTTTTATAATATTTGTACAATAAAATGAGTACACTTTGTATGATACCAAATGCTAATTAAGTTCCAAAACTAAGTGTCATATGTGTTTGAATGAGCTTCCACACTGCACCTTGAGAATAAAAAATGACTAAATTACTTGAAAGAAATGTTAACTTTTTACATTCAGAAAACGGATTACATCACTTATAAGATATTCATCATTTCCTAAATTGCTGATTGACTAAAGAGACTGCTGAACAGAGATCAGAAAGAATTGTGTATGTATTGTGGTATAATATTGAAATATAAACACTTGCACTGCCTTTATAAATTCTAACCACTTACTTAGTTTGCTCAACACTGATTTTATTAAATTCAGGAAGTTATGTACTGCTGTCTTAGAATGGACTAACACAAGGAGGTACGAAAAGAAAATATTAAGCTTTATAAAATAGTATTTATTTAAAAATCCGATGTACATTACTTAATTTACGCAGAAGCGTATACGGAACTTAATGAGAACCTTGTTCCCTCCACCCAGACGTATTTCGATAGGTTTTTGGGTCAGTCTAAAACCCTGTTCACGTACGGTAGAAGATATGTGAAAAATTTATCAAAATACCTATGATTGAACTCGATAACCTTTGCAGAATCTTGATACGATAGAAATCGCGATGTCTAGCGATGATGCGATAAAAAACAAAACACTTTTTCCACTAGATTTGATTTGTTTTGAATTTCGCGCAAAGCTATACAAGGGCTATCTGCGCTAGCCGTTTCTAATTTAGCAGTACAAGATTAAAGGGAAAGCAGCTAGTCATCACTATCCACCGCCAACTCTTGGGCTACTCTTTTACCAACGAATAGTGGGATTGATCGTAACTTTATAACGCCCCCACGGCTGAAAAGGCGAACATTTTTGGTGTGACTGGAATTCAAACCCGCAACCCTTGGATTACGAGTTAAGTGCTTTAATCTCCTAGTCATATCCACTAGAAAAAAAAAATTTGATAAAGAGTTGTTTTCACCTTACGACCATTTAAAACATATGATGTTTTAATCTGACACAAAACAATAGATTCGTTTTCATACTGATAAGGGAGCAATCCTTAATAGCATACATTCTACTACTTTTTTCCTAAACGTAGGATATTAGTTTGTAAGTTTTTATTATTGCATTACTTAGAATCTTCAAGACTAACCATGGCCTTGTGCAGGGGTGGGCAACTCTTTGGATAGCACAATTGTGGCCAGTTCGAGTTTATGGATTAAACTTTTCCATCATTTATTTTTTATCGTAAATTTGGCAATTAGCAACTGCACTGCCTCGCGTCATCGCTGATGACACGCGCTTCGTAAACTCCACCCATTTTGTAATTCCAGTCTGGTTTAGATACTTGTTATCGAGTGTGCATTGTTTTGCAAACACATTTTTATTGTGCAACTTTCAAGTGTTTAAATATATTTTGTTTTTAATCCTATAATATGGATAAGTGGATAATTCGAAAACGAAATAATCCAGATAATGGTAAACACTTAGAATATAAAGAGAAGTTAATTGATTCTGGCATTACTGCCGAAAAGAGAATGGCGCGTGACGGGAAAACGTGAAACGAGAATTTAATGAAAATTGGGAGTTGACATTTGCAGTAATTGAAGCAAATAATAAGCCTGTGTTTCTTTTGTATAACAAAGATTTTAGGAACAATAAGGTATACAACGTTCAGCAACACTTTAACAATTTTCATAACGAATTTGATGTAATATTTTCAGTTGATAGCAAAAATCGTATGAATGAAATTAGCCGTCTGAAAGTACAACTTCATGAACAAAAGGGAGGCCTAAAAAGATTTGTTATCAGCGATAGAACTAGTTACGTTAGCTAGCTATAAAGTAGCTTGGATTCTAGCTCAACAAAGAAATCATCTTTTGACGCTGAAATAGTAAAAGAAATGTTGATTGTGGTCATTGAAACTCTGTTGGAGTTGATTTAAAAATAAAATATGATATTCTTCAAAAGGTAAATAATTTGCAACTAAGTCGAAGAAAAATTGTCCGCAGAATGCTAGAGTTAGAGAAAGACAGAAAATCAGTTGCTTGAACAACTAAAAGACTTTGTATTTTTCTTAAGTACAAGATGAGTCACCAGATGTTAGTGACACTGCACAGTTGATATCTTGGGTTCGATATGTAACTTCAGATCTTCAAGTAAGGGAAGAAGTGCTTGGCTTTTGATGGATTACGAGATCGAACATGTGAAAAAAAACCGTCTTTGAAACATTTTTTGAAATGTCAAAAAATTTCAATCTGAATTTTAAAACACTGGTTTCTGTCACAACAGACGGTACTCCCGCCATGACTGGGGCGAAATTAGGATTTGTTTATCTTTTGAAGCAGCATTTAATTTAAAATAATGTGAAGTCCATGATGTCATCTTTCCATTGCATTTTTGTATCAGGAAAATTTATGTATTTAGATTTCTAAAAGTGATGAATTGAAAAAAATGATGGACATTGTTGTAGAAATTGTGAATTATATTACAAGTAGAAGCTCTCTCATCCATCGACAGTTTGTTAAGTTTTTGAAGAAAAGCAGTGACTGTACTTTTGATTATCTTACTGATTTTGCAAATGTAAGATGATTAAGTAGAGAAAAAGTCTTGAAACGATTTATTTCCTCAAATGAAAGAGTATCTTGCTGAAAAAGGTAAGATTGAAAGTTACCCTGAAATTGAAACTTTGTCATGGTAGTGTGATTTGCACTTTCTATGCGACATAATGACTCACTTGAATAATTTGAATACGAAGTTTCAAAGAAGAGGTAAAATAAAAAGCGAGTAATCACAGTTTATTCATGAATTTCAATTGAAACTAAACCTCCTTGCGGAACAATCACAAAAGAATGATTTGACACATTTTTCAAAGTTGAATAGTTTTCTAGAAAATAATAAGGACTATGATTTTTCTGATGCTAAAGATGATCTCTATGTAAACCGGATCAAAAATCTATCTCAAAAATTTGAATCACGTTTCTTCAAATTTAAAAAAATTGAAATTGATATTTGAAGTTTTGCATGACCCACTTCAAGTTGATTCAGGAAATTTCGGTAGGGAAATTAAATCTTTTTTGTCTTGGATAAGTATAGATTTGAAGATAGATGCTAACACTACAAATTGTATAACACATAAAAGGTAAACAAAAATATGCTATCAGAGAGATGTAGCTCACTATTTTGATAAATGAGAGTCTTCAAATTTAAAGATAGCAATTTCGAAATTATTTTCCATGTTTGGATCCACATGGGTGTGTGAATAAACATTTTCTACGCTAGATTTTCCAAAGTCTAGATACAAATCTCAGTTTACTGACATAAATTTAGAGCCAGAGCTAAGATGCTCATTGAGCATAGATATTAAGCCAAATTTCAGGAAACTTGTTGATGAAAGCCCCCATAATTTTTCACATTGAAGGTTAGTTGAAATGCAATTATTTTGATTAAACTTACATCTTTCTTCTTTTTTTTTTTTTTTTGAATAGTGTGGGTAACGTTTTCATTAGCCACAGTTGTGGCCACTATGAAAAACAAGTTGCCCACCCCTGGCCTTGTGGTTAACATGCTGTTGTGCCCAGTGTATTGGAGGGTCCAAAGCTTGAGCCGTAATACTGTTGAATACGGTCTGCACGTTTTACTGTAGACATTCTTATCAAAATCGCAGCCAGTCATGTTATTTTCCTAAAAATATGAACAAAACCTTTTTTGGCAGAGCGTGTTTTTAGCAAGCTGGCTGTCCTGCATTTGACATATAGTTCAAATCACGGATGTTTGTTAGCCGAGCAATTATTTTTAAAAGGCTATTATATTATACATACTATAACAGTATTTTTCCTTTAGTATTGTGACTTAGCTTTTGTGTTTTGGTATTAATTTAGACACTAGACTTTCTCCATTTTGTCCACCGTGTGGAATCGCACTCGGGATTTCAGCTATGTAAGTCCGAAGACTTATCGTTTAGCAATTCAGTGCTTAAAAATCCTATTGCGTGAAGTTAAAGACGTATTTATAATCTGATGCTCATCTAATTTCAGTTCAGCAAATTTTGGATAATAGTTCATTTGGATATTTCAAGCAAAGTTTTATTGATCCCATATATACACACAAAAACTACTAAATCACAACTGATGAAAGAATATCTCACAATGGTTTTCTCGTCACATCAAACATGCTCGCCCTTTCCTCCGTGGGGGCGTTATAATGTGCGGCCAATCCCACTTTTATCGTTGGTAAAAGAATAGCCCAAGAGTTGGCGGTGGGTGGTGATGACTAGCTGCCTTCCCTCTAGTCTTACACTGATAAATTAGGGATGACTAGCGCAGATAGCCCTCGTGTACCTTTGCGCGAAATTCAAAACAAACAATTAATGGTTTTTGAAATAAATCAAAACCTCAAGCATATATATATATTCAGTTGTTGAACGGACATGAATAATGTTGATGCCACATTTTATTTCACAAGCAGGATATTCTACATTACAATTGTTAGGAAGTAATCACACTATCGTTCACACTTTAAAATCTAATGTAATATAGAGAATAAAATCGTAGATTTACCCTATGTTTTTGTTGACTCAAGTGCTTAGCAATAATTTTTCACAGTGGTCGGTATAAGTAGCTAGAGCGAAACCTCCAGTACAACACAGTTAACATTTTTTAAATGTCCATAAAATGACTTAAATGTAGATCAACTTCAGCTTTTTCCGTCCCGAGTGACGTGAACGTTTGCTTGTATACTGATAATGTGTTTTTTTTAGAAAAAATAACATTTTTTTCACATTAAAAAATCAATATTTACGTTTTTCTTTTTTCATTTTGAAGTATAATAATATATAATGGCAGTTCTAACGAAATAAATGCAGTGTTTGTTGACTCTCATTAACTGGTAGCAGTTTGTAATTGGATTACAAACCAAATAAGTGTCTGCTATGTTCATGGTCTGTCAATCCGAGGTTCACTATTTCCACTCTTTGAAGCTGTGAGCTCGTTGTAAACAAGACTGTCAACTTTTCAATCAGACGAGAGTAACACAATAACTGGTAGTGGTTGGTGTTGACTATCTGCCTTTGCAGTGTATTAGTTCATATTAGGGACAGTTATGCGTAGATAGTCCCAGCGTCTTTGCACTAAAATCTTGAATCATATTTTGAGCGTTTTGCTCAATAAACATCGACGATTATAGAAACTTATCTAAATCATATTAATATTTACAAGTATAAGATCGATCACATTCTAACTGAATATAAGATCATATGCGCAAATTTACAACTACACTTCTGTGGAAGTTGAATCAGCAGTTTGATGCTATCGAACGTCTTAATGTCTGTGGTAGTACCATATTTACTAGAAATGTTGTTCTTAATTAGTTATTATCATATGGCCGTTGTAATTACAAATTCCAGGATGTGTTTGCAGTACAGTATATTAATAAAATGTTGAGCCCGCCATGGTTAGGTGGATAAAGCACTCGACTCGTAATCCGACGGTCGCGGATTCGAATCCCCGTCACACCAAACTTGCTAGTCCTTTCAGCCGTGGTAGTGTTATAATGCGACGGTCAATCCCACTAATCGTTGGTAAAAGAGTATCCCAAGAGTTGGCGGTGGGTAATGATGACTAGCTGTCTTCCCTCTAGTCTTACACTACTAAATTAGGGACGGGTAGCACAGATAGCCCTCGAGTAGCTTTGTGCGAAATTCAAAAAAACAAACAAAGTCAGTGTTTAACAAAATAGAAATAATCTATTTATTCAAAAGATTTGGTTTGTTGTTAACCATAAAACTACACAGTAAGTTACTTGTACTCTGCAACTAATAGCATGGCTACCCGATATTTAGCGATACAAGCCATCAGACTTACAGAAAAGCCAGTGCTGGACTGTTTAAGAATAATAGTCGAAAAGGTCGTAAGATGTAAAAAAAAAATGTTTTCATTCTAAGTGAGTTTCTCTTATATAATTTTATATCAGGAAACTGAATGTGAGTTAACTTAAAGATGCCCTAAGACGGTGGAAGCGTTGGTCTTTGCTTTATTAGTAAAAGTGTTAATACCCATACCAACCGTCCTAAGATATATTTTACCTCAAGTGGGTTTCTCGTCATCACGAATGTGAATTTTTTGGAGATCATTCGCGATGTATATTAAACAAATTTATGAACTCGAGCTATCACAAAGGAATTTAGAGATAAAGCTATCCAGTTCGCAATAAAAGGAATATGAAGTTCACGTTTGAAAAAAAACAAAAACAGTAGAGAGTTCAAGGTATACCCCAGATGCTTGGCTTTATATTACGTTTAAATAATAAGACAGGTTAGAGACAGATAGTTAGGAATTTTGAACTCGCAAAATGACTGTACATTACACATTGTGCAATTTCGTAATACAAACATTAGAGTTGATAAACATTGACTATTAGCTAATACTGAATTCCAGTCAGAATGAGATAACTACTTGAAATGAGACTAACAATCAACATGGTAATACATATAGATAATTATATATACTAACATTAAATTCTTATTTATAAAGATCAAAATGAACTGTTTCATAAGTTAGGTACCTAACTATTAACAGTGTTATTGAATCGAATTCCAATGTTTATTACAACGAATAGAAAAGTCCTTTCTCTCCAGGTGCAGTCCAATCCACGCCAATGTTGTTAACGTGAATTACCATACGGCTCAACATGTTTCGCATAAACTGTGCCACGATGGTCATTAGGCTTGGCAAAAACGTCTGCTTACAGCAGCCAATTTCGAACAGAGGAAAGCTTGAGCCCAACAGATGATACACAAACTTATGGTATTGGAGGTCTTTGTTGAGCTGTGACGAATCTTAATTTTACATATTCCTCCTAATGGGCGCATTGACGAGGAGAGTGGCTAGGGAAGCAGATCTGGAAACCTGGTTGCATCCAATAGGGATTCAGTGCAATGACGTGGGCAGCAACTTGGGATGTTGAAAAGACCAAGCTGGTATCCAATGAGGAACGACTTGATTCTATTGAAAAAAATGTTCTTTCTAGAGAGCCATTTTCTGTTATTGTTTCAACAAGAGGATTTGCAGTTCGCCAGACATTTTAGAGTGAAATATTATTACATTTATTATATCTCCAAAATCACCAAACCCTGCAAAAGACAATGAAAGCTTTAGGTTGTTACCTGGCTTCTTCGGGATTTTGCCATAAATAATCCAACTGAGCACAATTTGGAGCACTTTGATCTTCAACTACGATAAACAATAGTTGTTCTGATTATTAGTTTCCCACTTTTTTTCTTAATTCTAATAGTAGGTCCTGCATGGCCAGGTGGTTAAGGCATTCAACTCGTAATTTGAGGGTCGAGGGTTCGAATCTCCGTCACCTCAAACATGCTCGTCTTTTCAGTCGTAGGAGCGTTTTATGTAGCAGTCAATCCCACTATTCGTTGGTAAAAAAGTATCCCAAGAGTTGGCGGTGGGTGGTGATGACTAGCTACCTTCCCTCTAGTCTTACATTACTAAATTAGGGACGGCTAGCACAGATAGCCCTCGAGTAGCTTTGTGCGAAATTCAAAAAACAAACAAACAATTACCTAAGTATATATTCAAAATTGCAAGGCGAAAAAATATAAACGGAGTTAAAGTACTGTGGATTTCAATGTATAAGAATGTACATGTGTTTACCAAATGAAAAATTGATATAGTAAGAGATCCAGTATTGCTTTTCAGTGACTCACACAGCTTTATTGTTCTCCAGGTGCGGGTAAAAAGCGGTTTAGATGACCTATGTTACTATACACCTGATATTTGCTGATTTGTCTGGCGCCACTCACGTGATCGTAAGTAAACGAGTTCTTAATTTCCTTATAAGGAAAAGTCCATTTATGGAAGAAAAGGGGGCGACTTGTTGACTGAGATGCACTTAAATGTATGGCAAACTTTTAAACTGTTACGACATAGTGACGCTTAGTAGAAGCACTACATTCCATTGAGCAAAAAGCCATGTAGAATTTATTTTTGGGAATTTTGTCAAGTGGGATTGAACCTTTCTTACACAGGTATGTATAAGCCTAAATTAACAAATAAGTTTACTCACGTATGATTTCGGAAACCTTTAGGTTACGTGATATAGAACGGATTTCCCCATCGTTTGAAGATGTGTTTTCAAAATAAGGGCCTGAAATATCCTATAGCAAAAGAGAAAGTTTATCGATACTATAACAGTTATTTATTTTTTATGTTTTAATGTAATATAATGCAAATATACAATCGTTTGTTTTGTGAATGATTTACTTTGCGGGTTAATATCACTTTTGTTAGCGCCACTTTCACAGCCAATGTTATAGTAGTTACTTACATGTGAAGTACTTAACTGACCATGAGTGTGACGCACGTTTTACAATTTAAGTTTATGGTATTAAATTGATACTTAAAATAAGAGTAATAATATTACATGGTTATGTCTTAATAAGCTATGTTAATAATTCATCAAGGAAATGTTTCAAGTTAAATTACTTTTTCTTCTAAGATTGAATTATTTGTTTAAAATATTCTTTTATTGTAATGTAAACTACACCTAGCTGCCGCCACTTTTGCTCTTCCTAATGTCCAAAGCAACTTTAAAACAAAAGCTTATTATTTCTCTTACGTTGTTTTAAATTTATATCGTGAGCAGAGTTTATTTATAACTTTACAATGTTTCAAACTTCAGTGTCATCTTAAAGTTTATTTTTTATATTATTTTGAAAAACAATCGGTTGAGTGTGTGTGTCATTATTTGAATTATCTTTTAAATGCTTTTATAAGAACAACATGGGTTTTCTTATTTGTTTGGTTTATTTGCTGTGACACCTTTGTGCAAAGTGATTTAAAAGTGAACATTGGCGTATAATATTTATTCAGAGTAGGGTTATCTTGTCAGTATTTTATTTTATAATGACAATATTAAAGTAGGAGTTGTAAGTTAAACATATTGCGACACACACACACATATATAGTACAAAAATAATATATATTTTTTTAATTAGTGATCAATTGGCCTAGCTTTTATTTTTTAATTTATACGCATAGGTGTTAAATTTTGGATCTGAATTTCAAAAGAATTAATTCCGCATAAAAGATGAAGTTACTAAAGCACACATTTGTTGGTGCAAATGCTGAGTTATTTAAGTCAAGCTTGTGGGCTTGTTGCCGGGAAAATAAATTATTATTCCGGATTGATCCGTAAATACATTATTGGGACATATAACAAGAATATCCCTGAACGTACATGAGAAACTGTTTAAGAATTCAACATTTTAAGCTTGGAGAGTTTTACAATTTCTATCAATCCAAAATTGATAATGATCATTTAAAATAGAAAGTTGTCTCTCTCTTTTTCTTTCTTTTTTAATTTAAATATTACAGTTTAAAGAATGAATGCTCATAGTTATAATTTTGTTTATGCAACACGTATCGATACATGAATGTAGTAATCCTTTCTTTATCTTAATGGGTGCAGGTGTAAATATTTTTGATGCAAGCATTTTACGCGCAACATTTTGAATGGCTCGCTGCAAAAAATTGCGAACATTTGCACATTGGGTGGTAGCAGTTTTACATAAATCATTAACAAAGGGGTAAAACACGAATGTAAAATAGTTAGTATTTTGTAGTGAATTTCTTTTATATTTCACACAGGAGTTTCGGAATGAAAAGATATATTATTACACAGAGTACAATCCGTTCAGAAGTTTTGATTTGTTGTTATTTCTCAGTTATATAGAGTGAAGTAGTGCGAACTTTTATAGATTAGCGAATGTGACGGAATAATGTGGTATTACAGGCCTTAGGATGTTTTTAAACAAAGTTTCAATTACATATTATCTATTACAAGTCACTAGCAACGAACACTTTAAGTTTTGGGTGAAGAGCTACCTAAAGTCATGTATGAGACATTGTTACTTAACATACCTGGCTAAGTAAGTTTTGATTAGATATTTGCGAAAAGCCAAAAAAAAAAAAAAGCTGATTGTGCAAGATATTCCTGGTTTTAAACTGATAGAATAAAGTGAAGGCAACCAGTTAACATCATCTACAGCCAATTCTTGAGCCAGGATAATCAAATAGTGGGACCTGAGTGTCACTTTTATAACGCACCTTCGGCCTAAAAGTGCGGAACATGATCTCTTAGCAACGAGACGCGAATCATTGAGTTCCTTTGTCCTGCAGAATGAAGAGTCATAAGAGTTTTACCATCTCGTTGTGAGGCTTCATCTCTATTGATATCGTAAAGTAATTTACTTCTTTGATGTTTATTATACACATTCATCAAACGAAATCTATTTTTTTTTAGAATTTAAAGTGGACTGGTACATTATACACATTACTGTTTTTGTAATAAAAGTAATGTGAAACTTCAGGAAGTTTTATAATTCAAGTAATAGCAAATGTTGATGTGACCTTATGAGTTTAATAGATATTGTTTTGTGTTGTAAGATATATTTATTTGCTTGTTCTTTGTGCTTTGAATGTTAGCACAATGTGAGAGGTGGTGTTTAGTTCTACTCCGCTTCTTTGTGGATTAGTACAAGTAATAGTCAGCGCACGTACACATACTTGGTGTAATAGAACAGGTTAAATCGTTGCCGCAAGAGAAAAAGTAAATAAAAATAAAATAGTTCTAAGGTTTACAAAGTAATGAAATTTTATGGAACACTTGGATACTAACCGGTAATCCAAATTTTATTTTGTAAAATAGAACTTACTCCTCACATACGTGTGTATTGTTGCCTCATAAAATTAGACAATGTATGTACTTTAATCTCCATTCCGTGGAGATACGTCTTTCATGTGTTCACAGTTTTGTGTAAATAGTTACTGAAAACAGACATACTCATGTATAAGTACTGTATGATCCTGTTCGTATATACGAGTGGCGTAAGACTTAGTTATTTATGGATAATCTTTAAAAGTCCAAATTAAGCATGTTTCAGACACTGTAAATTGATCCTTTTGAGCTAATTATGTAGGAGTAACTTGTGTTGATCATAAACCACGTGCCTAACGCCTGATCAAACGATTAGCGCCAAACATTCAAGAGTGTTTCATCCTTGTAAACAAATTGCTACTTTAAATGATGTTTACACTCAGAGAGTTCGTTAGTCATGCCAAAATACAAACATAAGAAAGTTTGGGAGCTGTATGTTTTATCCTTTTCAGTACAACACTGTTGACACGCGTCTTGTTACATACAGGATGTGATTATTTCTGTGCAATACCCAACTTTTCGTGATGCTTTATTTATCGCTCAGTATTTAAATATGGTATGATGAAATCGTTATTCAATTAATTCGCAATGCTACCATCATTTAGACTAGCTTGCAGTTGTTTATCATTATTAATAATTTGCAGAGCTAATGTTTTACTTTTATGTAAAAAAATCAAAACAAATAATTGTGCTCAGCCTTCTTTCTGTTTGATTCATGAGTATTTCCTTGTTAAAGCTCAACAATAAACAGTGATGTACTGAAATGAACGGTTAATTTTTAAACAGAAACTTATTGCAACTGTATTCTCGGCAAACGTCTGTAGAACAGAATATTCGTATCTTACAAGTTGATTCATTAACTTGAATTGGCGCAGATAGCCTAGTTGCTTTGCACCGTAAAACGCCAAACCGACCCACTCACCATTAACTTGAATTACTGATCAAGCAACAAACTTAAGGCGAAAGACGAATTACGTGTGTTTAACGTCGCACAAGTTTATATTTTTTATACCCTGTTGAACCTTGAGTGTTTGGTTATGGATTGAAGAAATCCGGGATTCGAGACGTGATGTTACTGAACACACTCCGCTCTCTCAATTATGGAAGTGTTATAAAAGTGACAGTCAATTCTGTTATTTGATTCAAAACCAAGACGAACAAAACCTATGTGGCGGCAAGTACGGCTGGCTGATTGGTTTTCATCAAGTCATCAGTTCAAAATTAGGGGTGGCGTTAATGAAGAATATTCCTGTATTAAATCACACTGTAGCTGCATATGTATGTATACAATTCCAGTTAACTTCTTCCATAATTCTGAAACTAGCTGGGTAAATGGACTCGGGAGTGTCCTTATAGCATAGCCCCTTTGGTAGGGGCTAAAACGTATCCGGAAGGCCATTTAAACATTGTGAGGTTCTAAAAGTAGGTCGCTAAACTCGAACCTAGCATCGGATTTTGTGTTCCTAACGTTTCTCATGATCCTGGGTGCCATGTTCAAATCTATGTTCATATCCCACTGATAACTATAAGCTTCAGGATAGCCATAGAAATAGGGTAGTGGAGGATTTTGATCGGTACATTAGGACTTTTGTGAGTTATGAGGGGTTTTAGAACCCTACAGCGAGTGCGGGTGTTTTATGCTAGTGTAACTATATATTGTATTATGACATCTATTTTTAGCTTCCTGACTTGTCAGAACTGGATTTTAACGTTTTCACGTATCAATGCCATAAGCTGATTACATGCTATGTGAAATGACTGTTTGGTCTTTAATAAGTTCGTCCTCCGAGATGTCAGCGCTTAAAAACAAATTAATAGGTTCAGCAAAGAATTCAAATAAAAGCATATGTGGGAATTTTATTCTGGATTATTAGAAGTTAAATGTATGAGTTTATGAAGTAAAGAGTTGAAGACACACTAAAATAAAGTGCAAATAATGAGTAAATAACAATAAGAAGGATAAAACAAATTCCAGAACTAGTTTTTCGAAATGTTGGTTTTTCTCCTCCCGAGAAATTCTTGCAGAATAAAAGTTGATACTTTCGTATCTACGATTTCTTGGATTAAACATTGATACTAAAAAATTATTGGCTGTCTTGTTACATTAAGTAATTAAACATTGTTATTATAAAAATATTGGCTGCCTTGTTTCATTTAGTAATTAAACATTGTTACTGAAAAAACGTTTGCTCTCTTGTCACATTCAGCAATTAAACATGGAAATGTGTATAAGGTTACGTTGTCATCTAATCACTATGTTCCCCGGTGTAACAGCAGTACGTTTACGAATTTAAACCGCTAAAATCAGGAGCTCAATTACCCTCGGTGGACATACCAGATAGCCTGATGGAGCTTTGCTATACATATATAAAACACACACACACATCTTAGCTCCCTCAGTAGTACAGTGGTAAGTCTATGGATTTACAACCCTAAAAATCATGGTTCGATATCCGAGGTGGGCTGAGTATATATAGCCCATTGTGTGGCTTTGAGCTTAGCTACAAACAAACATATAACAGGATAATAACTAATATAAAATGAAGAAGCTTAGAAACGTGACGGTTCATACGTGTTTATTACCTTCTCACACATGTTAAATATTTATACGTCGTACTTGAAGTAATTACTCACCTTCATTTAGAGTTATCGAAATATTTTATAACGTTAGTGTTTTAAATAAAGTCGTTATTGAAAGGATACCTTGTATACATTCAATCCAAAAAAATTGATGTTTTTAGATATAATGTTTACAAATGTTACGAATTTGTTGAACTTCGGACTCTCAGTCATAGAAAAATCGAGTTCTATCCTGTTGGGTTCTTGCGAAATTTGAAATTGGTAAGGACTGGTTTCTGTAAGGTAAATGATATTTCGGGGAAATGGTATTGTCCAGCTGTCCAATGAGCTTTCGACCGAAGTTGTTCGCAAGGTTAAGTCTGTAGGCGTTTTCATGAAAGAGAATGTCCGTTCGTGGAAAAGGTGTGGCATTTTACTCGTAGAGTCTTGTTGAAACGGTACTTTGTAAGTTATAGACAAAACAGAGCTGAATTTGATAGAGGTCTTAAACCTTGAGAAATCAAAACATAATACGCCTGACAAAACAGTTTTATAGGAAGCGTGGACAATACAGAATTCATGCATAATTCCAGTAGACTGTATGAAGTCGTATGTTGTATTATTTCGTCATGGTTAATAATGGTTTTAGTTAGAATTTTGTTAAGAAAACTAATTTGTATCTCAGTGTAATACACATTTATAAGAAACACTCAGGGTTTTATCGTTTTGCTAGATGGCGCTAACTTATAAAGTATTCAAATAGGGTGAATTCGAAAAGGAAAAAGGCTTCGCGTTTTGTTAATGCTTCTTTTTAGCATTAAAATAAAATAACAGCAATATTGGATTGTCACCTGTCATCAACGACGTATAGGAGTACGTTCTAAAAATTATTGTTATTTATCGAACTGGTTATAAAGAAATATTAAATTTTTATTACATTTTAATTATTAATTTTATATACTTAAAATAAGCCTAGCTTAGTGTTGATTTTTTCAAATCTTTGAAGATAAATATGCAGTTATTCTGTATGTTATAGACTTCGTAGAAATAGATTTAGGTAATGCGAATTTAAAATATATTCGATATGTGAATTTTTGCCAAGTGTGCCTTTACAATTCTGAAAGTTTCTCGCTGGAAGAGCAGTAAGTCTAAATTCAGGTGTTCGATTCCACTCGGTGGACTCAGTAGATAGCCAAATATGGATTTGCTATAAGAAAACAGACACACACTTATACAATTCTGAAACAAAACTTAAATGATTTAGAAAGCGATATATAAAACAAACTATTGAAAACAACTGGAATTATATTCTTATAATACCTTATAACTGACCTGGCATGACCAGGTTGTTGAGGCGCTCCACTCCTAATCTGAGGGTCATGGGTTCGAATCCACGTCGCACCAAACATGCTCACCCTTTTAGCCATGGAAGCTTTATAAGTGACGATCAATCCCACTATTCGTTGGTAAAAAAGTAGCCCAAGAGTTGGCGGTGGGTGGTGATGACTAGCTGCATTTCCTCTAGTCTTACACTGCTAAATTAGGGACGGCTAGCTCAAATAACTCTCGTGTAGCTTTGTGCGAAATTCAAAACCAACCAACCAACCCTTATAACTGAGGTAATTTTGATAGAAGAAACGATAACTTCACACGTTTTAGGTATCCTAACTCTTATTTGCAAAGATAAGATTGATAAATATTCTATCCTCTTCATTTCTAAATACACTCACACATATTTGTAGAACACTCCATGCATTTATATATACAAAATCTACTGATTTACACGATTTTTCAGGTGATTTCAAATCTAACGCTGTAAATTTAGAGTATAATCATACAATGATTAATCTGCAGTTAGAAAATTAAAAGCAAATAATCCTTTAATGAATAATTTATTTCTTTTATTTGTTCTTCAAAGAAATTTGTTACCAGACGTCACCCAAATTGGTAGTCGAAAAGGGAGTAATGCCTGCCATAAGGAATGAAAAACAGAGGACTGCAAGCAGGCCAAGGAGAAAGACAAGCTCGTAAAGTGCATTAAATGTATAAAACCATGTCTTAAGTAGACTGATTCATTCAACAGCAATCAGTATTAACTATTTCCAGTTCTACCGCTTTCAAGGCATTACAAAATATGTCATGTGAACAGTCCCAAAACTGTTTTTCTTTTTCCGTTTACAAACAGGAAAGTATAGTGGCACGCAAAGCACAAACTGTGGATAATAAATGACTATACTAGAAATGTGTGAAGTGGACTGATGAGTTGCATTTCACCATTACTATGTAATAGTGGTGAAGTAACAAATGTGGAGAAAACCGCTAGAGGCACTTCACTCTGCTTTATGTTGTTTTGGTAGCGCAATTTTCTGTTTACATCTAGTGTATTTCAGAATATTGTTCCTGATCATGACCACTCTGTAGTGCTGCATTTCTACTTTGATGGACAAGTATTCCTCCAAGAAAATAATGGAACAATTCATTGTCTCATATTGTCAAAAGTTGATTAACAGTCACGTCACTTGTCTTCCTTGATCACAGAACCACAAGATATTGATTGAAGAATACAGGGACTAATATGAATATTGCATTTGCGGTCATAATCTCTGTCGATGTATGGGAAACATACTCTTCAAGAATGAGCTACAACCAAGCAAGACACATTCATTGTTGTTAGGGTGTTGATATCATGCAGAGTTATTATTGCAGCGAAAGGTGGTTCAACTCAATATTATGTTTGATAAAGCGGTCAGTTAATGTAAGACCAAATAACAATAAGTATTTATACAGGCAATTCACCGTAAATTGAGTAAACAATTAAACAATACAAGTAAGCACTAATTTTTGAAGAATAAGAAAAATTAATTTTTTTAGACTTTTCCAGTTGGTAGTGCATACTGGAGGGTTTTCTATTTAATAATAATAATACGCAACCCGTTACTCCAGACAAAGAAAAAACTATTTTATTTAAGCTATTAACCTTTTTCAATGCGGACAGGACATATACAAAACTGAGTAAAACGGCTTATATATAGGTAATTTAAACATTTGTAATACATACGACAATTCGAACAGCCTAATCGAACGAAAGCAGTTCTCCGATGGGTCAGCCTGTCGCAACAAACATGCTCCCCCTTTCAGCGGTGAGGGTGTTATAAAGTCACGATAAATCCCATTGTTCGTAGAAAGAAAGTAGCCCAAGAGCTGGAAGTGAGTGGTGATGACTAGCTGTCTTTCCTCTAGTTTTACACTGCTAAATTAGGGACAGTTAACGAAGATAGCTCTCATGTAGGAGTCTGCAGCAAGTTTATAGACTTAAACATTAAAATCTGGATCTCGATTTCTCGCAGAGGACAGAATGCATATAGTTATGCGATTAAAAAAGAGTGAAAGATAGGGAATTAGTAAAATCAGTAAGAAAACTTTTTTTCTGAGAGGAGCCAGTCTCAACATAAAGGATTAATACCTGGTAGTATAACCCCGTGTATTTTCACCTAGAACTCAATCATATTGTTTTAATTTTGACATTTCTTCACATTTAACGTGCATGTGTGTGTTTTCTTATAGCAAAACCACGTCGGACTATTTGCAGAGCCCACCGAGAGAAATCGAACCCCTGATTTTGGCTTTGTAAATCCGTAGACTTACTGCTGTTTTAGCGAGGGGCAGATTTAATGTATCTGTTTTAATATTTATTTTATTCTTACATAACTAAATTAAACATCTGAATTAACTTGTGCTGTTTTATCTTTAATTTCCTGAAACAGCTTACCTATTTCATAACTGATTTTATTTTGATGGCCCGGCATGGCCAAGCGTGTTAAGGCGTTTGACTCGTAATCCGAGGGTCGCGGGTTCGAATCTCGGTCGCACCAAACATGCTTGCCCTTTCAGCCGTGGGGGCGTTATAATGTAACGGTCAATCCCACTATGCGTTGGTAAAAGAGTAGCCCAAGAGTTGGCGGTGGGTGGTGATGACTACCTGCCTTCCCTCTAGTCTTACACTGCTAAATTAGGGACGGCTAGCGCAGATAGCCCTTGATTAGTCTTTGCGCGAAATTCAACAAACAAACAAACTTTATTTTGATTGAATGTCATTATATCGTTGATTCCATTTCGAGTATTTTACAGAATTATATTTATTACAAACTTAATTTTCCTGTATTTCATTTCATTCTGTAATATATTCTGTGCTTACTAGCAGTCTCTTTCCCTCTAAATTTCGATTAAAACTTCCATGATTGCAGTTTTTGCGTCAATCGTGCAGAGGGGTTTCTCATGCGAACGTGCCAACTTCCTTGTTTGACTTTAATCCTGCATGGCCTGACCCATCCAAGTGATGGTTTTTACCATGCAGCTACTTTGCTTTATAACATCCATCAATAAAACAATCACTGAATTTTGTGCAGAACTAGCTGTGAGTCAGTTGCAAATATTGGTAGCACTTTATTTGTGTTTTAATGCTTTCAGTGCTCCAAAAGAAAGTTTGCTTTATGACTTTCAGATTGATTTTTGTTCTGAGTTTGAGAAGCTTGCCTGCTCTAGCAACCTTTTGTGGAATATTATTGTTCCATAAAGCAATGAATACCCAGTCAAACTACATTTAAATATCTAAGACCTGGTTTTGACTCATTATCACAGTGGTGACTCTAAAGCATCTGCCCACCAATAGCTGTCTCCTAAGAAATATTGTAGGCAATCTTCTGCTTTGATGGTTTAATTTGCTGTGGGGATAGAATGTGATAATTGAGAATGGTGAAGAAATTTGTTTGCAAGTGCTTCTGGTGCTCTGTGATGCTTCTCAGGTCTATGAAGTTATAATTTGTAGGGCTGCGACGATTACGGACTTTTGTAACCGGTTAATCTTTACCTCGTAACCGAACCGTAACCGGTTAATCGTGTAATCGTCACAGCCCTAGGAATTTGCGCGTGAAGGCCGCACCGAACGTTAACAAAAACTCTAAAAGCTTTCAACAACAACGAAAATTCAACCAAACAAAAAGGCAAGCAGTTCGTAAAATCGCGATAGGCAAACATACCAATGTCAAGGTCAAATAATGGAATATTTACACGCAAATGTCGATAATCGTATTGTTTTTCGTCGTTTATTTTTCTCGGAAAAAAATCTTAGATTAACCGGTTAGGAAATCCGTAACCGGTTAAGAGCAGTAACCGAACCGTAACCGGTTAATCATGTAATCGTCACAGCCCTAATAATTTGACTTTGAAGGAGTGTCAGAAGTAAATCTTATGGCAGATCTTAAACATATGTTTTTTTTTCACCTTTTCAACCTATTTGGCCCGGCATGCCAGGTGGTTTAAGCCGTTCGACTCGTAATCTGAGGGTAGCGGGTTCGAATCCCTGTCGCACCAAACATGCTCGCCTTATAAAGCTTATGAAAGTACCAGAATGAAGTTGTCGAGATTGTTTTTGCTGCAAAGGTCATTATTCTGCAATGTGTCTATAGAGAGCATAGACTCTCTTCTACACAAGTCTATGTAAGCACTATGGCTTATCTGCAGAACTTAGCCTGTGATGGATCATATGTTTTTCAGGCTTTATCAGTATCACAATTACACTCCCGCATTGGAGTTGCTGATTTGATTGTATTTAATACATTGCCCGGGGCATGTTTAAATTACGAGTTTAACACCCTTATTTGAGGTTTTAGATATTTTATATCACCTTGTCTTTCAGACTTTGTACACACTATAGGAGGTGAACACTGCAGATATTACGTTCCCTATTTCACATAAACATGACACTGAAGGTTAACAAAAGCAGTGTCTATATAGAAGTCTTTGTCATCTTATCACTCAGTGAATTTTGTTGGTTTGCCTGAGTTTACCGGTATAAGGTTATTGGCTTTAACTGTACAGTGAAGAATGTAGAGCTTTACCGTTAATGTTTTTACATGCATCCCAAGTGGAATATCTGGCAATGAAGTCTCTTTCTGCTTGATACATAGAAATGTCGTCAGGCAAGAACCAGTAATCTTCAGCTTGCTGTGTTGCATTACTTTTCACGCATACATTGGTTTCATAGTGTGAGATTGGTATAATTTTTTATGCATGAGTCATTTACCAATTAGATGTTTAGGTCTTGGTTTTACACATTAATTTCCTTCTACTACTGAATGCACAATCTCCATTCCTCCCATGAGTTCCTTCCTGTCTGGCTAGTTTTTAATTTATCATTGCTTGTAGACGATGGATTCATTATTTACTGATGAGAACTCCAGTTTTTAGTGTTGTCCACACTAACAAGCCAGACAAGTGACACAGGGTATCTTACTAAAATGGTGCTACCATTCTTCAGGTAGGCACATTAGGGTATGAATATATGTATATTCTTAATTGTCGAGAAGTTCCCTGACATAGGACCTTACATCAAACAACCCAGTTTTTAACCGGCAACTAGGCATTTCACGTTGTTTCCAGTGACAGAATTTGGCGAAGTATCCTCTTTTCTTGAGGACAGGCATGCCAATGACATTTATGAAAAAAAGACGAAAAGGTATATAGCCTGGCGCCACAGCGCGGCGCAGCCGTGCCTGACTAGGGGCGTCCGGGGGCATGCCCCTCCCGGGAAATTAAAAAAAAATGGATGCTATTTGGTGTGATTTGGTGCAATCTGGGACATAATTTCTTTATGTTTTTTGACATTGCAATGTTGGAAAAGTACACAATATATATCATATAAAGTAACAAAATTAAATCAAAAGACTAAATCAAACTAATAAAAACTATAACTTTCATTTACAGTTTTTAGCAGATTGATTTATTCTTTTAATTTACATTCATTTTTTTAGAAGATATATCAAAATATCTAAAATTAACAAATAAAATAAAAAGTAAATAAATGAAATTTAATATTGTTTATTTGCTATTTATTCAGTTTAATTTTTTTCTAAATCAAAATATATTAGTAATATGAGTTAATAAAGCCAAAAATAACTCAGTAAATAACTTCAAATACAAATCATTTCATTATTATCCTTTTTGTCATCAATAACATCATCATCATCAACTACTGGTATGCTGCCAATTAAATGTTTTACAGTCATTGCCAATAACTACTTCTCTGCTGCATATATTCCATACAATTTTCAAATCACATAAAATTACTCTTTTGACTAATCATGACTACCTACAGTTCAAATTGTTCATCTATGGAATCTTGTCATTATACTACTGGTACCTTAATGTCAGTGAATTTTCCATTCTTTCACAAATTGACAATACAAACTAAAACAGCATATGAAGGAAAGCTATGACATTGCTTAAAAATTCAACTACTGATATGGTTCAATATTAAACTACTGATATCAGTGATATGCCTCAGAAATTACATTTTGTACAGTCACTGACATCAACAACTACTGCTCTGCTGCATGTATTCAATTAAAATTTCAAATTACTTAAAATTACTCTACATGACTACCTACAGTAAAACTTGTTCATCTATACAATCTTGTCAGTAAATTACTGGTACCTCAATATCAGTATATTTTTCATTCTTTCACAATACAAACTGAAACAGCAAATCAAGGAAAGCTTTGACATTGCTTTAAAATAAAATTAATGATATGCTTTAAAATAAACCACTTGCACTGTATGCTGCAGATAATAATAAAATATTTTTCAGTCACTGATATCAACTTCTGCTCTGCTGCATAAATTACAGTCAAATTTCAAATCACTTAATTTTCTTTAATCAATCTTGGCTACTTTCCTCTTTTTCGAGACAAGGGTTTCCAGTGCTCTCTTCCGAGCTTTTTTTCTCTCCTTCTCTGAATGGGCAGCTCTCTGTGCCTCTGCGGCTTTCTGGACTTTTTCTTTAGTCAAGGTGGCTGGGCCAGATTTCACAGAACCATAGGCCTCAAACCTTTCTGCCCTTTTCTTCTGATGCTCCCTCAGCTTTAAGGTATACTTTGAAGCTGCTGATCTAATGTCCTTACACATTCTCTTGTCTACAGGATCAAAATGAACATATTTCCTTTTAAACATTTCAATCGCTGTTGTTTCTTTGGAGCGTAGAGAATATTTTATCGTCTGGTATGCACACGATACCAGACCACGAGACCTGCAACGAGACGAAACGAGACTGCCTCCAAGATGGCGGTCAGATTTTTTTTTTCTGCAATAAACATTGAAAAAATATGATTTCTCCTCAAAAACCACCTACCCGGCCCCCAAATCGCTCATATTTTCTCCTCGAATTTACACTAATCTCGTGGGTGATCGTTGGCCGTTTGAAAACCGCGGAAATCCGCGTTTCAGCGGAAAAATGGCACGCATGTGAGGATCTGCCAGTCTAACCAAGTGTGCGTCGTATTACCTGGTAAAGTTTGCAGATTTAAGTTGTGTTGGCTGCTAATCCCATATCCAAAGAGTTATTCATTGATCAGTTATAATAATCTACACAATTAGGCTGCATAGGGTTAATACTGTCACTGTCACCAATATAATTGTCCTTGTATCAGACTGACCCTTGAACACACACTTGAAATGCTGTTATAATATCGCCCCCCGCTATTACAGCGGTATGTCTTCGGATTTACAACGCTAAAATCAGGGGTTCGATTCCCCTCGGTGGGCTCAGCAGATAGCTCGGTGTGGCTTTGCTACAAGAAAAACACAATCACACTGTTATAATATTATAACATCTACTTCAAAGAACGTATGAATATAAACATACAGTAATGTAAAATAGAAATCCTGTAATACAAGCACTTTCAAAAGGTGGACCTTTCATCTGAAAAAAAAATCCCGTGGCAGGTGTTTAGTTTTACAGGAAGATGAATTTCGCAACTGGGGTGTTCAGGGTTATTGATATCCCCCGTCGTCCCGCTCGCGATAGAATTTTGATGTAAAATTGACAATTTGGATTGAATTTTCGGTATCGCTTGTTTTTCTTTTATTCGATTGATACTGAAGATTGAAGTGGTGAAGTAGTTTCAGAGAAGTGCGAACGACCTTTCATCTTCAGGGGCAAACTGGGAGTGATGTTGTAATCGAACGAGTGATATATATATATATAGGGAGTTTACTAATATCATGAAGGTCATCCAATTTTCTAGGAAATGTTTATTTCTCTATGTACTATTATAAGCGTCTCATTTCCGGTACAATGTCGCCGATAGCGAGAGTGTATGCGGGAAGGTGTTAGGGATATTTTAATGTAGAAATGGTTAAATATATATATATATATATATATATTTTAAAATTATATTTAGGTGTTTAAGTAAAATAAAGGTGAAAGCAGGAGACTGAAAAAGATATGTTATACTAATGAATTTATAAAACAGATATGAAAAATTATCTTAAACAAGTAGTAAGTTTAGGAAATTCATCTTTCATATTTCATGAAAAAAATAAACAAAGAATAAAGTTAATTTTCATTTTATAAACAGAATGAAGGCCTGGCATGGCCAAGCGCGTAAGGCGTGCGACTCATAATCCGAGGGTCGCGGGTTCGCGCCCGCTTCGCGCTAAACATGCTCGCCCTCCCAGCCGTGGGGACGTATAAAGTGACGGTCAATCCCACTATTCGTTGGTAAAAGAGTAGCCCAAGAGTTGGCGGTGGGTGGTGATGACTAGCTGCCTTCCCTCTAATCTTACACTGCTAAATTAGGGACGGCTAGCACAGATAGCCCTCGAGTAGCTTTGTGCGAAATTCCAAAACAAACAAAAACAAACAATAAACAGAATGAAACCATTGAACGGAGATCTCTGATACCAGGATATAGATTGATTCCGTAAGGTTATATAGTGTTTAGAGTAGCAACTCAATATGCTTCCTTTATTTCTCTGTTTTAGTTTTGAAAAACACGAGTTTCTCTAACGTCATAAACATACAACAACGATTATGACGTGCTAATTACACTATATCTGCCATATCCACTGCCGGCAAAGCATTTCGCTCAACATCGGAGCTTATCAGACCGTCTACGATACACGTAGTAGTGGTCTAGGTGCTATTTATATTGCATGAACAACAACAGTTTTGGTTTGAATTACAGTAAGCGAAATGTAATATTATTATTATTTTTTTCTTTTTACGAAATTTAAAAAATCGGAACTACGGTAAGGATTAATAAGCCCCCCCCCCTTCAGTAGCACAACAGCATGTCTGCAGACTTACAACGCTAAACACCGAGGTTTCAGTACCCGTGGTGGGCAGATCACATATATCCTATTGTTTAGTTTTGCGCTTAACTACAAAAGATTAATAACATAATCCCCTTTTATTCATTGCATTTGTTTTTTTGCATGAGTATAAAATATCATAAAATTAAATTTGTAGGTTTGTGGTAAACGTCGTTTAGGATTTTTTTTTTTAAAAGCTATTTCTATATATCAGTTTCCAGGCCTAATGTTGTTACTTCAAGTCTAACTGTATGAACAATGACAACTTCTTTGTATGTTATGAATTATCTGCTTCAGGCTTAGTAATGGTGATAATGAAATATAACATTTTAATAATATATAATTGTCTTATTTTCTTTTTTATTACGTACTTATATTCTCGAGAAAACTAGGTGAAAGTGACTAAATGTTTAGTCCAAAGAAACGGTACTTCTGAGCTTTAGGTGTACACAGTACAAAATGAAGTCTAACCTAATTCTGCATGGAATAGAACTTTAATTCACAATCTAATGTAGCTTTTAAAAACTGTTTCTTTTATAAGATCCCTGATTAAGTCTCAATGGTAAAACGTTAGCGCGATTAAATAAAGTATTTTTGAGTATATTAATAATTTTCATACATCATATGTATAATCTTGTTAAACAATAGGCGTACTAGTTTAGGTACGCTATGAATGTATCTGTTGGATATTATATGTGTTATCTTCTACTTTTTGTGGGGAAAACATGCACTAGATCTAAAACGTAATTTATTCACAAATTAATTATCGATTTCTTGCTAAATAGTGAACCCTTAAATGTTTGCTCATTTGCAATAGAGCTGGGGCGATGTTAAAAACACCTCCCTCTTATCTTAATTGAGCTTTTCTGGAGAGTCCATCAGCAAGTCTTTCTGCATAAGAGATAGCTGATATATGCCTCTCCATCCAAACACCCCTAGATACGCAATTTTCTGAACAAATGAAACTTTAAAGTGCCTAACAACTTTTGTTGCTCATATCCCTCCTACGAGGTGCTAAACAACTTTTATTCAAAATGTAGATCACTTTTAGTTTTCACGCTGTGAAAATGTCTCCTCGACTTAACACTGTAGCAACAGAAGGAAACATCATGAACATAATTTAGTATATCGTTATAAGATGTTCATAAAGTACATGGAATAAAATATCCCACTTGATTATTTTACTCTCAAAATAACTCGAAATGAATAAGACTATTGTAAAAACGTCAAGAAGTATATATGTGGACCTTACATAAAAACAGCTTTCAGGTAGGTTATCATTCAATTGATTTTACTCTCTACAATTTCCTCTCAACTTTTAAAAAGTTTAAATCATGATATGACCCGAATAATTCAGTCTTCCCTTCTCCCTCCTTGAAGTGGCTTAGTGATAAGTCCGATGGCTTATAAGTAAAAATTGGGTTTCGATAGCACTTATACGTACACCCGAGATAGTTCAAATAAATCAATGAACTTACTTGGTATATATTCTAATTTTAGATCATTTAGTCTTTGAAGAGCGCCGAAAGATAATTAGGGGAACTTCACCCCATACGTGCTGGATTATTATGCAGTACCTGAGTTTAGAGGCTAAAGGCGGGATGTAATTCATCTTTGGCTAATATAATAATGTGATTTATTAGTTTCTAAATTTTAAAGATTTGAAATTTTGGATTCCACAACTATTATCGGTTGACATTATCATATGGCAGTCAAGCTTGATGCGTCTGGAGACCGGAAATTGAGCAGATGATTAGATAAGGAGAAGTTGGGCAGTGACAACATTGATGACGGTGTCCAGGATTCTAAGAAAGTAAACCAAAGCCACATCCAAAGAAAACTGCTAAATTACTGGCATTCTGGTTAACAAAATGTATGTGATTATTAAAATAATTGAGATTAACTTTCTGCTTTGTTTGTTCGTTTTGAATTTCGTGCAAAGCTACACGAGGGCTATCTGCGCTAGCTGTTCTTAATTTAGCAGTGTAAGACTAGATAAAAGGCGGCTACATCACTACCCACCGCCAACTCTTTTACCAACGAGTAGTGGGGTTGACCGTAACTTTTTAACGCCCCCACTGCTGAAAAGGCGAGCATGTTTGGTATGATAGGGATTCGAACCCGCGACCGTCGGATTACAAGTCGAGTGCCTTATCCACCTGGCCTTGTCGGACCCAACATCTTATTAATATACTGTTATAATTAAAATTTTGCTAAAAGTTTAAAACTTTTATTACTTTTTTTTCTGAAAATAGCCATAACGTCAAATAACTCGGAACCAGGACTGGAAAGGCTAACTTCAAGTGACTAACGGTGGTTTTTGAACTTGCTTGTTAGACTTCCTGGCGAGTTAAGATAATTGAAATTATGCTACAGAAAGTCCTTTACAACTTGTATTACTGTAGTTTTCTCTTACCGCTGTAGAGTAGGTGTAAAAATTGGTTTTAATGCTATTTATGTTTTTCTTTTTAATTCAAAAATTCAACTGTGTTTTGTCTTACCTTAATTTCGTTTTATGAATTTTACTAATTTTAACTTTATACCGGATGTTTGGCGCAGATTGCCTAGTTGCCTTGCGCCATAAAATACCAAACCGACCAACCAACTTTTTATGAATATTGCAATAAGCTTTAATGTTAATTTTACGAAATCCAGTCCTCTTATTAATTTAATTATGTTAAAATGTCAATCCTTAATGAAACACAAGTTAAGCTAAATTGTATTTGATATTTGTAATTACTAAAAGCAGTGCTTATTTTGCTCCAAAAGCAGCCTTTGTAATGAGAACGTGCCTCGCTTGGTGGTTTTTAACTTTTTAAATTATTATTGTACACAGTAATTTGGTATTTGAGAAAACTAATTTCTCAATAGTGAATAATATATATTCGCAAAATAGTAGGAGATCACACCGAGATATTTATTAGGAAATGATTCTGAAATAAATAGTCGACAATTACTAAGATACACCTGATTCCCCATCTTGCTTGTGCAAGCCATTTAGAAGAAGATAATTCTGTTAAAATAATGACACAGAAGGGCTTGAAGGTTTTTACAATTAAAATAATTGAAAGTAAAATTTGTTTATAAAACCAACTGAAAAGGAATAAAATAGTATCTGTTTCCTTGTCATGGCTTTAATTAGTGTGTATCAAAGGCAAGTCATAGTCACCCTCACTCTCCAAAAATGGCAATACCTTATGTTACGTATTGCAATTTAAAATAGCATAAAATTGAGTTCATTTGCAACTTGTTTTCGAACTTAAATGTCGATATGTATTCAGGTTATATTTGCCAACAAAATTGATACATGGTTTCTTTACAATTTAATGAAGTTATATAATGTTTCTATAAAAATACTAGTGGTTTGGTTTGAATTTCGCACAAAGCTACCTGCGCTCGCCGTCCCTAAATTAGTAGTGTAAGACTAAAGGGAAAGCAGCTAGTCATCACCACCAACTGCCAACTCTTTTACCAATGGGATTGACCGTCACATTATAACGTCCCTACGGGTGAAAGGGCGAGCATGTTTGGTGTGACGGAGATTTGAATCCGCGACTCTCGAATTACGAGTCGAGTGCCTTATCTATCTGGCCATGCCGGGCCTAACTTTCTGCAATCTGGTTAAACAGAAAAAGAGACCAGATTATTAAGTTGTTGTATTTAAGACTGAATTAAAATATGGGCATCAGTTTATAAATAAGTACATAAGAGAAAAGGAAAATGAAATAATTATGAATATGGCTGATGCAACAGCTCCTGCACGACTCGTTTTTGGAAGAAGTTGAGGAAGCATAAAGCGAAAAAACAAACAAGAACGGAATTTGTACGTACTAATGTGTATGAAGTGAGCTGTCTTTCAGATGTGATAACCATTTCATATACATTAGTATGTACAAGTTCCGTTCTAGTTTGTTTTTTCGCTTTATGCCTCTAATAAAGTTGAAGTGTATATAATATCTATACTCGTAGTTTCCAGCCCGTTTTACTTCACCATATAGTAACTTAAATTAATTTTGTGATTGAGTAATGTTATGACATTTCGTAGTATTCATTACTATATATTTTTAAGCGCATCATCTGTTTCATGACTGTATATACATGTTAAACATTTCTTTTTCTTCAGAGGTGAAATTAAAAAGAAACTTTGTGACGTAGAGTTCTAATACATTCTTTGATTCGCCGTACCCTCTGCTATTTTGCTTATTCAAAGTTCATATGCACAGTTTGGGTCAGCAACAAAACAAAACAATGAGGCTACCAGTAATGATGAAAGCGAAAGTTTTAATAAATATGTACAATTTCGAAAATACCTGGTCTGCTGTATAATATTGAACAATGTGTTAGTCAAAATGTCATAATATTATTCACACACCTAAATTAAGTTACTACATGGTGAAGTAAACGGACTGAAAACAATAGATATTATATACACTTCAACTTTATTAGAGGCTTAACGGTATTTATTTGATTTAATGACCCAAACTATGCTGATGAGCACTGAATTAGTAAAACTGCAGTCCACAACAGAGGGTACGGCTAATCAAATAATTCATTAGGTCTCTTCGTCACAGATCCTATTTTCAATTTTACCCCTTGTGAAAAATAAGATAAATATTTAACACATCTATACATACGGTCGTTACAAGATAAATAAAAAAATTGGGAAGTTAGAAACCGGCAAATAGAAATCATAATACATAAGCAAACAGGGTTGGAGATACTGTAGACATCATTTACTTAAACTTCAAATACCTATTTTGAGACTTCACCAAATGTAATTGTAGATAACAGCATGAAGTCAAAATAGGGTTTTGTAGTTTGAGTAAATAATGTCTACAGTATCTCCAACCTTGTTTCCATATTTCTATTACGATCTCTATTTGTAGGGTTTTAAATTCCCACATTTTTATTTATCTCACTTGCTGGCTTTTATATACTCAATTATGGGCAAAATAGTACTTGTTGTGGAAACCAACTTTATACACTGTAATGATGATAAACATAGCTAGTACTGACACAGTCCATGATGATTTACTGTAGGAATTGGCTATTTGAATAAATTATTTCGAGATATAAAATGTTAAGTTGCAACTGGTGATTATCTGGGAATATGGTGAGCATTTATAGTTTCTGCATAATTAAATTTTCTGTATGTTAATGTATAGCATAAACAAATATATGCCTACATTAAGACACAGGTCCCCGCTTTGCGCGTATAAAATTTTACCAGTAGAAAAGCAGCCTTTAATAATGAAACATGTCTAAAACATCACTTTAAATAGCACTTCGTGTCTTCTAAAGTAATTATTCTATTAATGTGTGTAATAAATTTAATATTATGCGTATTGATTATAAAGGTTGACTTCCTAAAGACACCTGTTGTATATTATGTGTTTTTCTTATAGCAAAGCCACATTGGGCTATCTGCTAAGCCCACCAAGGGGAATTGAACTCCTAATTTAATGTTGTAAATCCGTAGACACACCGCTGTACTAGCGGGGGGCGTTGTATATTGTAAAAAACATTGACTATGTACATGCTACATTTGTTTGTTTGTTTGTTTTTGAATTTCGCACAAAGCTACGCGGGGCCTATCTGTGCTAGCCGTCCCTAATTTATAAGTGTAAGACTATAGGGAAGGCAACTAGTTATCGCCACCCACCGCCAACTCTTGGGCTACGCTTTTAACAACTAATAGTGGAATTGACTGTCCCATTATAACGCCCCATGGCTGAAAGCGCGAGTATGTTTGGGAATCGAACCGCGACCTTAAGATTACCATTCGAACGCCTTAACACACCTGATTACTACGAATCGACCTAAATGAGAAAGAAGGCGCTGAATTATTCTAGTTAATCATGAATTGCAATAAGACATTCGGGCAAAACCTAGCTTAATAAGCAGATTTATTCTTGAAAAAATACTCAAATCCTTCTTTCCATTAGCTAATACCACCCAACAATGACAATTAGCGAAATAGGTGATTCCGTTTTAGTTAGCCAAAATTAAAGTTTGCCCATTTGTTCATGTTATTGATATTATTGTTTCACAAAGTTACAGTAAAATCGACTGTACGTTTGGCACCAAAAACGACTGAACGATACGTAAAATGCTGGGAATATCTATGATGTATTTAAATTTGATTATTTTTCATTTAAATTAGTTTACTTGGTGTCTGTTTCCCTTTGAAAAAAACAAAGAAACCCGAGAGCCTACGGAAAGCTCAACATTCATATTGAAATAACGGGAGAACAAGTATGAATAATATTGATTCCAAATTTTACTTTGCAAGGAGAATATTCTACACTAACTTGCTAGGAATTAATCACACTATCATTCACACTTCAAAATGTGACGTAACTTAGAGAATAAAAATGTATGTTATTGTTGAGCGGCTCCAAATATACTGAAATGCTTTACCGTCGGTGGTATAAGTAGATTTTTAAAGTCCGTGAACTATTTTAAATTAATAGATTAACTTAAACATTCTCGTCACTGGGGACGGGTAATTTACTTGTAAGTACATAATAGATGTGATGCTATTATGAAGAGATATCTCTGTACTCATTGCATGTTAAATACGTGTTTACACAAAACTTCAGGTACAAAGCCACCTGGTTCGGTAAATTATTTTACATGTAGCTTTATTTAAAGCGATGTTTTATACATATTTCGTTTGAAAAGGCAGTTTTTCTTCTGCTAAAATGTCATATTCGCTTAGTGGGAATTGTGCCTTACTCTAAATACACTGCTGGCCAAAATCTTAAGGCCAATGATCATAAAGAAAAAATATGCATTTTGCGTTGTTAGACTCAATCACTTATTTGAGTAGAGCTTCGAAAGATGAAAATAACAAAAGGGAAAATAAAAATTAAAAACTTTTTTAGCATTTAAAAGGGAAAATGTGAAGAATATGAAATTAGCCTAAATACTAACTGGTCAAAAGTTTAAGACCATACCAAAAAGAAGTCCTAAACAGTGTAGGAAATGCCCAACAAGAGGTCTCAGTAGCGAGTTGCACGGCCGTCATTGCGAATAACTTCAAACATTCGCTTTGGCATGGTCGATATAAACGTTTACAGAAGGTTGGCTGGAATGTTTTTCCAAGTGGTGAAGATGGCTTCACGAAGATCATGCACTGTTTGGAATTGACGTCCATTTCTATAGATTTCCCTTGCCATCCACCCCCAAATATTTTCAATAGGGTTCAATTCGGGCGAACACGCTGAATGGTACAAACGAATCACTTTATTCGCCACGAAAAAGTCCTTTGTCCTGCGGACATTGTAGATTTCAGCGTTGTCCTGTTGAAAGATCCAATCATTTCCACACAAGCGAGGGCTTTCAGTCAATAAGGATGCTCTCTCCAACGTGCCAATGTAGCCAGCTGCTGTTTGACGCCCCTGTAAAACCTGAAGCTCCAATGTTCCATGGAAGGAGAAAGTGTCTCAGATCATGATGGAACCTCCTCCACTGTGTGGTGTAGAAAATGTCTCCGGTGGGATATCCTTATTGTCCCAGTAACGTTGGAACCCATCTGGACCGTCCACGTTAAATTTTTTCTCATCAGAGAACATAACCTTCATCTACTCTTCTATGTCCCATGTTTAGTGCTTCTCAGCAAATTTTAACTGAGCTGTTTCGTGGCGTGGAAGGAGGCGTGGCATTTGAAGACATTTCTGGTTTTTAAAGCCTTTCTCTCGTAGATGCCGTCTTATTGTTCTTGAGCTGCATTCTGCGTCCGTAAGGGCCTTGATCTGGTTCGACGATAGGCTGGTGTCTTGCCGGATAACCCGTCGAATCCTCCTGCTCAACACCGGCGAAATTTTCTTGGGCCGATTACTTAAGTTCTCGTTTCGTATCCCTCAAGGCCTTTTAAGAAATTTGCAACAGTAGTTTTACTACGCCTAATCTCACCAACGATGAAACGTTGAGAGAGATATTGCTTTTGCAGCTCGACACATCTGCCACTTTCAAACTCTGTCAACTTTTTAGCCTTTGCCATGTTTTTACCCAATGTAACATAGGAAATGTCAGTGGGAGATGTTGACAACGCTAATGCTTGAACACAAATGACTAAATTTTTTTACGTGTTTACCGATTAACGCTTCGTTTTAGTATGGTCTTAAACTTCTAACCAGCTAGTATTTAGGCTAATTTCATATTCTTCACATTTTCCCTATTAAATGCTAAAAACGTTTTTTATTTCTATTTTCCCTTTTTTTATTTTCATCTTTCGAAGCTCTACTCAAATAAGTAGTTGAGTCTAACAACGGAAAATGCATATTTTTTCTTTATGTTCATTGGCCTTAAGATTTTGGCCAGCAGTGTATATACTTACTCGTTACTGTACTTGATTAAAAAAGATACAGAGTGAACTCAAAAGCAGTGACGACTAAAAATAAAGATATTGACATGATTGTCTTTAAAATAAACTTAATAAAACGAACTTATGAATTTTAAGTCAAAAACTTCTGTGCAGTACAAAATGAAAAAGTGACTTACAATTGAGTAAATATGAATTAAGTGAAATAAAAAAAAACCAATAAATTACTAAATAAACTTCAGGGTATAATAAATAAACACACCAAATGAAAGTCATTAAAGTCTAAAAATAAATGCACTTCAAGAAAATACAACATAAATGTTTTATGAGGCAGAAGATTAAATTCCAGGCAGTTACACAGTAAACTAAAATTTTATGATGTTGGTATATATAAAAAGGAGAAACAAACAAAGTCAATTATGTCAGGAAAATTGGAGAATTGTATGAAATATGACATAGCCCCAAATCGTAGTGCAAAGTATGTACAACTTTAAATTCCAAACCGTACACATCAAATTTATAATCACAATTTAAGGAATTCAATTCAGTATGTTTTATTATGTTTTTACCCTAGAGATTATTTTGCATTGATAGATTAGTAAGTGGACTGAGGATTTAACTGAATCTCTGAAGCTGACTAAATTTTACTGCAAAGTATTATCGGTATTACGAGGGAAAATAATGTTAACGACGAGGGTATTCAACTGGTGAAACAATACATTCTCAGCATTATAAAGAGAAACCTAAGAAAATAATATATAATTAGCCATACATATCACAAAGCTGATTTTAGTTTGTTACTCTCAATATTTTATTGTTACCTTTACCCTGGGCAGGTTCTTCTTCATGTAAGTAGGTTCCTGATTCATCGTCTGACATTGTTAGCGTAGTGGAAGGATTTAGGGCTAACTTAAAATTCCTAAGCTGACTGAACCTTAATGTTTGAAAATATCGTTAGCAATGAGAGTATCTAGCTGGTGAAACAAATTTTTCTAATCTTTATAAGTTAGAATGTCATAAAAGTATACTTAATTTACTATATTTATTATCAGTTGGTTTTTAGTTTTGATAAAAGTGGGTGGATTACTCTGATTGGAAATTAAAGAAAGAGAGCCCAATAATTCACACTCCCATTGCCATTCTGTTAATATTTATGTTATCTTTTGCTTTGACTGGGTCATTCAAGCAGACAGAGCCCTGATTCATTTGGAAAACCTTGTTTACTAAATGTTTGTAGTCCAGATTATGTGGCCTATGACTGCATTTTTTTTCAGTACACAGTATTTGGTAGGCATAGTTCTAAAGTAATGACTTTTGCAAGTGTAATGGCACTGGTTAGTATGACCCAAACAAATAATATTTCTTCTGAAATCTTGAAGTTTTGAAAAGACATCCATTACTGTTTCATCCTTCCACTGTAAATTGTTGCCAGAGGGTCTTTTGGTGTTTCCCTGAAAACAAATGAAGAAGCAACAAATAAATTATCTTCAACCACTGACACAGAAGTTAAAGACTTGACCATTGTTGGAGCACTGGTGTCAGAGGTCCCAAAGTGGATTCTGTCTATTTTGGTTGCTTGAGAATCAGTCTAATGTATGGAGTGATACTTGTCTCTATCACTACCTTTAGACATCTTGACAGAATTATGAGTTAGCGGAAAGTAATTTAGATCTCCAAACAAAGTGCCTTCCTCATCTTACTGATTCAGTGACAGGTCAGGCTAATCATGATCACAGGATAGAAAACTTTGAGTCAACTGAGTCTCTGAGAAATCAAAACTCAATTAACAAGTAGGACTAAATTTCACAGCCAGTTAGATTGTGACTAGGAAAATATTGCTAATTCTTAGAACAAGAATGGTGAATGCACTCACTTCTTTACTAGAAGCTTTCAATGAACTAAGATGACATTTAATGTAATCTGAGAAGGTCTAAGTGTAGCTCTAAAGTTATGAAATTAAATTAATCCAAGAATTAATAAAAGAATACAAGTTTTTGGCAGTAAGAATGAATATGGTTTAATTTTCTATTACAATATTCTGCAGTCGTAGAAAGGAAAAAAAGAATTGAAATTTATTTTGGTATTTTTTAATTTTAATTTTACCCTACATTGCTGATTTTACAGTTAGTGATAGGTTAGAGAAAATAATATGTGAAATATAAAATTTGTACTAAAAAATGGGGTATTGGTTTAAGAAATTCTGAAGATTATGGAAATAGTAAAATTTAAGATGAAAAAGTACTTTTATCATCATGAAAATCACTTACAATGAAATGTTATGCATTAAATTCCTAACAGTTGTTTAGTGAAAAATAATATAAAAATTCTGTTTCTTTTTTCTGTGCACAACATATTTTAAGTCTATCAAATTTTGTGAATTCAGAAATTAGTAACTTTCAGTTATTGTGATGTATGTATTGATGGAAACTGGGTTTGTGCAAAGCACCAACTCCATCCACATAGAGCTAGAGGTAATGCAACTCTGGCCGTATGCATTACCAAGTATTTTGTTTTAATTTTTTTTGAACTGCTGTTTTTTTGCTTGTGCATGTCACAAAGTTGAGAATGTTGTACTAAACAATTAACTGAATATAATCATTTAATAAGCTGAGTAATTAATTAACAAATATGAGTTACTGCTCAACTTTAATGGTAAAATCAAGTGGTTTTGTAATTCATATATTCATGCACATTAACAGGAGGCAACAATTCACTCTAGTGTTATATGTGTTATAGTATTTACATCATTGTTAGGCATAGAAATTGCTTATCAAGCTTATGCAAGACAGCAAATTCAATTTCAGATATTATTGAAAATAATAATCATAAGTATGTAGTTGCTTGTTGTGAAAAAGTTTCTTGCTACCAAACTAGTTGTCCAAAGCTTATAGCTCACTTGGTAGTGCCATCAGAAGAGAATTAGCCTTTATATTTCTAGATATGTAATTCATAATAATATCACAAGTATTCAGTCATTTTATTATTAACTTTATGTTACTTCAGTGGGTTATAGTATCATATGTTCTTTCTTATGAACTTAAGCTTTTCCTGTAGTGTTATAATTTTGTTTTTTTTTGTAATTCTTAGTTGTATGTATTTTTTATGTTTTCTTCTTTGTCAAAGTTTTGAATCTGTTTGTGTGTACAATGATTTGCTATATTTCCTTTATGAGGATATTTTATGGAGGATTTTTTTTAATAAATAAAAAGAATAAAAAAGGTACTTATCTGGCCTGAGAGAGGTTTGAGTTTCAAATCCAAGAGGATGAAATATATTGAAAAACAAACTGCTACACATGAAAATATTTATGAATTATAGTGAACAAATATTTACAGTAAAACTCTGTAGTGGGAAAATAAATTTTAAAAGATCTAAATTGCTGTTTTCCTAAATGCATTTTTGTAAACTGTCCAAATACTCATGGATCCATCAGTTTGTTGATGACAGGATCCCTAATGATGTGTAATCTACACAAATAAGTGTAAACATAAATTCCATCCAATATTGCATTAATCTCACTTACTGCTTCTAGGATATAAAGTAAGAGATTTTATCCAGTTTTGTTTTGCCTTTTTTTTTTCACATTGAGCATTGTGACAAGCAAAAGCATAAAATTACTCAGTATGTAGCAATAACTGGACAGTACATTACAGGTTGTTAAGTCAAAGTTTAAATAGCTTATTATGTAGGAGTTTGAAATAAATATAAAATTTGTAAGCTCTACAGATAATTTAACCAATCCTCTAGACAGTTGGGTAGTGAATAGTTTTTGTTAATTGATTTTGGAGTTTTGAAATTGGTAGATTATTATCTACATTAATAAAGTTTCACAGAATAAATTTTTTTGAGTTTGAATAATATTCTTAACATTACATTGAGCAGAAACCATTGAAGGTTCTATGGTTTATTTAATCTCAGTGTATAAGCAGCTTAAGCAATTATTTAATATTTTTGATAGTTAAGTTACTTGTATGTATGTTTTATTAAGGATATTGATATCTTCACATAACATTTATTCATGTGTATGTATATATGATTAGGTCCTTAGGGATACCCTTCTCCAGTCATTAGTATGAACACTCATCAAGAAACACTTTGTCAAGACCTTGGACGTCTCAGCATTGCTAATTTCACTCCCCAACAGTATTCAGCTGCAAGAGGTAAGAAAATTGCCCCAGTTGTTCCTCCAAAACCAAAGAAAAAAAATGTAGTTTCAGAATACCCAGACAAAAATATCCAACAGAATGTGTATCCTGAATCGGTCGAAGATATTAACCAAAATAATGCACAAATTAAATACAAAGATGTGGAAGAAGAAAATCATGAATTAGTCAGAGAGCCCAAGTATTCTGTATTACAAGAGACAAAAAGTCCATTGGTTCAGAGCTCCAAGTATCCACATGCCCAAGAAAAAAATTACCCATTTGATGCAAGATTGACATATCTAAATACACAGAGGAATAATTACCCATTGATTCAAGAATCCAGTTGTCCAGAATCACAAGATGTTAAGTATCCAAGTGCACCAGAGAAGGATTTTCCTTTGGTTACAAAGAATATATATCAAAACATACAAGAAAAAAATTATCTTTCAATTCAAAAGCCTAATTATTCAGGATTGCAAGAAGAAAACTACCCAGTGGTTCAAAAAGTCAAATTTGTGACTCCACAGAAGCAGTCTTACTCATTGAATGAAAAAACCATATATTCTGATAGTACACATGAAATGAGTCATCCAGTCAACCAGGAAACCAAACATTCTGACGCATATAAGAATAGTTATCCATTGATCCATGGATCTAAACCATTGGGAATACAAAAGGAAAGCTATCCATTCATTCAAGATTTTAACCATATAACTCCACAATCTGAACATTATCAATCAAACCAAGTACCCATATACTCCAGTATCACACAACAGAATACCTTCCCAGAATTTGACACTAAATATCCTGCAATGCAAGATGAAAATTATCCATCAATTTTTAACTCCTCCTGCAACACAAAAGAAACTAGCGACTCTCTTGATTTTGACAATGAATATTTTGGAAAACAGGAGCAAAATTACTCATTGAACCAAATGCCTAAGTACACTTGCTTTACAGAAGATTCTAAATATCCTATTGTGCATTCATCTGTTCAAGAGTCCACATATCCAGATGTGCGTGAAAGAAATTTAACACCAATTCAGGAAAATAAGTACCAAAATACCCACGAGAAAATATATCCATCAGTTCATGAGTTCAAACATCAGAAGAGTTATTCATCAGCTAAAGAAATAAACTATTCAGTTGGGCCAGAAAGTCTGTATACATCATCACTGCAGAGAAACAAGAATGAAGAAACTGCAGGAAGTTGTTACCAAATGCTAACATCAGTAAAAGGTAGGATAAAATTTGTAAAAATATTTATACATAATTACTTCTCATTTCTCAACATCTCTTACTTACATACTTTCTTTAAGGAATAAGTTCATTTAAACAAAAGTATTTTCTAAGCATTTTCTGTTTTATTCTATCATTTTATCATAATAAAACAAATGGCTATTACTTAGATGTCATTTAACAAAACTAAGTATATTGCACATTTAACAAATGCAGAAGGATAAGTACTCAGTAGCTGTCAAAAGGTAGGCTGAAACAAAAAGTAAAAACCCAAAATAAATTCGTGGTGCAGAGTATAATATGAGTAACAAGTTAAACCTCAAATACTGGAATACAATGTATAAATACAAAATAAAATGGGAATAAATTTAAGCTCAATATCATTATACTAAATACAGTTCAAGGTACCTGTAGTAATAAAATAATAATTAGTCAGAAATGCTGGTTTATAAATAAATGAGAACACAAATATTTCATTTACAAATTAAATGCCAGTAACATAGAATTGAAAAACAAATTTAGGCATAACATGAAATACCTGGGCTCAGATTAGGTCAATACAAATAAAGTAATATAAAAAAACAGTGATGACAGCATGCTATTGAAGTTTCCCAGATTTCTTTCATTTAGCTAAGGTTGTTTACAGGGCCTCTGGCCAGCTAAACACCTCATTTTAGGTTTACCATCCCTAGTTGGATTCAGCATGTTGTATTTCTGGGATGATGATCTCCACCATCAATATTCTATGGGGTAGTCCAGTTCATGCTAACATAAAGACTAGACCTTCCATTTAATAATCTGGTCTATTTTTTGACAACTTTTGCCATCAAATGCTTCGAGATTATGATTAAGAGACATTGAGGAGATTTCAGTGGATGGTTTTATAATTATGGATGCTACAGTGCAGAAGTTTTGGTTTTATGAGGCTGTTTTTATTCTTCTTCCTACCCTTTTTAAGCAAAGGAACACCTTTTGTTTGGAAATGATGTGAGTGATTTGTAGATGCTCTATCAACTCATTCTGATGCTGTACCAATGTTGGTTGTTAACTTGGAGTCCAAGGTTTGGCAGTCATAATCATAACCAGGACAGTAACTGCTGGTGCATGAACTTTTCAGTGAAATTCAAAGTGAGTAGTATTACTAGAAACTGAACTAGCTGTAGTGTTTGGAGTAGAGAAGTGTAACTCTCAACAGTTGTTCAGAGTAATAGTCATTCTGGTAAACTTGTAGTTAGGTTCATTGAACAGGAAATCTTCTTCCATGTTTGTTGATCCCGGTGAGAGTTGGACTCAGTAGTAACTTTAGAGATTGGAAAGTAAGACAGCCAGAGTTCGGGAACCATGGCTTTTTATAAAAGAAGTCAAGATTGATAGATCAAATGTCCAGTTAGAAATTTAAAGTTAAATGACCTAGTCATCAGGCCATGGCCTGAACTTTTCTAAGACATACCTTCAACTCCCTACAATAGGAATTAAAATGTATTTTCTTTTTTTATTGTAAAAATACACAGAACAAGTACTTGTGAATTGTTTAATCTACTTAGTTCCTATTTGGCAGTGTACATACAATTGAGTTATCCAGATCCTCTAACCATGCCTATTCTCTTCTGGTCAGGGTAAATCTGACTTGTACACGTTTCATTTACCATTGGTTTTTTGCTTCCCCAATGGTTACATGGTTACTGAAAATAAGTTATTTACTTTAAAAGCAATGTCCAATGCTTTAAGGTTTGTAACTTGTTTGTTTGCAATACTACTTGCTTTTTGAAACAAGTTATTATCCAAATAAATAATTAAAATAATGCCTGATTTCACAAAAAAATGCAGTTGCATTCATGTTGTAAAATAATAGATAAATCTTATTAACAGAAAATTTGTGCAAAACAATTACATTGTTTAGAAAATATTGAAGGAAAACATTCAGTAATGTCTACTAGGTTAAAAAATAGTTTAGTTCCATAATTGAAAATAATTTCTTAACCTGTATTACTAGAAAAATGACAAACATTGTTTTCCTTTATCATGGAGCTGGGTGTGGCCTAATGATCAACATGCTGGGATTGTGATCCTGAGGGTTTGTGGAGTGTTGCCACAGAAATGTGTTCCATATGTTGGAGCAGTAGGCTCACTATAAGAGTGACAGTAAGAACCAAATTTTTGATAAGAGAAGCTCAAAGATGATAATGGATGCTGTGGACTGTGACCTTTCTTCATTTAAAATTAGGGACAACTGTACATGATTGTAAGTTGTACAGGTTTGTTCACAATTTTCATAAGAAATTAGAATGAATGAGTAGTCATAATTTAAGTATATAAAGACAAAATTACAAGATCTACAATTATTCTAAGTGTCACACCAGCAAAACTTTCTTCCATTAGCACAAGTGAAAATATAATTGGTCCACCACATTTTTTCCATTTTGTGGTGAAGATTATCTTTGCATTCATTTCTCCTTCTCAAAGCAAAACCACATTTATGAATACTTCAGTTTAGGATTAAATTAAACATATTCTTCACTAACTTCAAGTAAATACAAAACACACTATGTTCTCTTACACTTCAGACGAAGATAATCTTTGCAGTATTTAACAAGTGTATACATATCTTAATTCCAAATATTTTTTTTATATCTGAGTGAAAAATTCTCTTCTTTCATATCATACACTTATATACATAATTAAATATACGTATACATAGCTTAACATTTGTGATGATGAGAAACCCACTTGAAGTAAAAATGTAGTCTCTTTATTAACCTGAAGATGACCTAAGAAGGTCGAAATGTTGTTCTATACTTTATTTTAATTAAAGTTTTAATACGTAGCTCAACATTACATATCCATCAATGAATACTTGCTGTATCTTATGTTAGTGTTAAGCAGTATTTCTTATAGTCAAGACAACCAATAGCTGAATTATTCATTGTACCTGTGCAGTAAAATATGTAGAGCTTTTGGGTGTGATTTGTTGATTCAGATTTATTTAAACTTGTATAATCTCACAAAAATAAAAAGTAATCATGAACAGAAATCAACAAAAGTAGCTATTCCTGCCAAAATTCATCATTTGTATCACAAATTGTGTTGTGAAACACAACATTTTTGAATACCCACTTCTGTGTAGTAGAAGTACCATGAACAACAAGAATGTTATATCATAGCACTGTAACCAGCCTGAGAAACTATAATATCTGTTAGTTCTGCCATCTAAAGATTGGAACATACACTACATTGGATAAAGATATTAAACAACTTGACCATCCAAATCTAGAAAAAACAGCACACCTTCTGTCAAGGTATATAATACTCATATCAACTTCATGTGCTGTGTTAGAGCACATTTAGACCTACCAAACCCATATATTTCAATAACCCAAGCTTGCATTAACTAAAATACAAGATTACTCAAATTTTAACTAGTAAATATTCATAAACATTTGCCACAAAAGTGCATGGAAAGGAACAATTGCAAAGTTTTTTAAACATATTCAGATATCAGAATTCTCAGTCATCAACAGTCCTAATCATCTTTAACATTCTAGGATCCTTCTTATGTCTTCACATGGTCTTTGCAGAAATACCACTATAACCCATTAGGTAAATGGAGTGATTATCCCAAGAAATTACAGTGATGTCTATATTGTTCAATTACAGCCCCTCATTTTAGTGTTTATATTCTTTAGCTACATTAATTTTCGATCCATAGCATTTTCCCAGTTTCTTTTCCAGTTGTAGGCATCTTGTTCAACAAAATGAAAGTGAAACCATCCTTCCATTGGCTGGTATTTTCTCATTAGCAAGTTAAAACTTTATAGTGAAGTACTCTCATCATCAGAATTAGACTGTTCATCTATCTCTGATTTCTCAAGCAATTGATTTTTGAGAGGTCATTCAGCAGCATTGTTTCAGTTTTCCAACATTTGCAAATATCACGTAATTGCTGTAACTCATATTTCACTTCATTGAAGTGTAGATGCATGAAATACAGACCAATACAGCCATTACCAGGTTGATTACACAACACAGCTGTTTACAATACCATACATAATCATCAGTTTCAAACTTTCATTCTACTAACTTGTATCCCATGATCTACAGTCATTTTAGACACACGTTGACATGCAAATTTACATTCATTAAATATTACAAAATGCAGCCACGTAAAAAACCAAAAAAAAAAAAAAACACCTTGTATGAACATTGAACTACATCTGCAACTGGGTGGAGGACCATATCAGACCTAGTAGAAGCTGTATTTCTCATCTAGACATCAAGCTGTTCAAGGAAGTACCTGGTAATTTCTAGGCTAGTCATTGAATGATGCTCTCAGTAAGTCTTCAAAGGCTAAACTAGTCCATGCTATCATAATGTACTTTTGAGAGTTGATGCACATGCATTTGGAAAGTAATGAATACAAACTGAATTGATGTTGGAATAGTGCTTTCCCATCTGTCTTTCAACCTTTGGTTCTATAGATGGATCAAAAATATGTCTTGGTAATAAAATCATAGCTTAATAGCTTTGATTGGGTATTCACAGGTGGAACAAGACCTGTTTTTGTATAGTTTACTTTAGATACTTCATTTACTTTAACTTTCTGTTGTATGCTAAGTTTTTAAATCATAATATAAAATATTGCTTTTTTAGGATTACATGAAAGTTGTAGTGTAAAGAAGGAGCCTACTGTTGAGGTGTTGATAGACCTGAGAGTGCAACAAAAACCAGGGGTAGCTGTCTCCTCAAAGGCTTCTGTTAGCTGCAGTGAAAAATGTACATTCTTGATCAGTCCTTAAGAGTGAAAAGTTAGGGGCAGATAGGTATAACCCTGGCTGCTGCATCAAGTTTCATAATATATTAATAGGATAGAGTTTGTTGTTGTGTTTTTCCAAGAATATTAATAAACCTAAGCAGCAAAATGAAAATGAAGATTCAAGCACTTGTAAAAGAAAAAAGTAAAATAATTATCACACAAACAAGAAGTGTTGACTTATTTTTGTTACCATAGCATTGGTAAAAAAAAAGAAGAAAGTAAAATAATTATCACACAGACAAGAAGTGTTTACTTATTGTTTTTACCATAGCATCGGCTAGCTTCAGTGTAATGCTGAGACAGTGGTTGCTTTAATGGAGAGAGGGAATTTATTAGACTTCTTCAAATCACAAAGACAAATAAGATTATCTTCTTATTGAAGAAAAGACACAAGTATTCTGTCTAAACTGTCTAAACCACACTTTCAAGCAGTCCAAAGACTTGTACAGAACCCAAAATCCTGGGTTAACTATGCAGTTACATCCTCACTATACATATTTAAAGGAAAATTAATACCAACAATTTTCTATTTCATCTCTCTTGGATGTTGTGTTCACACCCCAGGTGTGATAGAATACATAAAGTGGTCAAGCAAATAGAAAGAAGTTATTTGGAATGGCTATTGTGATATGCAAGTTAGCCTAAAATGAGGTTTATCAGAAATTCATGAATATACTTGCATGCTGTACACAGAGCTTTAACTAAGTGTATTTTTAATATTCTTATATATGCATAAGTAGTTTTCAATTGCCACATATTCCGTCTTGATTGTTAATACAGTACTGCACTCTTTAGACAAATAAGAAACTGAAAGCTTTTGTGTAACTGCCATATAAGTTTTGCTGTTACTTAGAAGATAATTTAGTGGATGTCATTAAGCTTAATTTTTTCAGTGGTGGAGAAGGGGAGGGAAGACCATGGACAGTGTTGAGTTTGAAGTGTTCGTTGTAGTTGTAGGATTGTTTATTTTCCACGTTTTTACATGAAATGAAGGTTCTCATGGTAAATTCAGACTTTTAGAAGTACTTCAACATGCTTTTCAGAGCCTAACATTAATTCTAGTTATTTTGTTATATTACCCACCAACTGTATGAAATGTCGTATGGTTGTATTGTGCTTATTTTATTATCTTGAAACCTCTGTATCGTCCACAGAACAAAGAAGCATGTTTTACTTTTCTGCTGGTGCTAAAATATCGTCAGTTTAAATTAGATTTATAATAGGATACCTTAGTTTGATATTGCCTTTGTTTAACGTCCCAGACCAAATACGTCTAAAGAATGCTCACACTTACAGAATAGGATAGAATACTGTAGAAACTGATATGCATGTCATGTTATTAATATGCTAAGAATAGGAATTATGTATTTATTAAAAACATCTGTTTTCTTTGCATAACTAGGTTTTTCTGTGAATATTGCTTCCTCAAACATATTGGTTTTATACGAGGTGTGTGTGTGTTTTTTTTTTTTGCCAAGCCTGTTATCAAGTATCTGAATGAAAAATGATGTCAACTATGAAACAATGAATTAGTTTTAATTTAATTTGCATGGCATTAAATATTGCTATTGAGAATCAGAAGTGTATGTACATGTATTCTATGCATAATACAGCATAGTATTTTTCAGTAACTATATGTGCTTTCTCAAAGAACACTGTTAAATGAAATTGCTCTCTCTATTCATTATAAAGGGGGGGGTGGGGAAGAGATATTAATTGTATCATTAAGCAAAAGTACAGGTGTGGGGCTGATGTTAGATTACGTACCCAATCATTCCTCAGTATTTACTATACTGCCCCCGAGCATGAACTTTTTGTTTGTTTGTTTACGTCGACATGTTTCTTACCAGCGTATTTAGACTGGGCCAGTTATTTAATCCTGTTCATAAATTGTTTTATCTCCCATTTTTATGATATATATTTATGTTTTGGCACTACTTGCGTTACACTGTGTTTCAGAAATATTTAGAAAAGTGAAATTCTAAAAGCAATCCAAGCTATATTATGCAATAGAAAATATCTTATGATGATTTATTATTTTTTTTTGCTGAATGTTTAGATACTTTATTTTTTAATAGCTTAGAAATAACCAGGAAAGTTCAACCGACTTGTGCTAATGGTAAAATAAACAATTAAGATAAGTATTATTTTCATTAGTAACAAAATAAAAAAATATAGCTCAAATTATTATTCAAACAGAAAATATTGGAAAAATTGTTTCTTTGCCAGCGATTAAACATACCTGTTGTAAATACACATAAATACATGCTGGTTTGAAAGCATGCTTTGTTTGTTTTCGGAATTTCGCACAAAGATACTCGAGGGCTATCTATGCTAGCCGTCCCTAATTTAGCAGTGTATAGACTAGAGGGAAGGCAGCTAGTCATCACCGCCAACCGCCAACTCTTGGGCTGCTCTTACCAACGAAAAGTGGGATTGACCGTCACATTATAACGCCCCCACGGCTGGGAGGGCGAGCATGTTTGGTGCGACTCGGGCGCGAACCCGCGACCCTCAGAATACGAAGCGCACGCCTTAACGCGCTAGGCCATGCCAGGCCGGTTTGAAAGCAATAATGTGTAATTTTTTTTGGCGTTATTTTTATAAGCACGGCGCTAAATATTGTTTTCAGGAGATATTTATTGTTCTTTAATTTCGAAGATTCTGAAGACAGTTCAATATTGATAAATCCTGTTATTTGTCGTAAAATAGTTGCTTGAGTTATATTTCAATCATAATTTGTCTTGGAGATGATTTACCTAATTTTGTTCTCTAGAACAGTTGTTCTAAAACTTGTTTTTTGGGAAAACTTGATTTTCTTTTTATTTCGCGCACCACAATTTAATATATAGATTATAATATTGCTACATTTCTGTAACTGTATAACATTTTCACGAATCATCTTATGGAGGATGCGGACTCAAAAGTTTTGCATCATTTTTAGTGTGAGATGAAAATGCATTTACCACAGTTGATACATACGAATGTGCGTAGAGAGGGGGGAAGTTGCAGAGGATTTGGCTGAACCGTCTGTTATTTTTTATGTAAAAAATACTGTCACTTTGTCCATCTTCATGTGAACTTTCAGCATCTACTCTCCATCTGGTGAGTAATTACCTGAAGTGTGCAAAACAGAATAAAGACTGGGTACCCTAGCTTTAATGCGCTGTTATTATGACACTGCTATCAGCACTGAAACGGTATATAAGTTATATATTGAAAAGCACCTTAGAACCTTAAAGAATGCTATCACATTATTTCAGTAGTACGTACATGTACGTATGTGACAGCCAGTGTTTGAAATAACTAACATAATATTATTGTACAGAGTTGTTTAAATTAGTAATATAATTTAATAATAAATATATACTGCGCAGGTAAATAATACAGTACTTTACTATAATAAAATACGCACATTTATGCTAATTTAAGCCTAGCTTTCCTAGTAGTGTTACAACAGAATGATGATTTGTTGACTTTTCATTGGATACTTATGGATTTTATCTGAACAGCTATGCAATTGTTTAAGATATATTTCATGTAAAAGTGCTTCTAGATTTAATCTCGTAACATCTGTTTATTACATATTTTCTTGGGAACCTTACCTCTTCCCCGTACCATTAATATGGTTTTCATTCCGCTTTTTCTTCGCACAGTATGTGTTGGCTGGCTTGTGATCTCACAAATTAAAGTTCTTCTTTTAAACATTCTGCTTATAGACCTGACACATGACAGTTATCATTACAAGCTTAGTCATACAATAATTATCTGTAAGAGGAAGCAAAATATTTTTTGCTTTCACCTGTTACTTGATGGGACAGCGTTAAGTTTTGGACTTACAACGCAAAAATCTGTGGTTTGATTCCCGCGATAGACACTGCAGATACCACAGTGTGGCTTTACTCTCAGAAAACAGTCCTTTTACTTTTTTAGCACTTATATTTCCCCATCAAACTTTTAGAATCGTACACCGTTATTGTGATTTTCCAGTAGAAAATAAAATATAAAAACAACTGAAAGAACTGGTACACAGCCTAGAATAGATAGAGGTATGAAAGATGTTGACATGTGCTTGTCGTCGGCAGCTTTGTATGTGTAATCAGGATGTGGGTTTGAAGTTGGTCTATAGAACGAAGATTGGAAAACGGCATTCCTTTATATGTATATGTACGTGAGTATATATATCATCATAAACAGTGAAGTAATCGTAAGTCTAGGACACGAAGTCCACAGTTGTCTCGTGTTTGCGCGAACATGTTTAACGCAGTCGCTACATTATAAAATCTTGTACGTTATTGGGTTAGAAATATGAGAGACAACTGTTTTATTATTTAGATATGAAGCGACGTAGCGAACAGCAAGAAACCTTTTAAACATGACATTTGCTTTGTCTTTTGTTTCATCACTGTTCCACAATAAACAAAGTTTGATAGCGACGCGAACCAAGAATAGAGGTACGTACCAGATATATGAGGCTGTTTGCCAGAGAGTGTTGTTTGTTCGTCAAAACTAAACTCTGCCCTTTTGGTTTACAGTACCTTTAAACTTGTGAAGTATTCATCTTAGCCAGTGTCACAAACACGTTTGTTGTACTTCTGTAGTTCTAAGTTGATTTTAAACTTCCTTGTTGGTATATGCAACATGCAGTTTCCGGTTTTATGTGTTGATACGTGTACATAACTCGGTAAAAGTGGCGACATCACCAGCTTTGGTGGTATTTTATTCGTACAAGTACGCCACGCGGTTCAAAGTGGAATGGCGATGGCAACTTTCTCCGGGAATATCGAGAGATGGAAGAGGAAGAAAGCCGAGAGCCAGTACATGTTTCTAGGTGAGTTTGTCGTAGAACGCCCATAGAGAAGCTTCACATCTTTTGAACCTACAATTGTTTTGCAAATCTAAGTTTTAACATAGAAAATTTTACGTAACATAATTGACTGTACACCAAGACTGAGCAATGATGGTATGTGTGTAATGTGGTTTTACAGAAATATTATACATATGTATATATAAACGTGCATTTAGTCACGATAAATAACTTTCAATGAATTTCTTGAATTATCCTGAAGGAAAAACAAAGACTAGGAGGGCTCGAAAATAGGTTTTCATTTCTGAAAACTTCTAACTTCGTTGAACGATGTACCACGTTCCAAAAATATAGCTTAAACAAATAATTATGAATGGCAAAATCTCCTGCTACAAGTAAATAAAGGTGAAACAATGTTATAACGAAAAAATTATAGTAACTATAAAACAGTTTATTACACACGTGGACTGTGTTTGTATGCACTTCTCTTGATGTGGCTGGGTCTGGATACTATATTCGTTTCAAGCTCAAAACTGAATCCATAATTTCGAGAAATTTTACTTTAAATCCATCATCATCTTTGAGAAGCTCTACGTGTCCCCCAGTGACACAGCGGAAGTCTGCAGATTCATGACGCCAAAAACCAGATATCGATACCCGTTTTGAGCACAACACAACCCATAGTGTAGTTTCGTGCTTGCCTACAAACAAAACACACAAGCTCTACGTTCAATTCATCATAGTGAAGGAAGAAGTCTGTACAACACAGTCCACGTGCACGTGATTATTACTGTTCAAATTTATTATTGAACTCTGTCTTGTGTAAACAACTTAAATTTCAACTCATTTATTTAATATATTTAAATTAAAAGTGATCCATTTATATTTACATAAAAAATTCCACTTCCACGTGGTTGAGGTAACAGTATTCACCAGTTTGTATTGGATTTTCATTTAGTGTTATAAAATAGGATCATCTTATAAAATTGCACTTTATGAATGACGCAAAATGGTTCATTTCAGGCGGACAAGTTAATTCCTCCTACCATAATTTGCCTCCATCTGATGATGATCTTCCACCTCCACCACCACCTCCGCCACAGACAGCGCCGTACTCATCATCCAACAGCTGTCCTTTCCCTCCACCACCTACTGAGGAGATACATCCCCCCCTCTCACCCACGAGCTCAACGTATGCTACGCAGTCAACTTACGCAACGTTCCGGCCCCAGTCTCCAGCGGTAAGGTTATTTGGCAGTGCAATTTTGTAATGTTTATGCTATTAAGTTTAATACAGTTTTTTCTTTCCCGTTTACATATAAATGTCTTGACTGAGTGTTCATTAACACTGGATCTCTCCCTTAACCAGGTACGATTTTGTTTGTTTGTTTGGGAATTTCGCACAAAGCTACTCGAGGGCTATCTGTGCTAGCCGTCCCTAATTTAGCAGTGTAAGACTAGAGGGAAGGCAGCTAGTCATCACCACCCACCGCCAACTCTTGGGCTACTCTTTACCAACGAATAGTGGGATTGACCGTCACATTATACACCCCCACGGCTGGGAGGGCGAGCATGTTCAGCGCGACGCGGGCGCGAACCCGCGACCCTCGGATTACGAGTCGCACGCCTTACGCGCTAGGCCATGCCGGGCCTAACCAGGTACGAAGTAGTGTGTTTTTTTGGCGAGAGGGCAAGGAATAATAACTTCCAGTGATTGTTTATTAGAGGTTGGAGATTGGGGAACCTACTATATACAGATATACAATCCGTATATTGTTAACGTATTTCAGTCGGGTTTTAGAAGCAGTCAAAGGGATATAGGATTTTGAAATTGCCGCAACACATTATCAGCAACAGTCTGATTAACCCTTTTTTTTTTCTCACCTTAAATTACACGACCTGTTTTCACTGTCTATTTGATATTGGTGACCTTGTTTTTGATCTTTTGATTGGTCAGGTGGTTAAGGCGTTCGACTAGTAATCGGAGGGTCCAGGATTTGAATCCACATCACACCAAAATGCTCGCCCTTTCAGCCGTGGGGGCGTTATAATTGTCCGATCAATCCAACTATTCGTTGGTAAAAGAGTAGTCCAAGAGTTGGCGGTGGGTGGTTATGGCTAGCTACCTTTCCTCTAATCTTACATTGCCAGAGATACCAACCATTACGATTTTGGTGTATACGTTACGACTATACGCTCATACAGACAAATATTACGACTTGTTGCAACTCCCAAATTATTATATATTATATAGGCCTATTCAGTAAAGTGATAAATTGTTTCCCTGGGGCTAGAAAGGGGTGAAAGGAAAATTTCTAGTGAGATACAAATACATTTTGATAATAAATAAAAGACATAGTCCAAATGGCTACTTGCGATAATCATGTTTTTGCTTGAAATAATAAAAAAATATTTGTATCTCCGACGTCTATCAATAGCTTGAGTGCGGTGCTTCTCCATACTGGGTACGTGGGGGGAATCCATAGTTACGTCATCAGTGCTTATCAGCCAATCAGCGCTCGCGTAGATGGGTATTTCTCGTTTTCTAAGGGGCATAGCGGTTCCCCTCGGTGGGCTCAGCAGATTGCCTGATGTGGCTTTGCTCTAAAAAAACACACAAACACACTCTAAGGGGCATAGAAACACCAATGCGATCGTTCACAAGATGGAAAAAAAGAAGTATCGTTCACCAGATTGTCTTGTTTCTGTCAAATCTAAAAGTACAAAAACTGTGAAAGGGCTCTGTCTACAATCATTACGCTCAGTCATTTGAAATAGTTGGCATCTCTGCACTGCAAAATTAGGGACGGCTAGCGCAGATAGCTCTCGTGAAAGTAAAAACCAAGCAAACTTTGATTTGGCGAAATGCTACTATTACTATCACTACTGCTTTTGTCATTATCAAACCAATTTTTGAATGTTGCTACATCAACTATGGGCTTGATAAACAGATTTCCCTCAAGTCCATTGTGATTGCATTAACAGACTGTGCAGTTTGCAAGTCGAACATCTGGGAACCGTGAAGGTAATCGAGATAATAATGGTGATTCCTGAAAACATGCCGAGGAGTAGCTATGTGTCCAGTCACGGGTAGTGGAACATGGAATTATCTCTTGAATATCTGTTGCGATCTCATCTAATACAGATGCAATGAAGAAGACGGCAAACTGATAGGTCCCGTCGGTTGCATAATAAGTACTGCTATTAACTATAGGGTTTCCTCTGATGATGTAGCCAGTTATACCCTGGCCAGTTTTTGTCTCATTTGGAAACGGTAAATTGTAGTTGTCATATGTCATCAGATCCTACATCCTATGTACCAATCTCGGATTATTTACGTTCGATTCCTGCCACTGAGATGTCTTTGATTGAGGAAGAGATCCTATATTACTAATTGTAATTTTCTTTTAAGTGTTCAAATTATGATTTTTTCTTCATTATTATTTTTTAAATATTTTGCTTCAAAATATATTTAAAAATATGTCCATTAAAAGGCGGGGAAGCCAAGGACGTTTCTCCTGGGGCCTTGGATAAGGTTGTAGTAAATTAATACCCAATATTTAAGAATATGAAATAAATCAACAACAAAAAAATTAACATCATCCCATTCAGACAGGCTTCCTTTCCCAAACTGTTGTGCAGCCTTTCACAATTTCTTCACGAACTCAATCATCGTCACAGAAGCAAGTTGAAATTATTTTAAAAAAGTATTTGTGTTCGTTCCTCTATTATCCAGTACAGAGTGGGAGTTGTTTAGCTGGCGGGGTACAGATGCTATTTATCACCATGGATAATAATTGCCGATGTTCAGCTGATTGAGATATACGACAATTTTTTTTAAATTAATAAAAAAATTATAGGTATGGTGATGAACAAGAAATAACTGATAATGAAAAGTGCACATTAAATAAAAACAATCCCCTTTCATGAAAGCAGTTAATCTCTATAAAAGGCAGAATGAGAAACCGGTTATAAACTTTTATCCTTTGGGATCACGTTCCTTTGTGCGTAAAGGTATGTGCTATAGGTCTATGTACTTGGGGATAGTGTCCTACAACCTTAGCTTACACTATGAATTCTGACATACAGATTTGGTTAGGAAAGGGAATCTTAACTGACATATTTAATGGTTGTATCTAATTTAATTGATTCGTGATGACAAGAAACCCACTTGAAGTAAAAATGTATTTCATGTCGGCTGGTGTGGGTATTAACACTTTTACCAAAGTAAAACAGATAACAACGTTTCGACCTTTTGTCATCTTTAGGATAACATAATTTATGTTTAGTTTACCTCGCCTAGGGAGCAGAACTAACAAAAACATGTAGATTAATCTAAGTTAATGTACATTTAGAAAAGTTTGATTTGTTAAAATACTGCAGGTCTTGGGCCAGATGTGGTTGACGTGCAATGAACATTTATTAATAGGGTTAATTGCATCTGATGTTTATATAATGTAATTTCGACATTAAGGGCACCCTTTCGACTGTATCCAAATTCTATTTATTAGAAGGTACCCTGTCCCCGCTGGTACAGCGGTGAGTATACAGGTTTACAACACTAATATCAGAGGTTCGATTCCCCTCGGAGGACTCAGCAGATAGCCCAATGTGGCTTTGCTATAAGAAAAAAAACACACAAAAACACGGAAGGTTCCCTTAATGCCCAAAATGAGCCACGAAAAGCTGGGTTTCATATTGACCACACTAAATGTCTGAATTCTAGCTGCTATTTAGTTCGGAATATGAAGGACACTGGTGTTCATGAGTTACACGTTGCCATGATATGGAGCGTTGTCGACAGGAAGTCTCAGGGAGTAAATTGACTGTATAATTTTTTCTTTATTATTGGTCACAGAGTTTCAAAGTACTTCTCTCCAGTGTTTGAACTGCTAAACACTGTATTCTACAGTGTTTACAACGAGATTTCCCCAGAATAATAAGACTGCACTTTAATAAACGTTTTTTTTAAAACATATTCACAGTATATGGCTTAGAACCGGTTGATCCAGTTGACATCACAAGTGTTTGAATTATTGTTATCATTCTGGTATGTTTTAAATTTAGCGATATACCGTACAGGCATACAAAGATAACTGGCCGTTTTATCGAGTGCCCGCATAGAGAACAAGACTAGAGATAGTACCGTTAATCCGGAATATTGAGGATACCGTTATTACAAGATTCATTTTTGGTTGTAAATAGAAGAAAGAAAGACTTCCCCCTCTTCCGCAGCATTAGCATGCTTTGCCTTCTGATTGTGCGTAAGGACCTAAGATTGCCAATATTAAAAACACTGCCGCCTACTTACTGTCCTGGCATATAAAGTAATGTATTGGTTATACATTGGAGGATAGTATAGTATATTGGCCCGGCATATGAAGTACTGTATTGATTTTACATTGTACTGTAGTATCGTATAATACGGTGTAATATACTACACGTGTGTACGTGGTACTGCAGCTTCCCACAATGACAGCGTTGTACACGACTCGGTTGGGTTTGGGTCATATGACACATACTACAGTTGATAAATACTATAATATAAAGATTATATACCTACTGAACACAACAGAAGAATGTTGAATTGTTCAGTGTTTCGAAAATGAGTAAATGAGAAAAAAAAAAACATTTGTGTAGATTAGGTTTCTACCTACAAATTTTATCAACGTGTTTCAGTATATAAAAATAAAAGCCTTTAGTTCTTGTATTTTATTTATTCTTTCTTATAATAACTACTGAACATGTTACTCTTTTATTGCACTACGCTATTTTTAATTTGGTTTGTTTTGTGTTCTAGTGTGTTTGATTCAAATAATAAAAGAATCCAACAGTTTTTAATATTTCATGGTTCAACAGCAGTCACAGGTACAATATCAGCAACTAGCAGCCAAGACTGGCTTTATTGTTCTGTTCTTTTTTACAGAACAGAGATCAATTGGAATATAAAGCTAGAAGTCAGTGGCTGCATTTATAGCACATAGAGGATTTTCGGGTAACACTAATCGCCCATGTGATTACTGAGTTTCTTTATCCGCCATACTGTCAGTAAAACGACGCGAATGTAGCAAATATAGTATATACTGTATGAAGTGAAAAATAATAAAATATGGCAGAGCCCTGACACTACATATATGTAGTCTGATATACGAAAATATTTGGAGAATCATAATGTTCATATAAGAAATATTATCTAGTGTATCTCGTCCCGCACCCCGGTAATTTTGTTTCTTAGTGTTGGGACTTCTGGTCTCTTACATAATTCATTGGAGTGGTCTTCAAATGTTTTGGCATTTAATACCTGTACATAAATGGCAAAAGGATAGAAAATTGATCTATAAGTTAAAAACCTGCTGCCATACATACTATCACATTGAATGAAAATTTGCTATGGTGGTAACTCTATCAGAGCCTATGGGTAATAGCATTTGGGACTAAAATCTGGCGAACCTAATCAACAAACATTGTCTGCTTATGTTTTTATTGTTTGATGGATATAGATTGTTCAAAATTGGACGCTCAGATATCTGTTCTTTCCCGGGTACCGTGAAAACCATCGACGGCCTTAGAAATAAGGGGAGCAACTGGTAATAATCGTGTTTGTATGAAGAAAGTCAGTTCTAGTAAATAAACAATTATATCAAAACAATTTGGCAGTAAAGCACAGTTTATGTATATATCAGTTTAGGCATTTAGTATTATTTTTCTTATAAATGAAACTTTTGGTAACGTTTTGAAGTACGACAACAAGCTTGGTATATTTGCAGCTCCTCTCACTGAACACTTGAAAAAGCTGTAAAAAAATTTTGTTTCATTTTTGCACAAAATTTGTCAATATATATATATATTTTAATTCCATATATTTTTAAGATAAACTTATATTTTCAATAAAAAAACAAGGCCGCAAAATATTTGATACCGTAATCGTATTACCATAAATAACCAATACATATGGGTGGAAATATAGTGATCTTTTTTATCACATTAGGTGTGTGGTGATAATTTAGACATCATAATCAGCATTGTCATAACTTGCATGTTAACATATCTGTCATAAAACACAAAAGGTAATTTCATTCCTTCATGTCGCCCCCCAATGGCACAGCAGATAGGTTTTGATACTCATGGTGTGCAGAGCACAGATAGCCCATTATGTTGCTTTGTGCTTAACTTCAAACAATAAAAAAACAATCTTCATTTCATTTCACAGATGGGTATAAAATTTAATTTATAGTAATATACATTGTAGAAGTAAATAGTACATTTTAGTTTTTGAAACTACGTGTTCTATATGTTTAGAAAAAAGAACATGAGAAAGCTTTATTTTTGCAGTGGTCCACAGATCTTGAGTCACATTGAGTTTTACTATCTACTTTGTTTTTATAAACGAAATTAACATTTCGTTATACCACACAACAAAGTCAACTATTAACATTCACAAGTTGTTTTTGTGCTATGTATTCGTAATGAATATTTGTTGAGTTCCTGTGTTTTTTTTTAAAGGTGTTTATTGACAGGTTTCAGGACTTACACCCTTCATTTTTTTAGAGGTTATATTAAAATTTTACATGTATTGCATTTCATTCAATATAAATGGATATAGTTGTAACAGTCTCTATTGTTAGGCGGATTTGTTGTATATTTGGGAAAAATAATGCATAGCATATTCATTATTTCATCTATTCATTTTGAAAATTATTTTGAATTGAATCAGATATGCCACCCACGGTACTTTTCTGTCATTAAATACTGCTTTTTCAATCATATTATGTGTTTGAACTCGATGAAGTAATGATATGGCTGAAGAAGTCCAGAAAGATCTTGTGTTCATAGATGGCACGGAAGTAGTGGTAGCAGGTGTAGATCAAATGTGCTTTTCTGTTCCACATATAAATATGTTTGAAGATAGAATACTTGGACGGATGTGGACATAGAGGGTTTGACTGGTTTAACCGTTCCTTTTTCCAGTTTATTTTGCAGATATTTTTATTCTACTGTGATTTTTCTTTTGTAATGTTTTTTCACTTCGTTGGTGCCTTTTTTTCATTTCCTCAACTTTGCCATTAATCTTTCTGCACGTCATAGACGTTTTTTGTACTACCAGAGTTTTACTGTTATAATATTTCTACATATCTTCAGTAGGTGTTTATCTCCTGTGTTCAATTATCTTTATTTTATTCTTGCTTAAATCTTTTATCTTTTAACGCATGACTTACATTCTTGTCTTTTAATTTTTTTAATTTTCTTTTCTTGTTTATTTTCCGTTATTTTTCTATCTCGTATTGATTTTAATTTAATGTCCTGTGTTATATTATTTTAATTCTCCTTGATGTTTAAGTCCTGTTGTAATGATCTGCATCTTTCTGCTTCTTTTCTTCTTTCTACTGTTTCATCATCTCCAGAAAAAAATTCGATCTCACTTCGAACATACATTGCTGGCCAAACTCTTAAGGCCAATGAACATAAAGAATAAATATGCATTTTGCGTTGTTAGACTCAACCACTTAGTTGAGTAGAGCTTCGAAAGATGAAAATACCAAAAGGGAAAATAAAAATAAAAAACTGTTGGAGAGAGCATCCTTATTGACTGAAAGCTCTCGCTTGTGTGGAAATGATTGGATCTTTCAACAGGACAACACCGCAATCCACAATGCCCGCAGGACAAAGGACTTTTTCGTGGCGAATAACGTGATTCGTTTGGACCATCCAGCGTGTTCGCCCTAACTGAACCCTATTGAAAATATTTGGGGGTGGATGGCAAGGGAAATCTATAGAAATGGACGTCAATTCCAAACAGTGCATGATCTTCGTGAAGCCATCTTCACCACTTGGAAAAACATTCCAGCCAACCTTCTGTAAACGTTTATATCGACCATGTCAAAGCGAATGTTTGAAGTTATTCGCAATGACGGCCGTGCAACTCACTACTGAGACCTCTTGTTGGGCATTTCTTACACTGTTTAGGACTTCTTTTTGGTATGGTCTTAAACTTTTGACCAGCTAGTATTTAGGCTAATTTCATATTCTTCACACTTTCCCTTTTAAATGCTAAAAGAGTTTTTAATTTTTATTTTCCCTTTTGTTATTTTCATCTTTCGAAGCTCTACTCAAATAAGTGATTGAGTCTAACAACGCAAAATGCATATTTTTTCTTTATGTTCATTGTCCTTAAGATTTTGGCCAGCAGTGTATTTCGTAATTTTCGTACTTTATGAGTCAACCAAAATATATCCTATACGTTAGCCAGTTAGCACCTTCAAGAAAAATAACATTAATGATTTTGGAAAGTACTGCACCTAGTGTATCAGAAATAGTTTTTATAATAATATTGGTGAGACGTATTTGAGAACAAGTAAGTTTTGTATATGGTGAGATGGAGTATCAGACTTAACTGTTTGGTGTACTTATGCATGCGTATGAAAACTTCGTAAAACAAACAAAACAATCTGGCTTCACGAACCCTACCAAAAACGCTGACGTGGGTGAGGCTTCGCAGGCGTGTTTCTACCTTATATTTGAGTGTGAACGATAAGTCGTCTTTCTCTGTCAGCCTCTTAGTTAAGGAGAAACGTGCTATGGCAAAGAGTGCTCTGTTGCCGGTGCAGTGGTGTTTGTAAGAAAACAGTAAAACAGTTTTCTGAAGAAAAAACCTCAAGAAGTATAACATTGTTTAAGCACAGAAGTCTGTCAAAAAATAATTATCTGGTTTGATCTCGCTGGGCTGTGATTTGACTGGGAATCGCAGAATCAAACAGTGAGTGTTTTCTTTTATATTTTATTTTTTGTTGTTGTTGGTTTTCACATTAAAGTTGTATTGTCGTAGTTGAATTTTGTCTTTTTGTCACTAAAACTTTTGGTTTGTGTTTATTCAACGGTGAAATATTAATTATAATATAGAAAATGTAATAGTTGATTAACATTAAAATAGACGTGTAATCATGTGATTTTATTCATGAAAGTGTAACTGAGAATATTTAGCTAGAAATTTATGTACATGTAAATGAATGCAACATATTTCTTATTGTTTGGAGAAGCATAGCTGGAACTAGCTACAGTTATTTGCATTAAAACACTATTCTGATGTACAAAGGTTTGCGTAGAATGCTGTGGAATGAGTTCCATTTCCTAACTTGACTGCGTGCCACCGACGGGATGTATTTTCGGTAACGTAAGCACGTGAGATTGTATGTACTGGCAGGCCCCATGGAACTGATCGCTTGATCACAGTCAGACAGCCCCCCCCTTTTTTTTTAAAAGATAAACATTGCTTTAAGATGGATACCTTACCATAACTGTAATATGGTGTAGTATTTAAATTATCATTCTCTCTTTAAACTAAGAAGAAACAAGAAAGCCAGCTATCGTTTAGATTCATATATGTGTTTTTGTGGGTAGTGCTTTAAACTGATGCTGAGATTCTGTGATGAACATCGAGTATAGGTGATGGCCCTCAGAAAGTGTTCCTAAATTTATTTATCTTTAATTGAACATTGTTTTTCTCTGTTCGTTACCTGGAACCTTAAAGCATCAAGTCCTAGTAAAACGTTTCTGTGTTTATTGATCATTTTTTCAACATCATTTTTTCTGATTAATATAAAACCACTTATTAGCTGTTTTAATGTATGTCAGGAGTAAAGTAATCTTCAATTTTTATTGGAACCCCATTTTTGTCTGATCCTGTAGAACCAAAAATAAATTAATATGGCTGGAACTTTAAACTGATTATGAGTGTTTAAAAGTAGTTACCATAGAGGTTTTTTTTATTTTTTTTGTATTCTTTAGTATAAAGTAATATGAAGATACTTATAAGATGTGCTAGTAAATGAAGTTTATACTAAGAAGAAATTTTGTTTTATTTATATTAATTATAATGTTTTAAGTAATTGCACTTTTAAATTTGAAAAACAGAACTTTGAATGATAATAAAAAAAAAGTGTGCTGAAATGTTACATATTTTGAGTATGAAATGAACAGTAACTTGTTAAAAACTAAATATCTCTTAAAAACTCAAAGATATTTGTATAATACTGTAAGAAATATAAATACTGAATATTTAAAAAGTGTGCTGAAATGTTACATATTTTGAGTATGAAATGAACAGTAACTTGTTAAAAACTAAATATCTCTTAAAAACTCAAAGATATTTGTATAATACTGTAAGAAATATAAATACTGAATATTTAAACATGCATTGAGAGCAGATGTCAGTGATCTGTATAGGTTTCAATTATTTATTCAATACTGTTGTGAAATATTTTCAAAATAAATCATAATTTTAATTGTTGATAAGAAAATTGTGGTTAGATGAAGATTTGTTGTGTTTGTTGGGAAAAATAAATGTGTTAAATAAATAATTTTTGTTTTTTTTTATAAGTACTATGCTAAGAATCTTGAAAATAGTTTTGCTATGTTCAAGTCATTTTTATTAAAATATAAAAAGTCATATGATGAATTATGTTATGGAACATAATTTATTTTCTTCTACTTCTGACTTTGCTTCCTACTGAGACAGTGATAGGTCTGCAAATTAAAAACACAAGAAACCAGGTTTCAATACTAGATGTGAGCACAGCATAGACAACCCACTGTGTAGCTTTCTGGTCAATTAAAAACAAGCAAATCAGCTTCCCACTTTGGGAATGTGATGGTATAAAAATACTTCAATATGGAAATAATTTATTAAGAAATTTTAAATGTAAGTTAAGTGAGATGGAGGTGAGTAATTAGGTGTTTTATGTAAAAACATTTAACAAGTATTTAATATTCATTTTAAGGAAACTTTGGTATTGTTTATATCTAGACTGTGAGTTCTGTAGATACATTTGATGCATTGATTCTTAAACAAACCTGTTTGCCACTTTTTCTTTATAGATTCTGAGTAATAATTTGAACCCCTTACGTCTGGAATCTGAAATGCCCACAAGCTTGACTGAATTCACACTAGATTATAGGAGAGTAAAATGCATACCCCAGTTAAAAATCTCACATAAAACATTGTAATAGCTACAGACATTGGGTAATACAAGAGCTAGTTTCTCAGTTTACAGAGCCATTTAATTTGTAATTTTTCATGATCTTTCTCTATATAGTTGGTAAGGGAAGGCCAAATAAAGCATATTTGTTGAGGTAAAGTAACTAAATTGCAGTACCTGCTTAAACATTATCACTTCTACTATTTTTTGCAAAAGGAATACAGTCCAGCTATCACCATAAGTATGGTCCTTTGAGGTGAATTGATCGAGCCCTTTATTGAAGTACATTTTATTGGTTCTAACTTGAACATAAGAATCTATGACACTCGTATTTGGCTCAGCTAACCCCCCTCAAATTCATTTCCATTAATTCTCAGACTGGGCATTAAAATTATTTAAAATTTATTTTTGATATTTTTAGAAACATCATTAAAAAACTGAAGAGGAGTCAGATGATTATGTGAAAGAGCTCTTTTCAGAATGATTAATTTAATTGAGAGAGTATGTAGAGTTTCTCAAATGAAACAGATAATCATTTTTTTTTACTTTTTAAGATTAAACTACATAATTTCTTTATTAGGAAATTATTTCTATTTCATTTTCTATATTTAGTCATACTTGCTTTATGATAATTAATATTAATTTTTAGTTTCAGACATTTGTTGTGAACATTATCCTCAAATGGTTAAGATTTATGAGACTAGTGAGATTATTGAAAAATAACTTTTGATGCTACAAAATTGGTATAAACAATAAATATAATAAAGAGGGTGTTAAAATTGAAACTTGTTTGTTTCACATATACATTGTGTACATATGTGCTGTCAAGGTTGAAAAAGTGGATGTTGATAGTGTTAGAGGGTCTTGAAGTTGGACAACTAAATGTATAAATGAAAAAAAGTATAAAATATAAAAGAAAAGCTGTGTTGTGCAAGTGAGGTTTGACATTATTAGTAAAATAACTGTAGATTTTCACTCTGTAGTAAAGTTCCTATAAACACAGCATTTACCAAGAATGACTTAATATACCAATCAGCATTTCATTTTTTTGAAATTTCCTGCTGCAATACAGTGAGAGAACACTTTGTTATACAGAAGATATTTCAAAAATCTTTGTTAGTTTTTATTTTGCTTTGTTCCAGATAAATTGAGGAGGAAAAGCTATACCATATTCTGGCTGCTCTTGAATCATGGTATATTTAAAGACAAAGAGACTCATTTTTCTGACCTTAAAATGGATTTATTGCAATGATTTTCTGAACCTAAACTTCAATTTTTTATTTAAGTTTGAACTTGAGATTATTGTGCATGAAACGTATGAAAAGATAAACATAAATTATATAAATATTTTAATTACAATAGTCAGTGTCCTACTAAAACAGTACCCATAGGACTAAGAAAGACAAAAATGGTTAAAGATGATTTTTGTATTATTTGTCCTAAAGAAAAGTGAAGGTAAGATAAAACTCAGAAACATATTTATTGTTTTTTTTCTATAAAACCTCAGTATTTGTAAATAATCTAATGTTATATTCTATAAGTCTTAAAAATTGATTTTCATATAAATATACATTTATATATTTATCTATTCTACATTAAAATAGTTATATAAATAGAATGATTTCAAGCATAATCTCATCCTTATTATCTTTCAGAGTACTTATGATACTGGCTCAATTTACGAGTCCATCAATCCTCGTCCAGTTAGCCAGATGTCCTCTAGGTCTGCCTACAGTACAGGCTCTTCACTTTACTCTACTTTATACCCTGGAGGGGTACGAGGAAAACTTGGCCCTAGTATGATGACACAACCTCTGGGACGAGGACCTCCTACTGGTCAGGAAGCTGAGGTTGATCATCTAACAGATCTTCTGGTACAGAGCATGGAAAATTCTGGAGACCCAGAATTTTTTGGTTAGTTTGAATTACCCACTAATTTGTACATTACTTCTTATCATAATTTTAATTACAATCTGAAATTTTTGCAGTGCAAATTGTGTATATCAAACTTGGTCTTGGATTGAGTATGGACTTGTATCAGTGATGTGATGAGTTTATCCTTTGCTTAATTTTAATTTAGCACAGATGCTACTTTATTTGTTAGAAACTTAGATGGAAGCATTAAATTCCAGGGTTTCTCACCTGTCATGAAACCTTTACATCACTGTAGCAGTTTTGACTAACTTCTTGACTTAAAATGATTGTCTGCTGCATAGTTTTCAGATGGAAAATTATAAGATGGAATATGTAGATTTTAGTTCCATTTGTAGTTTCAAGTATTCCCCAGTTGGCAATTTTTAGTTGTTTTTTTTAATTAGGGTTTGCAGTAGTAATGTTGTTATGGTTATTAAATACATAAAAGCTACCTAACACTTTGTAACATGAAAAAGATTGTGCAGGGTTCCATGTATTATTCCCTGACAGCTCATTCTAATTTTCTTAAAATTCTTGTCCTTAAAGTTTCATTTGTTTTCTTTAATTCCAATAATTAAGAATAAGGTAGAAGTTTTAATGTTTCAGGCTTATTAAAATATAAAAAATAATGATTTGATAATAAAGTAATTAGTCAAGCATGTAATGGAAGGTGTTTTTTTTACTTCACTTTTCTTAATTAGTTCATTACAGATTTTTAAAGAGGTGTATAAAAATAGTATTTCATATCTATCTGTCAACTGCCATAAGTCATTATAAGTCAAATTCTACATTATATGCTGTATAAGGGACTTAATGTAGTGATGTAAATTGTCTTAGCTTACAAAAATAAATTTTTAGGCCTAATAAAAGTGATTAAAACCTCTTGAATACAGAATGTTTTTTCCTGTATTTGTATTTAATTAGCCCATAGATGATTTTAAATCAGGTGTGTAAAATTAGCATTTCAGGTCTTTTATATGTTTTTATTGCTTTAGATATATTTTTCAATCACAGAACTGTTAGCTGATTAAAAAGCTAGATTTCCATCATTTTATAGACTAAGAAAGTGTTATTTTTTTATTAGTTTATGAATTTAATACTATTACATAAAAATATGTTAAACAACCAGATATCTTTATTGCTTATTGTTTGAGTAATGCCACTGATGTCCCTAGCAAATTTTTTTTTTTCCTTTTATAAATGACTTAATACTTGTATTTAACTTACCTAAGTACTTCTAAGTTTCATGTTTTTCTATTCTACAGTGCTACAATATTTACATATTTTAAAGCTACTTTTATTATGAATGTGGCAGTCACCTTTACTCTTATCCAAACTTTTATATGGCTCTTTTATTGCTTAGTAATTTAGGTTTTAAAAACAGTTCAGACATTTTCATTATCTACAGTTACATGCTTTTCTTTGACTTAACATGAGTATCTCAAACTTAATAAAATAAATAAGCCACTTACTATTTAAGTAAGAAAATGAACTCTCACTGAAATTGTTCTTAAATAGATTTTGTCTACACTCAAAAAAGAAACAAATTTACGTTGTAATTATACTATTTTAGTTTTATATTTAACAATACATCTATACAACATGTAGCAATGATGGCTTTTGTCAATGAAATGATACTTTGAGTATTAGTGTATGTTTATGTATGCATCACTGCACAATTAAATAAAATCTGTTTAAACATATTTTAAGGAAATCCATAACAATAATTTCATTTAATGTATTAGAATTTACATCCAAAATTTGTCAATTTCTTAGTCGTTGTGCATATTTAAAATGTTAAAATATTATTTGCTGGATTCTTTCTTATTTAAAATATGTATTGTGAGAACAAATGAGAAGAGTTTTCAAGTACTGAATGTTTAAATCATCTTTTTTTCCTTTTCTGTGTGGAACTGATATTGTGGTAAAATGCATTCAGGAAAATATTTATTTTGGTAATAATTTTTCTGTGTGTTTGTTTTTTGACAGACAAGGATAATTTTTTTTCTTAGTGGCAAAACTGGTCTCACTTTATGTCATTATCCTGAACTTCAGCTATAGAAAGCTGTAGAACTTTTATTGTTAATTGTTTTGGCACTCACGCAAACTTTTTATATTTTTTTAGGCATGTGCTACAAATGTGGGGATAAAGTACTTGGAGAAGGGAGTGGCTGTACTGCTATGGACCAAGTTTACCACATACATTGCTTTACTTGCCATGTTTGCCGTGAGTGATATTTATAGATCTACAAATTTAAAGTCATTTTATTTATGTAACCTTTAATCAAACTTAAGTTTTTTGGTTAATATAGAATTAGATGACTTTTTATTTACCAAAAAGTAAATTATATAATATATAATGTGTAAAATTTCAATTAGAAATGTTAATTCCTTCAAAGCTACTAAGGAAACTTTAATAACTTGTAACATGGCATAAATTCTGTAAATGAAAATAAAGCATATTGCATGACATAAATTCATGACACAAATCTTAGAATGTTCTTTGTAAAGTATTAAAAATAATTGAATGGTTAACAAAGATGTAATTTCTTACATTAGGGGCTTCCCTTTAAAATTCCATTAGAAAAATTGATACATCTTTGTTTTAGACAAAGGAGCACTGTGATGTAAAAATACCAAGACAATAATAATTTTTTAATTAATTCATTTAATTGATAGCCCTTTGTCTGTTTTGGAAGATGTTTTATCTTTACAGTATATCTTACTTTTTTGTAATTATAATCTATACAGTAATATTTGTTGATTAAAAAAATCACTGCATAAAAAACAATAGATTGTTATTCTTGGTGACGAGAAACCCACTTGAAATAAAAATGTATCTCAGAATGGCTGGTATGGGTTATCTCCTTATCAGTAATAGATTGTTATGTTAAAAGATGGGAATAGATTTTATGCATAAAGAAAAATGTGTTATCATTAGCATAACTTTTTATCAAACTCATTTCAACAAATCTAACAATAAACCTAAAAGTGGAATTTGGTTAACTAGTAAAACTCTAACACCTATGCATACTAACAATAATTCAGTTTCTGTGAAACATAGCAATATTACCAATACATGAAAATAAGAGATATAAATCCTGTGCTACTAAAGTTTTGATAGTATGTAGTGTGTGTTTTGGGGGATTAACTAAATTACAGTATTGTGTATTGTTCTTTAATTGTAATTAACTCATTCAGTGTTGTTTTTCAGAAAAAGAATTACAAGGAAAATCATTTTATGCAATGGATGGAAAACCATACTGTGAAGAAGACTATTTAGTAAGTTGTAGTGCTAAAAAAACTGTTGCATAAAATGTGTGTTTAAGATTTTTTTATCAGAAGTTAGAACAATGGATAAAAGTATTATCACTAAGAAACTATTAATTAAATAAAACTTTGACATTTAATGTTCTTAACTCCAATTCATGTTACTCTATAAAATAATATTCTGTTCAAAGGTTATGTTGATTCATTAAAATGTTCTGTATATCTTTATGTAACACTTTTCATAATTACTTATAATACCAGTGGTTCATAAAAATATAAAATATTTTACTTATCTTTTACCCACAGAATTCTCTTGAAAAATGCTGTGTTTGTGGAAATCCTATTCTTGACAGGGTATTTTTGAATTTTTTTATTTATGTACTATAAATTGTAATGTGTTCACTTTTAGAAAAGAAACATTCTTCCATCAAGTTTTTTCCAGTAGTATGTATAGAGTAAAAGAGATTAAAAGTTTATATTCTTTTGTTTTACATTGTTGTCATGTAATGTTTTAGTCTGATTTTTCAAATTATATGTTTGTCAATTATGACACTTTTATAGAGAGAGTAAATTAGTTTTAACTACCATTGTAAGTTACAGTTTGAGTGAGTTTGCACATAACCATATATTTTAGTTATTATTAATCCTTTCACTATGGGCTCGATATAATATATACCAGTTTGTGTACACATTTGTACGTGTTAAGTACTTGCACTATAACTTATGACATAGCATGTGTATTTTCACAAAATTTGGTAGACCTTTTGTAATGATTACAAGTATTTTGTAAACAAAAAAATCATATTTATGATGAAATATTTTTACTAAAGATACGTTTGTGAAAATGGAGTATATTTTGTTACTAGTTTGAATGCAAAGTGATTTCATGTTATGATTACAAAAAACTATTTTTTATCCTAAAAATTTCAAATGATTTGTATAATCTCTAAAACTTCTTAAATATTTTTTCAAACATTTGTTTTCAGTAAGACTTTATATTTTAAGCTGTTGATTGGTTATTCATATGTCATATATTTAAGTAAATATATATAATGAACTGTTTACAAAAATGGATAGAGGTAAATTTCTTAATTTACTTTTAAATTATAATCTACAATTTGATTCCAACTTTATTGACATAAATTCATAAAATAGTAGTACTATAACATTTTGAATGCAAATTAACAAATGTGATGATGTGGCCTTTGACCCGTGACCCATCGTGAAAGGGTTAACTTGTTAAATTTATTTGATCTGAGAACTTATTACAAACTATAATGTGCATATCAGTTAAATTCTTTTTATGCTGAACACAGTGATGTATTGAGACCCAAGAAAATTATTTAAGTAATAAGTGAATAATACACAATAAATAATTACTTTATAGCCAAATGAATAGGAAGTTGTACTTAGATTGTATTGAAGATTGATAGAGAATTTTAGGTAATAATTACAAGAAATGAATAACAAAACTCAAACAGCTGTGGTCAATATATATATTTATGAACATAGCTGAGATCTTTTAGATGAGAGTACCTAATTAAAGAAACTATAAAGTAATATTGTGTAGCTTTGTGTTCAACTACAAACAAACAAACAAATCCTTTATCCTCTCAGGCATGAGTGTAACATTATTCAGAATTTATAAAGCTTCCTGTTGGCCCAGCAATAAGTCTGAGGTTGATACCATTGAAAATTGGGTTTCAGTACTTACAATACTAGGCAGAACATGGATGTAGTCTTGTGATCAATAACAAATAAACAAAAAAAGGTTTTGACTTTATGAAGCAAAATTAGGTAACCCTAGGTTAATGCAAAACTTTTACATTGATGTAGTTACATTTTTGTAAGAACTTGTTTACTATATGAACTTGCAATGCATTCATTCAGTTAGAAATTTAAATGTATTTTTTATTTTAGATTTTAAGAGCTACTGGAAAGCCATATCATCCTGCATGTTTCAAATGTGTGGTTTGTGGAAAATGTCTGGATGGCATTCCATTCACTGTTGATGCCACCAATCAAATTCACTGCATTGATGACTTTCACAAGTAAGTAGTCCTATGAATTTCAAATTAATTTTATCAATTATATACAACATCTAGATTGTTCCAAACAAGCTATGCTTAATTTCCTAAAGTATATACTTTAAAAAAGTCTTTGATACATCTAGATTGTTCCAAGCAAGCTATGCTTAGATTTCCTGAAGTATATACTTTAAAAGTCTTTGCAAAGAAATTATTATTATATAGATAGATCCATTTTATTCTAGCTTTTAGTCAGCTAATAAATAGTTTTACATATTTCTAAAACAAAAAGCATGTATAATCTGAGATAACCAACTTAATATAATTTCACTTAAGTTAGTTTGTGTTGTGAGAGTTTTAATAAGGATAATTTGAATGTTCTTGTTCTTCTATGATTTTGAAAAATCATTGAAGTATAAACTACCATTAGTTTTTCATGTCTTTTGGTAAACTGTTAGAAAAATAATACAAATTGATCATTTCATTACAAAATTAACTTTACTTTTCATTGAGTCATTTTATGATTTTTACTTACAGGAAATGGGTGAGAATTAACCCTTTCATGATAGGTCATGGATCAAAGGCCATATCATCTTGTTTGTTGACTTTTGTTTGAAATTTTATTGAACTACTATTTTATGAATTTATATCAGTAAGTTTGGAATCATATTGAAGATTATAATTTAAAAGTAAATATTAAAAGAACACATCTAAATATAGATTTTATTGAGTCCTGTGGTATGTTGAATGTACTACTGTTTAAAATTAGATGCTTTGATGTCAAAATACAAAGTCCATAGTTTTGTACAAATCAGGAACTCAGATTGCCAATATTGACAAGCTAGAATATAAAATAAGAACCTTGTGTCTTTTTATTTTGCTGAGATATGGCTTATGTATTGAATCAAACACAGTGTCCCCATTCACCTCTTTCCATTTTTCAACACGGTCTCTTATGTACATTTTTTCTTATATTTGACATATTAATAACTAATCAACAGCTTAGAATGTCCACCTAGCAGTTTTCTTAGCCATTTTCATCTGTGAAAGGCCACCATATTCATTTGAACTAATATTTGAAGGAGGTAGGTTGTGACTTCAGTCTGCTTGAAGTTTCATATTCTTTTAGACATAAATGCAGTTTAATTACTAAACTTAATAAATTATAGTGGAATTCTGTAGTATCAGTATAGTTATTTTGAATTTTTTTTGGTTATTCAAGTGTCTATATAAAATCTACCAAATCTTTTGCTTGATATCCTCCATATCTGAAATTTTAAAAGGCTTAGCAACCTTTGTCCAGCGGCAACCGAGTTCAAAGGTCGTAGCTAGAAGAGAGAATTATTTGCTCTACTTCTTTATTTATTGTCCTATATTTTAAGAAAAATAAGTTTTGTAACTTATTTCTGATTAGTAATAATCACTGTCATGTATAATGTATAATAATTGAAATATGACTGTATATTAGAAAATCTTAATTTAATAAAACATACGGAAGACTAAAGGTCAGTTTTATATTATTGGATATGTAACATGAGTGTTCATCCCCTCTTTTAATGCAAGTTATGTGATTCTAGCTAAGTGCAACTAGGAGGTTAATATAATAAATAATAATAAATATATAACATTATGAGACTTAAGCTACTTAGACTAAACATTTGTATTTTCATATTATAATGTGTAGTCATTCTAGCAAGAAAAAAGCATAATTTATATTTACTTTCTAATTTTTTATGATGATTATGAGGTTGGTTAATTGACAGACTCCACATAGTTAGAATGTAGAAAATAACATAAAATATAAAGTCTTATTGAAAACAAAATTTTGAAATGTATCCAAGAGATTTAAGAGATAAATAATATTTGAGATTTTGGGGATGAAGAATAGGATTTTTAATCATAACATGAAATAATTTCACACTTTGACTAGTAACGACAAAGACTAGATATCTTAACAAGTAAATCTTTAATAAAAATATTTCATTAAGAAAATTGATTTTTTTGTGTACAAAAACTCGTAATATATACAAACAATCTACCAAATTTTGTGAAGATATACATGCCGTATCAAAAGTTACAGTGTAAATATTTAATGTGTGCAAATATATATACGAACTTATGTATATCATACTGAGCCTGTTGCAAAAGGGTTAACCAGTAAAGAAAATAATTAATAATCAGTAAGAGAGTATTAATTGGCCAACAGTAAGAGCTCTGCTTAGTACTTGCAGGGTTACCTCACTTTCAGCAGAAAAATTTCAAGAATTATTTCATGGGTTTTTGTAGAACTTCTAGAATGCAATTAGTGATCAATAAATATAATCAATAATAAATAAAAGAGTTAGCAATGGGTGGTGATGACTAGCTGCCTTCCTTCTAGTTTTACATTATTAAATTAGGGACAGTGTGTGCAGATATGTCGAGAAAACCCACTTGTTGAGAAATGTATATGCAAAAACAGCTCGTTTGGGTTGAGAAAATATTTTACGTAGAAGAGCGAACAACGTTTCGACCTTTTTCGGTCATCGTCAGGTTCACAAAGAAAGAAAGAGGTAACTGACCAGAAGCTGACCACATGATTCGAAGGGGTTGTGTAACTGAGTGTCGGAATGTAGAGGGCGGTGTTAGATGTGTGAATATATAATTTTATATTATTTATTTTAGTTACCTCTTTCTTTCTTTGTGAACCTGATGATGACCGAAGAAGGTCGAAAAGTGTGTGCAGATAGCCCTCGTGTAGCTTTGCAGGAAATTCCAAAAACTTTCAATGTCCAGATACTTGTAGAAGTTTTTAAAAGAAAGAATAAATGGTTAGGAATAGTTTTGAATCACTAAACAACTGTCATGTTTAAAACTTGATGAACAAGTTTATTGTGTAAGTTTTTACTTGAGTCCTTGAACACCAATATTCTTCTGCAGGAACAGCAGATTTGGTTTTGTTTCAAAGTGATGCAACTTTACAAGGTTAAAAAAAAATCAGTTTTTAGGAATTTATTAAATTTTTCTCTTAGTCAGTCTCATTTGAAATTTGATAATGGTATTTATGATCAAATAGATGGCATTGCTATGGGCAATTAATGCTTAGTCTAATAAATCTGCTTCTGTGTTATCCTGAAAAAAACTGGTTAGATAACACATGGATGTTGATGACACCTTTGTTATTCGTAAGAAAAAAAAAAGAACATGAATTTATTTTTAGAATATTTAAACAGATAATATCCTTATATCAGGTTTATGGTTGAAAAAGAAAATAACTCAGATTTTTCTGTTTCTGTATGTTGATGTTAACAGATTAGCTGTTCATTTAGAAATAGGAACATAACATAAACCAGTATGTAAAGGATTGATTGCACAATTACAGTGACAGATTTATACCTTTTTAAATTTAAGATTAGTTTGGCACATATTTTATCAAGCTTATCATACCAGCATGTCAATAATTATAATAATAAATAAAAAAAGAGAATGTGTAAAACATTTTTTTAACAGTTGTTTTCATTTCTCATTACTTAAAGCATTTAAAAATATTTGTACAAACTAGTGTTCCAAAACTGTAATCTTGCATCCATTTATGGGTGAAGACAATTAGGTTTTGAAAAATAAAATTAAGATGTTTTGAAACTAAACTGCTATGTGAGATCAACTATACATTGTTTAGAGCATCATATAAAAGAACATGTAAAGACCTGATGCTGGTAGTTTTTTAAACATCTTTAGACATCTATACTGAGAACTTTGTGAGAATTTTGCAGTAGTATATAGTTTCAACAATGAACAAGATGTTCATAGATAACTGTTTGGATACTAATTCATAAGCAGTTGAAAATTTTATAAGTAGAATTGACACTACATTCATCTGCACGCTAAAAGTTATAAGACTACTTGGAAACTTAACTCAGAAATACTTTTGTAAAGTCAACATATCATCAATTTGGGTATGAAGTCATGAACATATGCACAAATTTAGCAATGTCTAATTGTGATGTTGTATTCATTATATGGTGTTTTTTGATTGGATCATGTTTTAAATAGGTTGATAGTATAAATCAAGCAGTCCATCAATAATACAATGACACAGTCTAACTTATGACTAGGTAGACAGAATGGTCTTGATTATGCAACACTGCATATCCCTAGATTTTTATTTCCCTGTATGCTATGTAAAATTCTTGAACTTAAAAAAAATCCACATATTTTAAGATTAGGAAATTATTAAATAAAATTCCCAAACTTTTATTAATTTCAAGAATCTAGGAATTCTGGATGAGGTCTAATTGCAGCTTATTAGCACAGCATTATACATTTGGAGTTACTCCCTCCATTATCAACAGTGCTCATTCTGATGTTCATTATTATGTATTATTCATCAACACTACAGCATCCATTGTGATCCGAGTCTTTGGAGAATGATGATGTCCATTTTAAACCGTGTATCTCTAAAGATGTTCCACATATCCACACTTTATATGTATGTTGGCTTTGAACACATTTAAACAGATTTAAAGGGACAATTAGACTGGCAGCATTGCACTACTTAGTGGCCAGTCACTTACTGTGAATTACATGTAAACAGTTAAATATATTATCTCTAGTGCTACACCTAAAATCTGTGGTGAATGCACCTGCATTAACATGCATAAATCACTTGGACTGTTTACACACAATATTATGTAATTATTTATTTATCAAGGAACACTTGTATAGTAAGATGATAACAGCATAAACTTAGATCACAACAATTTTGATATTGAGAGGCAAACTTTCTTCACTAATAAGAGATTTGTGAAGTAGTTTTGTTCATATTGGTCTGTTATTTGGATATTGCACATTTTTTGTTGTCTAATATAGAATTATTGATGTGCAAGGTATGAATATTTCAGAAAGTTTGCTCCTCGATGTTGTGTTTGTAAACAACCTATAATGCCTGAACCAGGTCAGCAAGAAACTGTTAGGGTTGTTGCATTGGATAGAAGTTTCCATGTCAAATGTTACAGGTGTGAGGTAAGTTGTACCCTGTTCTTCTGTGTTCAAGTATTCTTTTTATTGCTGCAGTTATGACATGTTATTTTTCATGTGCATTAAATTAAGTAATTTAACTAGTAAGACATACAAAACATTATAACTATTTAATATATATTTGAAAATAAAATTGCTCAAGTTAAAAATATAGTTTTCACTTGAAAGCAATATTTAAACATAAATCGTTAAGTGGACATATGTTTCAGTGCTTTTAAAATACTAAGTTCTGAAATCCATTTATATACTTGAAAGAGTGCATTTAATAGAATCCTTAAGGTACTTATATTTATCATTTAAACATGATAATGTAGATTAATAAGCATGTGAAAAGTTTTGTTTGTTTGTTTGTGTTTAAATAATAATTTATAATAAAACCTAAAACAACAATAACAAGAAAAATTCAACTTGAGATTAGAAGTGCAGTTTTTTCAGCTGAATAATTGTTGTAAATTGATTTTTCCCCTCAGGACTGTAGTTTGTTACTATCCTCAGAAGCTGAGGGTCGTGGTTGTTATCCTTTGGATGATCATATCCTTTGTCGAAACTGCAATGCTAAACGTGTTCAGGCCCTGACCTCTCGTATGACAACAGAATTGTAGATTCTTTGTCTGCTGTGTGACTTGTATTTCTGTGGACAGGTGTAAAAACTGGCAATTCCATGTGTCCATTGTCCACAGCATTACCAATGTTTAACCAATGAGCTTATACATCATTGAAAACATTTATGTCCTTATACTGAATAGAATATAGAAATATTAAGTGGTTACTGTACAGTATTATTGTGAAGAAAAAAACAGAAGAGAATTTTATGAATGTACTACTTTAAACAGAAATTTGAAATAAGATTGTTGCACTTTCAAGAAATGTGGTCTTTTAAAGTCGTCACTTTTATTTTAATGTTATTGCAAAAATATAATTGCATTTAAAGAGTCAAGAATTCACTGTAGTACTTTTTAAAATTAAACAATTAGGTGCAGCTGTGTTTTAATGCCATGCTTGAGTTTGAGCATTTATGATGGCTGTTCATTTTGAATAATAATGTGAACTATTTTATATGCAAGGCTTTTAAAGAGTTCTTTATTTTTATTTTTTGCTGAAATAGGATAGTTAAGAAACATGACATTTTATTAGTTCCTATTTTTGTTTCAGTGTATTGTGAAGCATGCATTAGGAGGAAAATATTGTTTGATTTGATGTAGCATCTTTGCTTTTTGATATTGTTTCTTGAAGTTGATTTTTGACTTTCATAATACTGAAAGGTTTTATCTCATTGGAAAAAAATATTTTTGTGATTTTGTTGAGAAACATAAAATGGCACATAACTTTAAGAATACAAGTTTTTCTTGGTTCCATTAAAAAAATGTACATTTATTATACAGTTCTACACAGTTTGAGATTTAATATAGAACTGAATAAACATTAAATGTATCACAATGACATTTCTAATTATTTGCAGTTTATCTAAATTAATTTATATTTATTAAAGTGTTTAAAATGATAAGAACAATTACACAGCAGTACTTGCATTGGTAACAAAAGAAAAGTTAGTCTCTAAAATTGTCAGTTCATTTGATAAATACATTTAATCTAAGGCTTAACATTTTTTATTGTAACACTGTGGGACTAGAGGTGGTAGTCTTTTCATAAATATTTTTCATGCATTTTATATATACTTTTAGAAAGTTTTAAGAAATGTATTTGAAGAGTCAAAGTTTATCAGTTATTGTACCAATTTGTGGAAAGAGTGTAATATTATAGTGTTGTTCTAGGTAAGAAACTTCAAGTGTAAATCTTCAAGAGCATTGTCACACACTGCCATATTTTGAATTAAATTAAGCCTTATAAGGATTGCTGTATATGTCTAATGGTACCAAAATATAAACAAATGGCTAACGTGTGTAGTATAACTCTGTATAATCTGTTAGGTCAAATTAAAAAGGGTTTATTTGGTCATTCATGTGCCTTCAACTATGCCATATACTAAAAGAAACATTGACCAGTTTTGATATTATCTTACACATTAAAGAAGTATTGCAATTATATTTTAAAACGTATGAAACTGTTGTATAATACTACACTTACAGCATTGTCATAAAGTCTATGAATATTATCTAACAAAAGTGTAAAATTATTTATCCTAAATGGATGAGACATTGTATTATGCTATTGTATAAAGATAGAATATTGTGTTAACTGAGAGTTTAAAAATGTTTGCTTGAGTTTTAATTGTTGAGTGTTGACTTCTTTATGTAAGTAGTGTCAAATCAAATGTATTTACTAGAACTTGAAAAAGAAAATTACAAACGTTACTCAGTTGGAAAACATTGAAATCAGCATTACCTGTTAATCTTGATTGTAATTATGTTTCAGGGATAATCCAAAACTCTCAACTTTTCACACCTAGAAACACACAATCTTTGACTTCCCTGCTTTCTGAATAATTTTGAACCTACGACTTACAAGACACCACTTCACTTCTGTATTGACCTGTTATTCTAATAATTCAGTTTTGAATTTAGAAAAATATAATGTATAGATGTTTACATGAAAAGATTGTAATGTTGTAAAACCCGTCCATTAGGATACTCTATGATTATCTTTTTATTCCTTCAGTATTCTAACATGCTTAGACAGTAGCTGTTGCATTTAGGCCTGCTAAACAGAACTTGTATGCAATGATATTCTGCTGGTTGAACAAGCTGTTCTTGTAGTAATTAATTTTTATTTAAGTCGTGACTGTAATACTTACAACGAAACACGTAAGCAGATCTTAAAATTAAGTGCCAATATATATATATATATATTATGAAAATAAATGGTTGAAAGTTTTAATTTTGTCTTGTTTTTTAACATCTTTAAGAAGTTCAAGATGAACTTTCTTAAAAATGAAAAACAGGTGAAAACCATGATTGGTGTTTAAAACAAAAACTAAAGTATTTATAATTTGTTCCATCAACTTGGTATCTGATTTAATGAACAATTTCAACTAGAAACAGTACAACTATACTTCCACTATAATTAGCATTATAAATGAAATTAACAATATGCAAGTCAAGTTTTATTAAAGCTCACAGAAGATATGACTTATGGTTTTCAATCACCAAATTTAATAATCAAGGTTGTGTACATAATTATTTCTCTTTCAGTGAACAACCTGGTAAACATAGAGGTTGAGTACTTTATTTCAAACATTTTAAAACCTTACTACAATATTACAAAGCATGTTGCCTTGTCCATTTATGCTCTAGCTGATGACAATGCATGGTTACAATTCCTCTGCAGTATAGTTACATTGCAGAAGGCTCTGTCTCTCATGACCATCTCTTTCCACAATATGAGTAAAAAAATTTATTTCTGTTTGCATGAGTGAATATTTTCTCAGTTTATGTTCAAAACCTGTTTTAAGTATGTTCTGGAATACTGCTTTTAAGTTCTCAGATGAAAACTCAAAAGTGCAACCAAAAGCAATCCTCATCAGCATATATCTGGCAGCTCATCAGATGTTCAAAAGTAGCTGATGTGTTACACAGACTAAATGGCATGATGTAGAATTCATAAGCTATCTCTTACACTAAAAACAGAGCAATCTTAGGCCTGCTATTGTCTTTCAGCTTGACCTTTCAGTATTCAAATGCTATATTCAAGGCATTGAACCTCTTCAGTGGCAGAGAGGTATGTCTGAAAGCTTAGAATTTATTAAATAGTTTCAGTACTTGTGGTGGACAAAGTTCAGATTGCCCACTGTGTAGCTTTATGCTTAACAACAAACAAATCAAGGTATTTAAACAATGGGAACATTCCAGCATATCCAAACATTAAGCTGTTCTTGTATGTATTTACTATCATCTGCATAACAATGGACATGACCCTAATGTTACTGCTTACACCAGTTATCTTCATTTTATTTAATGCACCCATAACTATTCCAACTTTGAGCTGGGTAACAGATTGCTCAGAATTACAAAGCAACACTGAGACTTCATCCCTTCTTGGATGGATAACTAAGCTAATGTTGCATGCTTTCTGTACAGATCATGGTTTATTTGATGCATAGCTTCTATAACCACTAGATTATTTGTATACTTGGAGGTAGCGTTATTCACTCATATGGACCGCAGTCCACTGTTCCTGGGCTTAATCTGGTTATTACATGTAACACTGACTCGTATGTTGCACAGGAAGAAGTGATGGATAACTTCCACAATACATTCATTGCAAGGATGCCAATACTAAATTCAAGCATTAACTCCCAGTATCTGGAGAAGTGTCCAGTACGTATGAAGCTGCTGATCTGGTTTCCATTAACAATCAGACTATTCTAGCTGTTTTGACATTAGAACCGACACTTAAACAATAATGAAACGATGTAACTACTACGTAGCAGTTTAGATAACAATGCCTAACATTCTGAGAAGGGGACAGAAAAAGTAACCCTGTTTTTGATAGACTAATCTTATATGTGCATAGCGAGATATTCAAGTGATATAGTGTTTCAACCTAGAAGCTTTTTTTAAAGTGAAATTAAAACTTTAAATCACTTTCCTCAGTTTCTTTTCAGTCCAAAAAAGATGACATTACAGATCATTCCTCTGGTCGACTATGAACATACAAGTGTTCCGAATACTATTGTACTCTTACTGTATCATTATTATAATCAAGAGATCGAATACAGAAGGTTGTGTTAAGAAATATAACAGTTATGGACAATTATATTAAGCCTAAATTTTGTAACCAATAAAATTAAGTTAAACATTTCCAACAGTATGGCTTTAGGGAATCGTGGTATAAAATACTACAATACGTCAATACATGGCGCTAGTAGAGAGGTTTGTTTGTTTGTTTTAGAATTTCGCACAAAGCTACTCGAGGGCTATCTGTGCTAGCCGTCCCTAATTTAGCAGTGTAAGACTAGAGGGAAGGCAGCTAGTCATCATCACCCACCGCCAACTCTTGGGCTACTCTTTTACCAACGAATAGTAGGATTGACCGTAACATTATAACGCCCCCCACGGCTGAAAGGGCGAGCATGTTTGGCGCGACGGGGATGCGAACCCGCGACCCTCAGATTACGAGTCGCACGCCTTAACACGCTTGGCCATGCCGGGCCTAGTAGTAAGGTAGCAGGACAATACACATAATAAAGCAAGATATCTAACATGTATAGTAACAAATAAATTAGCCATATATTGTTTTCTAATTAGCTTAAAGAAACTGTGAACTGAAAGTTACGAGGTTTAGTTTTTTACTTCTCTGTAAAACTCTATTCCTAACACAAAATTGTATATATAATTTCAGTGAAGAAAACAGCTTCAAAACTTAAATTCCTACATTAGTTGTAAATGGACGATTAAAATCATCACTATAAATAAAATAATGAATTTAATATAAGCCTTAATTTTTATATTAAAATTCTTTTGCCATTTGTTTTTCAATCGTAACCTTAAAGTCAAATTGTCTGTGGTGATGGCACCCAAAAGAGTTAAGGATATTCTGCCTATCAGATAAAAATCCAAACGCAAATGAAAACTGGTTAACAGCTGTATAAAATCAAATAAGGATATAGAGTTGAACGCTTATATCTACAACATTAACTCCTGCCTTTCACTGTCTGTAACCGGTTGTGAGAAGACAGTTGTCCCCGAAAGTTCTTCTGATGTTTAAAATAAAAAAAAATTTTACTAAGACGTACAAACCTTCACCTTTAAAATTTCTAATAGTTACTGAAATAGAAAAATAACAAACACCCTAAACATTCTACAACAGATTACTCCCAACCTGTACCCTTTTCGAAAACGAGAACAAAAATATTCAATAAAGTATAAAAGATATTAAACGCGAATTACATACTCTATCTCAGCTTTCTTTGTAGTTCACATTCATCTTGCAAAATTATTGAAGTATAGTACTAGATTGCTATGACCAGTTCAACTACTTCAAGTTAGTCTTTCCAGTCCCTGTTATACTGAATACATTTTAACTTTAGTATAACCTTATTAGAGGTAGGTCACTACCCTTAGTATCAAAAATGGTATATTTTGAAAAAACCAAAAACAAATGAATATTGTGTACAAGTAGGTAAATATACTAATTTCTTTACATTGTAATCGATAAGATTCTATAAAATCAAATTTAGATGTGATAAGCGTTATACCTTTTAAAATTTATATGTTGTCTCTTAAATTAAATGTCTTGTTCTGTGTCCTAGTGTTGAATCGAAGCAATTGTTATCTCGCTGGTAACATTTTTCCTCATTAGCACCAGTTTGTGTGTTAAATTTTAAAATACTGTCCGACTAAAGGTAAATAAATTGTCTTAAATCTGTCAGTGAACTGTGCTGTTACGACTCAGTTTTTAATATTTATCAAAATAACATATTTAAGCAAAGACCACGTAACAAATGAAAACCATGTTTCATGGGGAAGAGGAAATAATTTTAGTTTTTGTTAAAACTTTTTATAACCAATAATCAGTATCGTAATGTCATAAAATAAATGGTTATTTATGAATTAAAAAGGTTTGATAATCGAAAGCTGTTGTTTCAAGTCACTTCAAAGCTTGGCCTGAGAGATGTAGAAAACAAACACTAAGCAAGGTAAATTAAAATGATATGGCCAGGGGCGTAGATCTTGGAGGGATACATCCCCCTTCATTTTAGGTGGGGGTATGGTGCATACAATCACCCCCCCCCCTTACAGTTTGGTGTGTTGAATTGTTTTGTTGCATCACAGGCTTACAAATTGTGGGTTTGTTCTTGTGATTCTCGTGTTCTTACCAATCGATTTACATAAATAGGCCTACATGTAGGCTTTTTCAGTAGCCGAAATGTACATCTTTAATATAGGCGTGCTTCTAAGCTTTTCGATCTAAGCGATAGTTCATAAGTATCAGTCAGTAGGCCTAAGTATACATGCAAGAATTTCAAGCACTATCACAGAATCTACCTACGTCTTGTACGTAGTGTAAGATTAAGTAAAATTTTCATCACAACAGATTGAACAGAGCATGAAATTCAAAAATATTACTCCCAAGGTAAACTCTTGTGATCTAGATCTGGCAGGCCATTTGTAGCTTGTAGCTGCATTAATCTTATGTGTATATTGTGCAGTTTTCCTGCGCCATTTGTTCTTATGCATGTCTAGCCAGTTTTATTGTGGAACGCCTTACTCTCCTTAGCTACCGAAGTCGCTGACCATAGTGTACGTTTAGTGTACAGTTAACGACAGGTTCGGGCCGCTCGGATCCAGACGCGCCCTACATCACCCCCCTCTGCTCCCTTTAGTCTGAGCATCGATTTTACAACAGGGCTCACTAGACCTGTGTTTGTGGCCCTCATTAATCCATGAAATTTCAGATTATCACCGCCCTCTAATAAAGTGCTGGTGCTTTATGGTAAAAGAACAATATATTCTTTTGTCAAAGATAGTAAAAATATTGTATTTTCTTGTATAATTAGAACACAAAAAGGAGCGATTTCAACAACCTGAAGTCTCTACTCGAATTGTATTGCTAGTTTTTGTTTAGGTGTTTTAATTTAATAGACGTGCTTATAGACATTATATCACAACGTGTTTGCCTTTTGATGAGCTTTAACAGGAATATAATATATTTGTGATTGTTTAAGTATTTTTCGAGAAACTTACAATTACTTGTGTTGTAACTAGCACACATTATTGTCCTAGCGATACCCAGGCAGTCAGTCGGCTCGGTAGTCACTGTGAGGTTTGCGCGTTCGACTTAAATACATTGCACAGTTCAGGCCTACTTCCATTCTGTTCTATCTTCGATCGTTGTACGTTAGAGTTTTTCAATAAAGACCATTTTAGCCTGTTGAGTCATCTGAGAAACAGATTCTAATTATGACGAGCAAGCGTCTGAAACTTTCCGATATTAGACAGTTCTTCAAGCCAGTTACTAGTACTACAAGTGACAATGCAGATGCAGATAATCCAACAACCTCAAGCAAAGGAATAGAAACTTGCCATACAGAGGAAATACCATGTTCATCAGAGGACGAGTCTGAAAATGCTTGTGCAACTATTGCACATCATGAACCACCAGAGAGTTGTGATGAAATGAAAAATCTGACACCTACAGATACAGTGTGGTAATCCATATAATCCAGATGCACAACTTATACCACAACAGAAAGCAAAATCTCAACTTCCAGGGCAAGTGGTTTGACGAGTTCCCATGGCTGCACTTTGACAATCAGACTCAAAAAATCATATGCTTTCATTGTGCCAAGGCAGAAAATATAGGCCTTTTTTATAGGGAAATTGGAGAGGCCAGTGGAGTATACCTTCATATCCACCGGTTTTTTGCAACTGGAAGAAGGCAAAACAGAAATTTAACGAACATCAATCCTCCTCTCAGCACAGATTCGCTATATCTCCAGAAGGTTCACTTGATGTAACTCCAGTGACTGTCCAGCTACATGATGGGAAAAAAGAAGCAGCAGGAAGAATGCAAAAGAAGTCTAGCCAAAATATTCAGAAGTTTATGTTTCTTACTGCGTCAAGGTTTAGCATTACGTGGACATACTGACACGGAGAGGAACTTCCTGCAGTTAATGAAGCTCCTGGAAGAGGAAGATCCTGAGTTGACGGCCTACTTGTCAAAGAAAACCACATTCACATCACCCCAGACTCAGAATGAAATAATGGAGATGTTCAGCTATCAAATACTGAGGAACACAGCACACGAAGAGCAGTAAAGTAAATTCTTTGCATTAATGGTTGATGGTACTCAAGGTGTTACAGGTGCCGAACAGGAAGCAATATGTGTACGCTACATGGATGAGAACCTTGACGTCCATGAGACATTTCTTGGTTTGTACAGTGTTTCCAGTACAACTGGTGAAACAATATTCTTGGGTATACTTGATGTACTGCCAAGACTCAATTTACCACTGTTAGGATTAAGAGCACAAACTTATGATGGAGCCGCCAACATGAGTGGTGCGTACAGTGGATACCATGCAAAAATAAAAGAGAAGCAACCATCAGCTTTGTTTTTTCACTGTGAAGCACACAAGGCTACTGTAATAATGCAACATGCAGTTGAAGCTTGTGAATGTGTTCGCGATTCTATCCATTGGGTACATGAACTTGGTGTCTTTCTTCAGAGATCAGGCAAATACAAGACAACCTTCGAAAATATTGTATCGTCAGACAGCCAGAATGGTCCAGTTAAATACATCCACCAACTGTGTCCAACACGCTGGTTGTACCGCCTATCTGCAATTACATGTGGCATTGTTGATTCTTCGTCTGAATTAGCAAATGAAAAATCAGATGTAGCAGTGAAAGCACGAGGTCTGCTGGACAGATTTAACAAAGGAAAGACAGTTTTAGGATTGCTGATGGCTCAGCATCCATTAGCTACATTAGAGGAACTAAACCGTGCATTCCAAGCAAAATCAGGACAGTATCTGGCATGATTGAAGCATCTGCAATGACAGTTGAGCAATTGCGGGTATTGCGAACAGAGAAAAATTACAAGATATTTGATGAAGCTGAGAAAAAGGTAACTTCCCTAGATTTGGTGCCTATTGAACTACCACGCATTCGCAGACCCCCCAGAAGGATCACAGGTGATGGCTCAGCACACCATTCTGCAACAGCTAGGGATTACTACAGATGCCAATATTTTGAATTTGTGGGCAGTCATAGAACATCTGACCACTAGATTCAGACAACAATGACTTGAGGCAATATCTGGCACTTGAGAACATGATCACATCTGGCAAGATTGACAACTCGGTTATAAACTTCTATCCGGAAATCTCTGCACAACGGCTCGAGTTTCAGTTGCCCATGTTCAAAGAAACAACAAAAGCAGTATCTCTGAAAGGTGTGAAAGATGCTTACTGTAAAATGCATGAAACAAGCCCGAAGATGTTTAGTGAAGTGTTTCTTCTCATGAAAATTTTGCTTGTATGTCCAGTATCCAGCTGCGAATGTGAACGCAGCTTTTCTGCATTGAGACGGTTGAAGACGTGGTTAAGGTCAACTATGTCTCAATGCCGCCTCAACCATGTGGCAGTTTGTCACACTCACAAAAATGACGTCGACAAGATAAATATAGAAGAGCTTATGAAATAATTCATAAACAAATCATCACAAAGGAGGTCTACGTTTGGTAACATGTAGACTAGAGGACTAAATGAATCTTACTTCAATGAAAAGTATGAATAATTATGTGCTACATTGTATTCATGTGTAATTTTCAAGAATTCGCAAAGAGATTTTAATTATTTTCATCAAAAAACATGAACAGCTTTTCAGTAGATATAAACTTATCAAGGGTAATTACTAATTTTATTAATATTTGAAAACGTAATTCATGCAACGAAAGTTATTAGTAACCTTGTCAAATATAATGGCCATTTTTTATACTGTGCAGTGTGCAGGAATAAATTCATGTGGCAGTTAATTTGTGACACATTTGTCTTTATTCTATTAACATTTTGAAAACTGTTCACAACACCTCACTTATACAAACTTACAAGGAAACCTTGAAGTATCGTGGCAACAAGATTACTCTGTGATTGCATGTTTACAGCTTTCAGGTTCACGTAATCAGAGATTACCAATTTGCAAATTGAACAGTCCACATAAGTGGTTGCAAAAATCATCACCCCATCGGGTGTAAAAAATCTACGCCCCTGGATATGGCTTATATAAAGTTTAAAGCACTGCCAGTGTATAGTTACAGTCATTTTAAATTTCTATCTGTAGGATAGAGGTTTAAGTGCATCTAAACTATTAGAAAAGTAAGTTAGATATTACTATTATTTCTTAACATAATTACTTTAAATATGTATTGACATTCTCTGTATAGAGATTTCCTAGATACTTCTAAGTAATTTCAAAGAGAATGAAAAAGAAAGTGGTTGCAAGCTTTATGTTATCCAAACTTATAATTATGTTTATTAGTTCATTTTTTAAATATTAAAGTTATATGAATTCTGGAATATTTTTAAAATTACGAATAATACGTTCTGTTAAATTTTCATCAATACAATTAATTATTTACTAGCTTTCACATAAACAAGACACGGTAGCTATCAAAGTGTCAGTAAAACAGGAATGTTACTTTACATTACTGAGCGCTTATAAATCTCTAGGAGTCATTCATTACCTCTAGATGAATTGCCAAGACTGGATCTTCCCACTTATTGTCTATAAAAATCTGGCCGAATCCTAATTCTCTAACTTTCAGCCGAGTTCATAGCCCTTGCAAACAAAACAAACCCTATTCCATTTAAACGTAAACCACCCATTTCAAAACGTTCCCTTCTACTATTAAGCTGATTACATAAGTGCAACCAGCCTGTCTGATCATTCTTTCATATCAACTTAACCTTAGCATTTAGGCTTAGTAACCTACTCAGAATTTCATCCCCGTAATTGATTCCTCGACACAATTAAGTGGTGACACTTTTCTCTGAAATGCCTTTATCAGACCCTTGTACTTCAATTAGCTCCTCTGACCTACCTTCCCTACATCATCAGCCCTTACTTGCACAACAGAAACTGTATCATTTCTAGTTTCCTTTATTAAATCTCTTGCTCTGCGAGATATTTTACTTGTGTTTCAGCGTAATAAAATCAAGTTCTTCTCTCCATTTACCCTAGATTATTCTGTCCTCATGTTTTCGCAAACTTTATCAATCACATGCTTCTCTAATAATTATTTTCCTTCCTTCCAATAGTTCCTCATTTGCACAAGTCAAGGGTCACAATCTATTGCTCAATAGAATAGACTCGTTACAATTACATCCACTATATTTTGCCCTAATGGTACAGTAACTTAACGTCGCTGCTAGATGATGTATTTTTTGCATATAAAAGCTTAAGCTCCCTTTAAAATTATGATGCCATTTCTCACAGTCTATTCTTCTCTAAACGTTGGGCTTTTACCAAGAGCAAGAGATGGGTATTAAGAAAGTGAAACTGAATGTTACCTATTTATTATTAGTTGTTACATATTACAACGTCCTCAACCGGAAACTAAACAAATCTAACGAGTTATTAGCAGGCGGATTTTTGTTGTTTATTTATTTGGAACTAAGGACAAAGCTACACAATGGGCTATCTGTGCTCTGCCCAACACGGGTATCGAAATCCGATTTCTCGTAGTACGAGTTTGCAGACATGCCGTTGTGCCACTGGGGGCAGCGTGTAGAATTCACCACTAAGTAACTTTCGTATATCATTGTGTAAACAGTTGCTGGTAAAATATCGCATGATGCATGCCATTCATAAACAAAATACTTGCACTGGATGCAAAATGTGAAAAGCATTAGCATGTTATGATAACTACTACTTGTTTACTATTACGATGATATAAATATTCGTCTAGTTTATATTATGCAAGTATTAAGGTAAAATAAATTACCAATTTTCGAATTTGAAGAGTACAGGAACATGCAAAATAACCGATTATAGTAAACATTATAAAGTTTGCAAGAAAACGTACAAAAAATAGCTAAAACAAATTGTTTAGTTATATACAACAACAACCTGTATTCCTTTTTAGTTATTGTTTAAATTAAATACTAGTTTTATATTTATGCTTTGCGATTCATAAATCCATAGAAATTTATTCGTTTCGTTTTAAAATATTTTTAGTCCTTGAAACTGCAAACTCTAAAACAAGTATGACATAAATTATGTACTGAAAGTACGTAAGTATCCAGTTAAAAAACAGTACAAACACTAATTCAGCAAGTAAACAAAATATTTGCAAACTAAGGAGTTAAGTTTATCTAATATGTAACGCTTGACAAACCCACCTGACACCAATATCGTTACATCGTCGCATCATATCACGAAACCCGTTTTCACCACCACTTCGAGTGTAGTTTAATTTATAGCTTACTGGTTGGTAACGTTCAAACCATGGTCGTTTGATCTCAGGTTTCCAGTCTGGAGCGAATACGATGCCATTTGTCATTTGGAGGAGACACCTGAACGAAGAAAAGATCAGTAATCGACATAATCACCATACATTTTCTAACTAGTACAATTCCATTATTTAATAAATTGTTACATCTTTCATGAATATGTAGGCAAGAATAGTTTTAAGTATGTGTTAGGGTTATCGTTGGATTTTTTTAGTACTTAAATATATCATGGAAATAACTTCGTTAGAAATTTAACGTGTATAATGTTTATTTCACAACACTGTATCACATATATGATACATCATTGAAAATAAAATACATTTTAATGAAGTTAAATAGTAAAATAAGTAAAATTACAAGGAAGGACTGCGTTAAAAATAGCACATCCAAATCTCTGACTGATTACATTAGTTTGTTATAACAAGCCAAAACAAATTAAACAAACACTGCATCAACGGAAAAGATCCTGTGGCACAAGCTTCAATGTGGGATAACAAAATGTACCCAAGGCTTTGGAAATAATTGCGAAAGTAGGACCCACAATGCGATGGGGATACACTGCCTATCAGTCTAAACTTCAATTCGCTAGTCTTGCATAAGAATTAAGAGTATCAGTAGATATACAATTAGAAATTAGGAGAGCGAGATGTGGGCGCTCAAGCTCACAACGTCCCACATCTGCGTCATCCTTCACTGCATGTAGATAGTAAAAGAAAAATTAATTGAAATAAAAAATAATAAAGAAATAAGGTAACTAAGATGAAAAGTTACCTTGTGATGTTAGCTTTCCAGCTCCTAAAATGGTAGAAAGACATTAATTGACAGCACAGCAATCGAATTATACCATCATGTAGTAACCCATTCCGTTATCCAAACACCTGATTGTATAACACCCTACCACACTTATTTTGAGACATCATAAAATATCGATTAAAAGCTTATGATGTTTCAAGTTTTTAAAAAAAAACCAGAAAATAAAACCTTCATATTTGATAATTAATTTTAGACATAAAATATTCAATGATTTACACATTTATAAAAGTATTCGTCAATCTATGAAAAATAACACTTTTCCTTGTAAAAACATAAGACGTACCATCAAAATATATATATATGAAGTTCCAATTGGTACAATAATATATAATTAAAGTTTTTTACCTAATTTAAATGTAGATGATGCTAATAATTTACCTTGTGAATGTGAAAATAGTTTATTTGTTGATGCTTTCATGAAACATATTATTACTGGTAATTTAGATATTATGAAAGACAAAACATTACGTGAAATAATTAAAAAATGAACTAAATACAGAAGAGCAACAAAATGTAATAAAAATAATATTCTATTTGTTTGAATTTTGCGCAAAGCTACACGAGTGCTATCTGCGCTAGCCGTACCTAATTTAGCAATTTAAGACTGTAGGAAAGGCAGCTAGTTATCACCACTCACCGCCAACTCTTGGGCTACTCCTTTACCGACGAATAGTGGGATTGAGAGGCACATTATAACCTCCCACGGCTGAAAGGGCGAGCATGTTTGGTGCGACGGTAATTCGAACCCGCAACCCTCTGATTATGAGTCGGACGCCTAAACCCACCATAGTATTCTAAAGTATCTTGATGAATATATTTTAAAAGTTTATTATATTACAACTTCTCCACCTAAATGGTTTTTAAAATGGAAATTATACATACTTAAAAACACTTATCCCACACAAGTTTTAAAAAATACCGTATAGATTTATCATTTCATCAGCTAACAAATAAGATTCAAGAACTGCAAAAATAAAATGTTATAGTTCCTGTTGGTAAAGTTATTTGTTACATTAGTTAATTTCAAAAAAATTCTGTGCATTAATTACAATAAAAGAAATGAATAATACACAAACTTTAAAACTTATCAATCAATCATATATATATAGACGATTTAATTAGCATAACTAATTGTGAAATATAATATTATTGGCAGCATTTGTCCAGCAGAATTAGAAATTAAAAATACTTCAATTTCTAATAGAGATACACGTTATTTAGATTTCGAAATTAAAGCAATTGATAAAAAGGATATCAATATAAATACTTTTGACAAAATAATTGTGTTTTGAATTTCGCACAAAGCTACTCGAGGGCTATCTGTGCTAGCCGTCCCTAATTTAGCAGTGTAAGACTAGAGGGAAGGCAGCTAGTCATCACCACCCATTGCTAACTCTTGGGCTACTCTTTTACCAAAGAAAAGTGGGATTGACTGTCACATTATAACGCCCCCACGGCTGGGAGGGCGAGCATGTTTGGCGCGACTCGGGCGCGAAACCGCGACCCTCAGATTACGAAGTGCACGCCTTAACGCGCTAGGCCATGCCAGGCCCTTGACAAAAGAAAATATTTTGACTTTCAAATTTATGGTTTAACCCTCCTTAAATAGTAATGTGTAATATCCATCTGTTATAAATATTGTAACTTTGCAGTTATTCAGATATTGTAAAATTTGTAATAAGTTAAAATATATTATTAATAATGTTGAAATATTCATACAAAAATCAATAGTTAATGGACTTGATAAAGAAATTGCAGATGAAATTTTTAAATTATTCTGTAATAAATACAAAAATACTAAATAAATAAAGAGAAATAAAGATAAGATATTTTACTAAAATTACTACTAATAACTTTTAGTTAAAAATAAGGTAATTTAAAAACTTGGCACTACTTTATCCACATATAAAACCACGACAGTTAGAGTGTAATCAGTATACTGCTATGTTCGTATGTTTTACAGTTCTGGGAATCGCGTCTTTGATTTACTTTACCGCTGTCGTGTTAATTAGTGCCTTTATAGGGGACTGTGCGTGTGCTTCATAGTTGTCGTATTTCGTTATTATGAATTTCGTTTTTGGTCGCGTGTTATTTAGATTTTGTTATTTGTAGACGTGTTTGGTTTTTTAACGTACTTTAAGTACAAACTTGACATTTCCAGTTGATCGGTATGGCTACGGCCATCCAGCCCTATTCTGTTCGGCCTTTGTTAATCCGCTTTGTGGTGCCCGAGGCCTCGTTACCGTCGGCGGTCATAGACGCCTTGAACACCAACTTGGAGGTTAGCCACCTGGAATGTTTATAACACTTTGATAATGTGCATAACGTTTCCTCTCCATAGCAAAATGTCAGTTTTATTGGAGCTATAGATTCCAGTCCTGAAAAGGGGTGCGTCTTTAAGTATCAAACTTCATAAACCACAGTCACATGTGTTAACTATGTCGACGTGCTGGCTTTGCATTTCTCTGCTCTTTCCACTGCGACCACATCTACGCCAAGTTATTTTCGAGAAAGTGTAAGCTGAACTTCTCGTCTGACTCTTCACACGCATTCCGGGACCCTTTTCGCAGATATAATAAATCTGTCAACATCACAAGGACCTACTATCCCAGTCTCTCCTCCGCTCCTACCTTCGCGCCTCTGGCCTCTACAAATAGCCACGTTCATCGCCCAGAACACGGATACCACGCAGAAGTGGAATACTCCTTCAGCCTTCTTCATCAGCAGACCTGTCATACTTACGTGAGCCGTGGAACACTGAGATTAAAATCAGTTGTTCACCAACCAAGAACCCTACAAACGTTTTCTCTGTTTTCCTGAGGGGAGTTGATCTATCTATTTACCTAAACGAACTTAAGTGTGCCGTTGAAAACCAAAGACTGAGATTTATGCCGTGCACCGAATTTTCTCGAAATATACCAATCAAGCTACCAATTACATCAAAATAGTCGCAACCATTAAGCACAGTGCCGATACCATTCTACGCAACTGACGTTATTATCACGTATTTCATTTCAGTACTGAACGCCCTCGCCGTCGCTCAACCAAACCAAGGATACCCAGTCAACCACAAACTACTCTGCCATCTAACGATTCATCTAAGCCATTCATTGATCCACCACAGCTCAAAAAATAATTAACCACCAAGAGTACCCAAACTGATTCCTACAGCAAAATATCACAGAGTACTCATACTACAACACGGGAGACCAAGATGTGATATACCTCAACTTCTACTGAAGACCTCCATGCAATAAACGAAAATTCAAACTAATATCGCCAGAAATCGCCAAGCAACCCAGACTGTAGCAGACAACAAACGATTCGCCAGAGCCTCTAGCAAATTGCTACCAGAAGCCCAGCTAACTCTACCAGTTACAACATCCACAAATTCTCCCAGAAACCCGATACCATTATCCAATAAGATGTTGACATTGATCTCACCCAGCAGAACTACTAACGACATTCCTCTTCAAGTTGAACCTAATCTCCTCTCCAGATCCATCAAGTCTTTTCTTAGAATTGTCTTTAGTGTTTAATTTGTACCCCAGTTATAATATATTTGTATTGCTAATCTTTGTATATTTCTGTTATTGTATGTTTATCAGTTAATCCTTGTATCTTTTCCTTATAGTTTGCTTATGGGCACGGTCAGAGCATTTTTATTCGGCGTCTTGGCCGTGAAAATGGGTTTTCTCGGTGTACTCCCGTTTCCTTCACAGCAAAATTTCAGTTTCATTGTATCTATAGATCTCAACCCTGAAAAGAGGTTCGTTTTTAAGTAAGAAACTTTTCGTCAACCACAGTTACGTGTGTTAACTCTGTCGAATTGCTGACTTTGCATCTCTCTGCTTTTCAACTGCGACCACATCTACGCCAAGTTATTTTCGAGAAAGTGTAAGCTCAACTTCTCGTCTGACTCTTTGCACGCATTCTGGCTCGCCGACCCATTTTGCAGCTTCGACTGACGCTCCTTAAAGATAATAAATCTGTCAACATCACAAGGTAATTTGCTACCATCACTCTAGTTTAGTAAACAAGTGTTACCCCAGTTCAGTTAACAAGTTTCAAAATCATGTGCTAAATAAACTCCAGCCGTGTGTGGAGTGAAGAGAAACAAAATGTTTCTGGCCGTCCTGGGTTAATTTTCGTCCCTCTTTGGGGAACAAAATAACTTAACCCAAATACCTAACAAGAAATACACATAACGTGGCGATGTTGGTGTCGTCCACGCATGCCTGGACTTTGCTGGACAAAGGGGACTTTCCCTTTGGAGGCCAGCATGTGCCTGTGGAGCTGGCTGGATAGAACATCAAATGGGTGACCCTCTGGTTAGCTACTTTTGAGCTGACCCATGACGCCGTCGAAGATGTATTGTTGACGTATGGCGTGGTTAGAAAAATCAAACAAGGCGTACCAGACGTGCCTGGGAGTGTGTGTCGGGAACTGGTAGATATGTCTTGACTTGAAGAAGCCAGTTCCTGACTTTAACATCCAAGGCTTCCAGGTAATGTGTAATTACCCCGGCATGTGGTCTCGAAGACAACTTGTTCAGTGCCTGCCAGACCCCGCGGTGCGGGAAATCTCTGGCCTATGGCCATTCAGACAGTGCCTAACTGTGTTGTGTGTGGTTGTGCCAGCCACACATCCTCGCATTTCCTGAGGCGTGTGACTTCGTATGCTGCAGTGGCTGTGGGCAGTCGCACACTAAAAGTGGGGGTGAGGTATGGGGCTCCCACCATCCTGTCCCCAAACTGGATGGCTGCCATGGGTGGATCTCAAAAAGCACCTGCTCCAGCATCTTTCGCGATTCCATATTTCTCTTGAATGTGGATGCAAAGATTGTTTCTAAAGGTTCTGTGTCGCTGTTTGAGTGATTGTTATGCCCAATCTCATCCTTGGCACTCAAACATGTGGGATAGAAGTATCAACAAAACTTAGTGCTTCTACACAGCCTGTTCCATTACATCACGGACAGGAACATCCCTGCAATTTTATGTTGCTCGATTAGAGTAAGGTCTTTGACCGAGTTCACCGCAACTTTTTTATGGTGCATTCTAGAAAATTATGGTTTACGTTTTTGGACAGTATGTACGAACTTTCTATAAGTCTTCTTTGAGCAGGCTCTTAGTAAATGGATACTTAACAGCACCCTTTAACATCTGTCAGGGTATCCAGCAAGGATGTCCATTACTGCCATCTCTTTATACAATGGTGATAGAGTGCCTATTCTTATCTGTGCTACTCGGTTTCGATGCATTGCCTTCACTTGCTGGGTGGGGTTGTCCATCAAATATGTTAGCTACGCAGATGATATGAATCTATTTCTGGAAAACCAAACATCCTTGGGTTCAGCACTGGCAATTGTCAGCAAGTACTCTCAAGCCAGTGCAACCCAGCTCAACTATACCAAGTTTAGGGCTTGGTGGTTAGGTAAATGGGTCTCATCTGTGGACACTATTTTTGGTTTGACGTGGGCTTCCTCTTCAGGCAAATGTTTTGAGATTCGTTTTCTTGCAAGTCCTGGGGTTGGTTGGTTTGACTTTTTATGGTGCAAAGCAATTATGCTACCTGCCCGAAACATCTGGTAAAAAGTTATAATTAAAGTAAAATTATTAAAATTCGTAATAGGAATCAAGGTAAAATCTAATTTTGAATTAAAAACTTAAATATCGTGAAGTCCATTTTTTTTATATCTATTTTACAGCAGTAAGAGTAAATCTATGGTAATACAAGTTTTAAAGGACTTTCTGTTGCATAATTCTAATTATCATAACTCGCCACGGTGACTAACGCGTAAGCTCAAACATCAATGCTAGTCACGTGAAGTTTGCCTTTCCAGTCCTGTTTTTGAGTTATTTGTCGTTATGGCCATTTTCTAGTTTCATATTGAACTAGTACCTTATTTCTTAAAAAGGAATAATATTTAAAAAAGTCTAATTTTTAGTTAAGAACTTGGCGTTAAATAGGTCAATAGCCTTTAAGAACTAAATATTTGTAAGGTGGAGAGTGTTACAATCGCAAATGACTGTCAAACATTATGGATAAGCCTTGGGACAAAACATGTTTAAAATGGTGCTGTCGTTGAGAGTCGTAACGACGGCATCACAGTAAAGTGTGGGGTATTGTGACATGAGTGTCACACAGACCACACATCGGTGCATTAATCCTAAATAAAAGAAAAATATGAGTTTGAAAAAGCGATTCCAGTGCTAGTAAAGAACTGAGCGAGTCAGTATAAATAGTACAACTCGAGTATTACTTGGCTTCTATTCGATTCAATGCAAGAGAAATGGTGTACAGTTCAGCAGGAAGCATAAACTTTGACAAAAAAGGGCTCTTTAAGTATCTTAAGTGACGGATTTACTATTATATTTTAATACCAATGTTTGTTTAATATCGATCCAGTAAAAAGTTAAATTAAAATTCATAAAAGGAAATTAAGATAAAACAAAACACTTGAATTTTTGAATTAAAAAGAAAAACAAATACCATTGAAACTTTTTACATTTACTCTACAGCGGTAAAAGAAAACTACAGTAGCACAAGTTGTAAAGGACTTTCTGTAGCATTATTGTAATTGTCATAACTCACCAGGTAGACAAACAGGCAAGTTCAAAACCCACCATTAGTCACCAGAAGTTGGCTTTTCCGGTCCTTGTTTCAAGTTATTTAACGTTACAGCCATTTTCTAATTTCAAATGAAACTAGATGGATTGATTCTTAAGAGAATCGCATTAAAAAGATCTAATGTATAAATTAAAAAACTCAAATGGCACTACAGATTAATAGCCTATATATATATATAAACTAGAAACATTTCTAAGGTGAATAGTGTCACCATTTCCAACAGCTGTCTAACGTTATAGACAAACCTTGAGACAGAATATGTTTAAAATGGTGCCGTTGTTTAGAGTCGTAACGATGGCAAGAAAGTAAAATGTGGCTTATTGTGACCTGAGTGTTACAGACAACACATTGGTTCCACAGTTCGGGATAAAAGAAAACGATGAGTTAAAAACTGTGAACAATGCATAGTCTAGTTAGAACAACTTCCTCTTTCCGATCCTTACGGTCAAAGATAAGCCCCAAAAACTTTGTCTTATGGTCTTAGTGATCACAGGCAGCACATCTTCAGCAATACGAAGTTCAGGATCATGGTGAATACTCTTTTGGTGGCAAAAGTGCATGCAAGCAGTTTTAGAGAGAAGTTAAAGCTATTTGCTGTGGTCCACTTCAGTAAACAATTGAGAGCAGGCTGTAGCTGCCGGCACGGCATGGCCAGGTGGGTTAAGGCGTTCAACTCGTAATCTGCGGGTCGCACCAAACATGTTCGCCCTTTCAGCTGTGGGAGTGTTTATAATGTGTCAGTCAATCCCACTAGTCGTTGATAAAAGAGTAGCCCAAGAGTTGGCTGTGGGTGGTGATGACTAGCTACCTTCCCTCTAGTATTACGCTGCTAAATTAGGGACGGCTAGCGCAGATAGCCCTCGAGTAGCTGTGCACGAAATTTTAAAACAAAACTGTAGGTTCTGCTCAGTATACCACATGTTTGACAACTGACTTGAGATGTGAAAGTCGTCGACTTAGAACCCGTTTGCAACAGTAAGAGGGAGTTGTTCAGTGATGGCTAATCTTTATACTGAAAAGTGTGACACTCAAAACACAGCCCTGAGAGACTCCAAGTTCCTGTAGAAAAGAACGGGAAAGAGTCGAACCCACTCAAACTTGGAATCGCCTCTCCATTTAAAAAAATAATAAGAATGGGCAAATGGCCACGTAACCCATATAAATGGAGGTCTCATAAGATTCCATACTTCCATGTTGTATCATAAGCCTTAATGTCAAAAAACATTGGTACAAGATGTTGTCGTTTGAGAAAGGCTTCTCTGATTGACGATTCAAGTCGAATCTGATTGTCCATGGTGAAGTGTTGTTGTCGAAACCCACACTGAGTGGGTGAGAGGAGGTTGCTTGATTCGATAAACCAAACAAGGCGAGTATTAATCATCCTCTAAGGTCTTTGAGAAATAGCTCGTCAAAGCAATTGTACGATACTTTAAAGGAATCCTTCGCAGGGTTAGAGAAAGGTAAGACAATAGACGAGTGCCAGGCATCAGGAAAAACATTCTCCTGCCAGATCTAGTTAAAAACAGTCAGACGAATAGGAAGAGAAGTGGAGATAATGTTGCAGCATTTCATAGTGTACATCATTGGGTTTGACTGATGTACTGCTAGACCAATGAAGGGCCAGTTTGAGTTCCACCAGATAATAGAAACGATATTAGTCACAGAGACAATCAGCTCGAAAGGAAAGAGGTGACTGCTCTGCCTGAGTCTTGATGGCTAAGAAGGGGGAAGAAGAAGCAGAAGTGCTATGTACCTGGCAAAAGCTTTCACCTAGGGTATCAGTGATGCTCCGGGTTTCAGCAACTTTCTGGCTGACAAAAAGCAAAATCGATAGGGGACAGAATTTTATTGCCAACTGACCTTTCGAATCTTGTCCCATATGACTTTGGAATTGGTGGTAGAAGATATGCTGGTTGTGAACTTAATCCAAGATTCCTTCTGGCTTTGACGTCTTACCCACCAAGTATGTGCACGGGACTGCTGGAAAGCAATGTGGTGCGAGAGTGTGGGATACTTACAAAAAGTATTCCAGGCCCGTTTTTGGACTTCTATGCCATGTGGTAGTCAGGATTACACCACGGACGAGGATATCGTGTAAAACGTGTCGAGGTTTTGGGAATACATTGAGCAGCTGCCTGTATAATACAGTCAGTTACTGCTGCCACATAGTCGTCTAATGATGGCTTACAGATGATGGCAGGATCAAGATCTGTGAGAGCAGTGAAAAAGAACCAGTTTGCTTGATTCAGCTTTTTCCCGGGCACGCGGGTTAAGTGGCATCGACGACAATCTTCTCTCAAATTTTATAGGAAATTGATCACTGCCTCGTGGATTATTGTTAACCCTTCATAAGAAGTGAAAAATAGTAAATAAAAGCAAACTGAGAGATCAATATCAGTCAAGAACTGACTAGGTACATGAAAATAAATATATGAACTGTTACTGAAAAGAGAAAGGTTGTAATCAGAAAGCATACTATGGAGCGAACCCTCCCATGAATATTAGCACTTCTTCAGAGGGGATAAAATCCATTAAAGTTACCCAGGATTAAAAAGGAGAGACGACAACTGTTCAATGAGAGTATCAAAGTCCGATTGATTATAGGTCTCTTCAGGTGACAAGTAGAGAGAACAAACAGTGATGGTATGACCCACAGAAACATGGATGGCCATGGCCTCCAAGGGTGTGTCGAGTGGCAAAGATAGTGTGGGCACATGCTAATCAACCAACAGTGCCACCCCTCCATGCACTCGTCCATCACACAGCCTGCCAGATATAATTTCCACAACACCTGCTGAGAACATCCAACACTGGTAGTTGATTGATCCTAGCCCAAGTAGACCAGGTGATCGAGCCTAGGTGAGCCATCCCAAGGCTACCCATTTACAGGCATTCAAGGCCAAAGTGGTGTGTTAGGATTGGACCCCTCAACCACCAGGATCCTCTTTTTCCCTTCACGGGTCACCAGGCACGGCAAACACGCGGGTAGATGTTTAGATCCTAGAGGAGGTTAACTAAGAGAACGGAACCTGCCCTGGGCAGTCCCCTCACCACGTATAGGAATACACAGCGAGGGGGATTCATAAAAAGATTAGACGATAATGTTAATGATAGTTAATATTAAGAGCGCAATAACAGCTTTTCTATACTTATTACAACTACTCACAGTAAGGTTAAAAACAAAGGTTACACTATGTAAAATACAGTGCAAAATAATTTGTGGTAAAGGTAATATGCACCTGTGGCTTTGTTGCCAGCGTTTTGGTTTAGCTATGTTAAAACTTTTTATGTAGTTAGGAAATCCGCAAAGGAAGCTACTTTTTGCTATTTTAATTTTGAGATTTTATCGCCTTTTCCATAAACATTCTTCTCTGCAAATTATTTTGATGCATTACTTGACGTAGTGCAAGAATTAATACCATGTTGCGGTGCTTACAAAATAAAATGCTCGATATCTTATGATAATTGTAGCTAGTTATAATGTTTCACCAATTCGTAAAGTTTCTTTTGGTTTTGACCATACAAATATACAAACAAAAAATTTTGTTTCCCAGAGGAATTAAGTATGAGATATACTACTCTCAAAATTTCCAAATCGCAAATACTTACAATCAGAGCGAATGAATATTTTGCTCCGGAAAGGACAGTTACATATTCTTCCCAAAAGCGATCATATTTCAGTAACACCACCACTTTATTTTTGGTTATGGTTATTATGTGCTTTGCAAATTTTCATATTCAAAATAATGTTAACGTACCCAACACCAGAACTATGCAATTGAATCTATTACCTAAGAGCAGCGTTTACGCCGGTTAGTGTCCGTTAAACTAATAAATTAATTAGACGAAATTAAACAATTGTTTCGGATCATTAAAACAATAGATTGTAATGAATGTAATCACCAAATAAAATTAAACATTTTCGGTAATCTCGAATATTCTAGTGATCGAGATATTATTATGATTGTTACTCAGCGCAAAGCTTAATAACGGAGGGTGGTGGTGGTGGTGGTGGGGGGGAAGCTCCTGGATTTATGGGTTGCAGATTTCATTCTTGTTGTGTGGAAATTTACTTGTCCCCCGTTATTGAAAAATTAAGATTATCTATCTTTGTTATTAACTAAGTTTATCCATTTGCCACGACTCTGGATATTATGCATTTGATTATGGAAATTTAAAGGTTTTATTTTTGTTTCTCCTACAGTATTACATTTCTAATTTTTAACTGCTTAAGTATATTACTTCGTGTTGTATAAGCAGTAATTTCACTCTGACTTTCTGTAATGGAAAATCTTTTTGATAAATAACCAACAATGTTTTCACTATTTTTCAAGAAGAAACAATGGCGATAGCTTTATGGTATTTAATTTGTATTTGTCAGAGTGGGAAATACTCATAAAATGTACAGGCAAATGTTTTATGCAAATATGCAGATAGCTACTGTTAGATGAGGTCAATAGTATAATATTGATGGGAATTCAAAAATTACTTTAAACGCAAAGTAATACATAAAAAAGTCTGGAAATTTAATACTACGTTACAATAATACGATGGTTAAACAAACAAAACACGTTAAACATACTCTTCTCCCTGTATTTATAAGTTGTTTTGGTAATGGATTAATGACATGGGTTCGGTTAATGGTTCCGCCGATTACTTAATTAAAAGATAATATTAATCGACCAGTTTTAATCAATACTCTTAGGTAATGATGATCACACATATGTCGATCGCATCATACCCCGATTGCGATGTTGCAGATCTCCCTCTGAAGTATGCATGTATTCACTCGAATATAAAATAAAAAAGTTTTTTTCGGTAAAACGTATAATGGAATGAACTATATGTGAGCGAAATCCTAAGGGCGGGTCAGTTTAACAACTTTTATTGTGGAATTTTTCCCTAATTCGCATAAGTAATGTTGCTGTTTTCTCAATATCAAATAGTTACGACTAATATTTTTTAAAACATCAGAAAATGCTAAAGTAATAGCAAAACTTCAACGACAGTTAGTAATTTAACCATGTTACTTAAAACTCCGAAAGACCAAACGAAACAGATTCTGACTGATACATGAGACAACATTCGTACTTATGTACTCCAAACTAACATTATTACTTTTATTGCGCATTTATTTTCTTTGTAAGGTAACTACAACTATAGATGGCGCTACGTCTTTGCATAAGAAAAACGAAATTAATTTTGCTATAATGCAACTTGCATACAGTGTGGAAGACGCATAAACTTCTTATATATCAGAGTGTGCTGGTACTCTATACGGGGAAATACATAAACCCAGAAGAAGTTTCTGCAATAAAAGCCACCGTAAAGCTAATATGAAGAGCCGTTTCTTATATTATACCCACTTGCTACTTTGACCTCTGTTCTGACAAGTTCATCCTGGCCAATGAGTGTCGATCAATTAATAATGTAAAACAGCGTGGAAGGACAATAAAATATGCTGTTGAGAGCGGGAAGCAGAAAATACCTCTACCGCCACTACTCTAGTCATTACTCACCCATACAAAGTCACCATGTACCATGCCTCAAGTATATAAATAACAAGCTTATCCATAATTTTGGGTGAGGTGATAATGAACATTGCAGTAATATGTCACATTTTATATAAATTGTGTCAAAGTCAGGATTTTTGTATTATTTACCATCGTATCCACTGTCATATTTTTTAAGTTCATAACACGGGCGAGGGACGGGTTCCTCAACTAGTATTGTAGTAAAGTATACAGTACAGTTTTTAGTAAGTTTTTATGCCAATATTATTTTCGTATATTACTGACAAAGTGAGAAACCTTTTGTATCAATAGTATTTTTATATAGCTTGCGTTATTAAATACACAAGCGAAAAAAATAAATAAAGTTCATTTTGTATTTATTCTCTGCTAAGAAGACTTAAAATACTCTCATGACTCCAATGATTTGTCATTGTGCCAAAATTTAGCACCGCATAATCTACAGTGAATTGGTTATGGACGTCCATTAAATAATATTTTTGATGTTGGCCCTTGTTCGTGTTACATTTAAGCGCTCTGCTACCTTTAACCTGCAGTTGCAATAACAAATATCACTTGCAGTCATTACTTGGATTCCCTTGTGATAAAGGCCCGGCATGGCCAGGTGGTTAGGGTACTCGACTCGTAATCTGAGTGTCGCGGATTTGAATCCCGGTGGCATCAAACATGTTCGCCCTTTCAGCCGTGGGGCGTTATACTGGGGGATATACCAATCCCCCTATTGGTTGGTAAAAGATTAACACAAAAGTTAGTGGTGATGATTAGCTGCCTTCACTCTAATCATACACTGCTACGTTAGGGACAGCTAGCGCAGATAGCCCTCGAGTAGCTTTGCGCGAAATTCAAAATAAACCAAATCCTCGTGTTTTGTTAACTTTTCATTGAGAATAAAACAAATATGTAATCAATGCTAGAGTTAAACTTTATAGACACAATTTCTCGTTAGGCCAGATATGATTAAATTTGTAGTTATTTTACTATTGAGTCACGTTTAAAGATAAGTTACTGTCGTGTTGAGTGATCAACATCATAACAAACGTTTCTGGATCAAACCTTCTGTTGCTTAGTGGCCGTCTTGTTTCCGTAAGGTTTGTTTGTTTTTTGAATTTCGCACAAAGCTACTCGAGGGCTATCTATGCTAGCCGTCCCTAATTTAGCAGTGTAAGACCAGAGGGAAGGCAGCTAGTCATTACTACCCACTGCCAACTCTTGGACTACTCTTTTACCAACGAATAGTGGGATTGACCGTCACGTTATAACGCCCCAACGGCTGAAAGGGCGAGCATGTTTGGCGCGACGGGGATGCGAACCCGCGACCCTCAGATTACGAGTCACACGCCTTAACACGCTTGGCCATGCCGGGCCTTTGTTTTCGTAAGGATCAAAAGAATGAAGTTGTTCTGGCAATACTAGGTATTGGTCACAATTTTTTAAACACGTCATTTTCGTTTATGTAGTACTGATCTATCAACATGTAGTCTTTGTGACATTCAAGTCGCAATAGCCTACGTTCTATTCTCGTGTAGTAGTTACGACCGTGGCCGTCGGCACTATTTTAAACATGTACATGTATTTAATATATTTCATTGGCGCTGGCGACACTGTCGAACTTCATGGTGTTTTAAAATTTTTCGAGCCTTTAGCCTTTATAATTCTATTAAAATCTTCTGTATGAAGTTTTGACAAGTTGTTTAGTTTCAACTCAAATTATTTTAATATTTTATTAAATAAGTTTGCTCTTGCGATTTTAACCGGTTGTTAGCCTAGTTGCTTTGCATCAGTAAACGCCAACCAACTATTGTGCTAATATCACTACCGACATTAATAAATCTTCGTGATTTAAAAAAACAACAACAAAAAACAACTTTGACCATGCTAGCCCCCCGCTAGTACAGTGGTAAATCTACCGATTCACAACGCTAAAAATCAGGTGTTCTATTTCTCTCGGTGAGCTCAGCAGATAGACCGATGTGGCTTTGCTATAACACACACACACACTCGCCCATCTTCGACAATCAAGTAATATTGTGTACTATTATACTATAATCATCTTCCTTCGGTGGCTCAGCCGTAAGTATGGAAACAACAAAGCTAAAATTCAGGTTTCGATACTCTCGATCGGCACAGTACAGATAACTTACTCCTAGATTTGCACTGAATAATAAACAAAATATATGAAATATTACTTCCTAATTCTGTCACCATCTATTGGATATTATAACACATATTATTCCTATTAATTTTACACTTGCTGAAATTGAAATACCATATAGTTTTGACTTTGTTTCTACTTTTGAGTACATTGTTGACCTTCAGTGGTCTGTATCTTAAAAATTTGTTACTGTGAACCTATAACCTTTGTCTTCAAGTTTTTTTGCCATTCTTTGGTAGCCAGCAAGGTTACATTAGGCAGAATATCATTTACAACGAAAGATGAAACGGTCAACGACATTTTCATCTTGGATGTAACTAAATCCACAAGGAATTGTTTTTCTTTCTGTGTTGTACATTCCATTCTAATAGCTCAGATATCTTAGATAAAAACTGAAACAACAGATCAGCTATTGAAAACACTATTGCAGAAGATCTTGACAACTTTTGAGGAGAGTATGAATAAAAAAAAATGCGACCAAACAAAAGAGAAAACAGGTATAGTTGTTTGCTTTTGAAACAAATACCTTTTTAACATCTAAAAAAACAAGTCTAGAAACAGCCGATGATATCGTTAATTTCAAATCGGCAGACTTTCTGGTATGTATAAACACAATGTGGAGTAGGTTATAACATATAAAGTTTGTTTGTTTCAAGATGAGCACAAATCTATCTGTGGTGTGCCCATAGCGGGTATCGAAACCAGGTTTCTAGCGTTGTAACTCCGCAAACAAATAGCTGTAACAATGGGGAACAAGATGTACAGTTAGACAAATCCAAGAAAAGCGGCGTGTACTATAGGCTTTCTACCTTTCTTCTAGTCTATCAGTTTAAAATTAGAGATGACTGCTAGCTCTTGGCAGTTTTGTAGCAAAATTATAAAAGAATCACGAACGAACAAACAAACAAATTAATTAGTCGTTATAGCTGTGTTTGTCATACATGAATTTCATTTGAAGAGAAAACACGTGTATTTGTGTTTTTCAGTCCTAAAGAAACTAGCTCAGAAATGGATCTTGGAATATTGTAATCAGCTGAACTGAATAAACCGAGTTTTTTGTTTACTGCCTTTTGAAATGTGTTATTTTGCGTTAGATTTGAAAGTCAGCTAGCTTTACTACTATATATTAAAAAAGTAAAAGTAAGTTATATACTTCTACGTAAATTTTTCTACATGTTTTAGTTCGTATTTAGTTCATTAAATCATTACCACAGACTAAGCATTTGGGCATGAATAATCACGAACCGTGAAGATTTTTTTAACGAGGTGAACTTGCATTGATTGTAAGCATTTCAAGCAGGAAACTACAGTATACTCAATATTGTTTACAACAATTTTAAAATAACCTATAGAAATGATACATTCTAAAAATTATATCAACTCTTTGAAAACAAATCTTACTTATGACAAGGAATCTGTAGACTGTGCTAACTCATTTTTACATACAAAAGGAAGGTAGTTGCTAAGCACATGCTAACAATAATGAGAAATAAATGCTTCTCTTTTTTATAATTCTTTTTTTTTTAGGTACGTTGTACTGGTACATAAAGAGTAACATTTACAAAAAATGATGTTTTTGGCACAGTAATAAGCATAATTACTTAATATAATTTACAACCAACTAATTTCAGTAAATTTTCGATAGTTTTATATGGAACAGTGCTCTTTTACTCTTGTTTTTAATTTCCTTCTTTATGAATATAAAACATGGGAACATAACGTTTTCTGGAACTGTGACGGTATTTATGACTGGAATAATGTGAAAATCTTAAGCATGAACTAACCTAGAAATTAACTTGAGAGTAAGTATCTGCATAATCAATAACAGACCCCTATGGATAAACGGAGATGATGGATCAATCATCATGTCCCATTGAGAAACCTGATAATCTTCTCCCTATGTCTCCATCTTCTTTTTCATAAAATGAACTCGACCAATAACGTTTGTGTGTGTTTTCTTATGGTAAAGTCACATTGGGCTCTCTGCTGAGTCCACCATGGGGAATCAAACCCACTGATTTTAGCACTGTAAATCAGTAGACTTACCGCTGTACCAGTGGGGACATTAACGTTTGTAACTAAACACTCATTTAAAGAACACTGTAGAATTTCGTCTTGATGATGTAACACGTTTACCGAAGTTAGTTAGCTATAAGTTACATGAAATAATTATACTTATTATTTGGCCCAAAACAGCTTTTTTTTGTAATAATTACTATCTTTTTTGTACTGAAGAATACAGAAATATTGAATTGGACTTTGACATATATGTATTTCAAATGATGAATTCTGTACGATTTTTCAGGATTTTCATTGTAAATATCCAATAAGAAATTACATGAAAACATGTATTACGAAAAGAAAATAAATTTTCAAAGTTTTTGTTGAGCGACTATCATTGACAAATGACAAAGCTTGTTCTGCTTTGATTTACATACCTTATTCTGCTGGAACTTCATTTGTATGATTTTGTTACATGTACTAGCATATATGGTTTTTAACGCTTCTTAAATTATATAACAGTTCTAAGTCTTTTGGAATATGATATCGTTTATTCAAAATGTTCAAAAACGAGATTATTTTATGTATTATAATTTATCTCGAACAAGTCTCCAATTTATTTTGTTACGTTCATCACGTTTTAGGATTTCAAATAGCCGGAAATTTTAACTTTAATTTAGGAGTTAATAGAATGTCAATATGTATCAGGTTTATGGTATTTGCCAAGAAGATTGATACTATCTATTTTCTTTTTTAACACAAAAATATATTTTAACGTAAAAACAGCAATACAATTTATAATAACGATTATTACAAATGGTGATTTATATACAACAGTTTTACAAACTTACTGGAACTGAATATTTTATTGATGGTTCACGGAGAGAGAATTAATTTTACGTTGATACACAGGCACACTTCCCTTGGCGGAAGTACCAAATAACTCTATTCTTGTTTAATCTTAAGTAAGTTTCTCACAGCAGAAGTTATCCAATGGTTGGTTTGTTTTGAATTTCGCGAAAAGCTACTCTGGGTCCACCTGCGCTAGCCGTCCCTAATTTAGCAGTGTAAGACTAAAGAGAAGGCAGCTACTCATCAACACCCACCGCCAACTGTTGGGCTACTCTTTTACCAACGAATCGTGGGATTGACCGTCACATTATAATACCCACAAGGGCGAGCATGTTTGATGTGACGGGGATTCGAACCTGCGACCCTCAGATTACGAGTCGAGTGCCTTAACCACCTGGCCATGCCTAGCCGTTATCCAATATCTTCATGGAAATATCTGTAGTTCTCCGATTAACAAGTGTTTTCGCAATTATAGCTTCCGAGATTCATAGTATACTGACTATAGCAAAACAAGAATACACTGTTTACCTACATGTTGTGATAGGTACCTTTTACACTCATTAGTATTCAGCTGGAGATAATACTGGCATTTACATACATATATACTTTGTTGATTCTTTCGCTCGATAATCTTCTACGAATTTAGAAAACGCGGTACTTGTATAATACACATTTAATGATATACGTTACGCACATTTCTAAATATATAAGCAACTGAAACAAACATAGATATTAAAATAATGTTAAGTCCGTTCGTTACAAACACAGGAATGAAGTTTCTTTTATTGATACTACTGAAAGGGCGATTTCATTAAAAATGTAAAAATTATTTGAAAGTATAATTTATTTAGAATAGAGTAGAAAAAATAATTTAATGACATTAATAAAATAAATAGATTGACCGAAGAGTAAACATGTAATGTAAATATGTAATGACTGGAATTCAACTGATCTTTAACAGTTTTATTTGGTTTAATAGAAATGCTAATTACACCCAAAGAGACGTTTGCTTTTCTTTTCAGACAGTCAATAATCAGGAATGGAACATATTTATCAAAAAATAGCGCAAATCTGAGAATTCATGGTTTGCACCCTCTTGTCACAGGAACGCACTTTACACTTTGGGGCATCGTCATAATCACAAGAATGAAGATAAAATCTCATAGCTATGTCGAAAAACAGAGGTTCAGAAATTAGCGGAGGATGTTGTATTATAGTTTATCATTTCACATAGTCTATGTTTAGTTTTACTTTACTATTGAAATACAAATAACAAAGAAAGCTATAGTTACAATTCAAAAATGTATAATCTATATACAATCTAACCAAAAACACCTTTAATGTGAAAAAAAAGTTGCGGCCAAAAAATAAAAATAAAAAGGGATTTAGTTTGTGAATTAAAGGAATGAAGTCAAAATCGGCACTCAAACTGTAAGCTAAACTTATAGCGCTGATAAGAGTTTTAAAGCAAATAAGCCGGTTGTTTTGTTTTACCTACCAACATGTTGCAAGTAACACAAAAATGCGGCCTACCTACCTGAGGAATGAATATTTACTGAAAAATTCTTATCAGTGCTACAAGTGTGTCTACCAGTTTGGCCGCCAATTTTGGTTTCATTCCTTTAAGTCGCGCGCTCGGTCGTTTTGTGGCCGCAACTCTTTCTGTTCTCACTTCAGACCTTTTTGATTGAATAACAATTTACAAAACAAGGGACCGAACGATAAAAATATGTATTAAATATTTGATTTGAAATTCAAGTACGAGGTAATGGCGGTATAATAGTTAAAATAGCTGTTTTCCTAGCAGTGTATTTGGAAGCGATTCCATAACGTTGTGTTTATGTTATGTTTCTTGACCAGGATGTGTACTTTTTACGTTATTACTACTGCTTGATTTATGTAATCACTATCATATTAACGGTGGGTTCAAAGATTAAGTAGTCAAGCAGGTATGTGAAAAAGATATTCATATTTAGTACAAATCGTGTAATTATATTTAGAGGGCGTTTTGATAAAGTTGTACCCATTTGCAACAGCCAAAAAATACAGGCTTAGATTAAAAGTAAAAACGTACACTTTGAAAATGCGTACTACATCAACTAACATATATTTAACTTTTATACTAATATAAATATTCTACAAATTTCTTTAACGCAGATTTAGGACTTAAACTAATTATTAATAATCAGTGATGTCGAGAAAACCCACTTGTAGAGAAATATATATGTAAAAACGGCTCGTTTGGGTTGAGATAATATTTTACGTAGAAGAGCGAACAACGTTTCGGCCTTCTCGGTCATCGTCAGGTTCATAAAGAAAGAGGTAACTGACCGGAAGCTGACCACATGTTTGAAAGGGGTTGTGTAACTGAGTGTCAGAATGTAGAGGGCGGTGTTAGATGTTTGAATATATAATTTTATATTATTTATTTTATTATTTTTAATATATGTATAAAGGTGTTCCTTTGTATTGGTTTATTTTGGGTTTAAGTTGTTGTATAAGTAAAGCTTCTTTAATTTTGCGTTTGTTTATGTTTGTTTCTTTATTTAGTATTTGAGTGCTTTCTATGGTTATGTTGTGTTTATTTGACTTGCAGTGTTCAAAAACGTGTGAAGGTGTCTTTTTATGTTCTTTGAATCTGGTTTCTATTTTTCGATTTGTTTCTCCAATATAGAAGTCGTGGCAGTTATCACATTGTATTTTATAAATAATGTTGGTGTATAGACCTCAGTTTTGTGCCTGGTTTTTGAATAAATTTTATATTAACTGGAATGTCATATTTTGTTACTAGTTTTTGCCAAATGTTGGTTATTTTTCTAAAGATGTCGGGAATATACGGTATGCAGCAGTAAATGGTTTCGTGATTTTTTTATTCGTGAGATATATTTACTTTTGTTGGTTGATGTTGCTTTCTGTCTAGGTGTGTGCGTATAATGTTTTCTACGGTTTGTGGAGGAAACTTATTGATGTTGATGAAGTATTGTTTTATTTTCTCTAATAACAACCCCTTTCAAACATGTGGTCAGCCTCCGGTCAGCTACCTCTTTCTTTGTGAACCTGACGATGACCGAAGAAGGTCGAAACGTTGTTCGCTCTTCTATGTAAAATATTTTCTCAACCCAAGCTAGCCGTTTTTGCATATATATTTCTAATTATTAATAGTTTTATAACAACAAGATCCTATAAGTTATCCGAAAATTTCAGAAAGCGTTTCGATAATTCATGTTAGTCAAAGAGCACTTTTACGTGTTTGTAATTGTGTTTTGCTTTTGCTAACCAACCGTGTATCTCAGAATGACAATGGTACAATAGTTAAACATCATTTTATGCACTTAACACTGGTTTGAATTCCTTCAATCGAAATTATCACATCTACTTTGATAATAGCATATGCTGTTCAGGATGTGCATCTTGGTATTCAGTGAAATTTAGCGACATTATACATTGCAATGAAATCTTTAAAAAAATCGCTAAAAAACACACATGGTTATAGAACATATAAATAAAAGGAATTGGTATAATATTAGGTTGTTTTTATTTTTTCTGTACTTATAGTGCTGTGATTTTTTCATGCTTTATAAGTTAGAGATTTCATTAAATGACTGGGTTTTAATTACAAATTATTCTTAATGTACGTTTGCATTTATAAGTAAAGAAAAATTACGTTCATTTTATGAGAATTTTGCTTTAGTTATATAAATTTGCAGTTTTCGTGTTGACCAAACATGCAATATCAAAACACACGGTATCGTGTCGTGCGGATAAAACAACCTGTTATTGGACATATTGTGTGTTATCAGCAGGTGTGATAGTTTAGCAATATTCTACCTTCTGTATCTTGGACTGAGTTGATCCGGACTGTCACATTTTTAGTACATAACATACATTCTACCAGACTCTTACCTCATATACCAAACTTCAAGGCAGTCCATTAGGAAATAACTGAAATATAGCATTTCCAAATGTGTTTGTTTTATTTAATTTTGCACACAGCTACGAGAGAGCTAGCTGTAGTAGCAGTCCCAAATTTAGCAGCGTAATTCTAAAGATAAGGCAGCTATTCATCACCACTTACCGTCAACTCCTCAACTACTCTTTTACCAACAAATAGTGCTATAGACCGTACCATTATGACCCCCTAAAGCTGAAAGGGCGAACATGCTTGTTGGGAAGAGAATATCTAATTTTGATTGAATTCCTTCTTATTTTTTTTCTTCGCATCAAAAGTAGAGAATATTTATTTAATGGAAGAGATACTTAACTGGCCCGGCATGGCCAAGCGCGTTAAGGCGTGCGACTCGTAATCCGCTGCCTTCCTCTAGTCTTACACTGTTAAATTAGGGACGGCTAGCACAGATAGCCCTCGAGTAGCTTTGTGCGAAATTCCAAAACAAACATACAAACATACTTAAATTTTGTGTTGTTTTTTTTCAAAATTCGTAAATTGATTGATCTTTTTAATCTACAATTAGGAGCCACGTTTGATGTAAATGTATGCAAAATTATTCAACAAAAACTGCTCTAATTTTAGGGTAATTTTTACACACGTATATGCAAAAAGTCACGTGAACTATCGGTGTAATATTTTAATATGGTTTCTACTAAGAGCAAAAATTGACCATTTTTAGTTTATAGTTATTATAGGCGGGTAATTTAGAGCAGGAAAACTATTGACAAAGAGACGTACATATACAAAACTGTTGGTTAGGCCAAGCAAATTAGATTAGCCAATTTTAGCTCAAGTTTTCAAAAAAATTATACAGCTCAGCGATTGTTATTGGTTATTTACTGACAAATTTTTCAGCATAAATTGACTGAATTAAATGACATTATCCTAATTTAAGAGTATTTAGCGTAACGCGTTATTAGTTAAAGTAATAAGCATAAATAATGATGCTTAATACCGTTGTACTGATTGCATTAGGTTATGAGAAGAAACTGTTAATTGTCGTTTTGAATTAAGCACAAAGCTACACAATGGGATATCTGTGCTCTGCCCACCACGAGTATCGAAACCAGGTTTTAAGCGTTATAAGTCCACAGACATACCGCTTAGACATTGGGGTCAAACTGTTAATCTAAATTCAATAGAGTTACTATAAAGGAAGCAGTTTCTACCGTTTTTGAGAGAAAAACTAACATCATATATTTGAAAAGTTTGATTGGTTCTGTAAAGTATAGGTTTGTTCCGAATAATGAGGCCCGGCATGGCCTAGCGCGTAATACGTGCGTAATCCGAGGGTCGCGAGTTCGCGCCCGCGTCGCGCTAAACATGCTCGCCCTCCCAGCCGTGGGGGTGTATAATGTGACGGTCAATCCCAAAAGAAAAATTAACACTAACTTCTTGCTGCTGTTGAGTTAGAAATAAACACTACCGTAATTAATCCTATGAATAAATCAACTCATAATGTTCTTTTGAGACATGAGGCTAGACCATTGTAAAATCTCGTATAAGTGTACATATGTTTTTGTGCCAAGTGTATGCTAAAACACATTTTCAGCCGTGTTATGTGTTCGTCCTTTGAAATGAAGTTTACGCGCATGCGAATTGATGTAGTAATGCAGTATTTTTCCTTTGCTTTGAAAAAAAGTGCATTCAATTAATCTTCTCCAATTAATTCCATGAAAACACTAAATCGTTATTTAACATTATCGTAATATTTTACAAGTTTCGCTCTTTTAGAAACGCAAGGGTAAATAACGATTTCTTTCAATAATAGTATGACGAGATGTAAACATAATTCATTCTCTCATTTCCCACGAAATTAACGAAAAACGTTAGCACAAAGTTTAAAAATCTGAATTTCTTTCTGTAACCTCTCTTCAACATCCATTTATCATAATTTAATGAGCTCTAAAAATTCCTCGAATTCAGTTAGTCATTGTAATGAGCGTGAAATTCAAATGAATGAAACGTTAATTTCGAGTTAGGGTGGGCCACACGTGGCTAATCGGAATGTCTGAGGAAATATAACAATGAAAATCGGTTCTTCATACTCACGAGTAGAAGAGGTGGCGTTTTTCACCATGTAGTTTACATCCAACAACAACAATAATATTGCGAACAGTGTAGTAGTACCTAACTCGTATATTTACGAAAACCCATTCAGTAATTTTGTGGAAAACGCTTTGCGATTTCTTTCGTACTATTGAATCAGGTAAAAGAGAGAAAGTGTAAAGATTGTGTAACCTTGATACACCTGAAATTGCATCTCAGTAAGTAAGACACATTTTACTGAGACGCTTGAGAACGTTGTGGAACTTAAGATGGAAGATCTGCATCGTATCTCATGAAGACGTTTAAAGAATATTTTCGCTTTAAAACAACTAAGAACCGTTGACGTTTTCTTAGTGAATAATTTCCCTGAAGAAACTGTACACGTAGTCTAAGTGGTGGATTTCGTGAGAATTCGTTAAATCAATAACGAATTTCCTGTCGCTACATATTTCCATTCACGCAAACGTTTGATATCAAGCACAGCAGAAGGACCAGAAAAAATGCACAAAAAAAAAAAAAACTAAAGTAGTTCTTTTATTTTTCGCTCACGTGTTGGCAAACTTTTCATTTGCATCTCTGTCTCGCATATATATTTCTTACTTATTACATTGGTCAAAGGAACATTTTAATTGAGAATTATCCTTTTCGTTGGGTAAACTAAAAAAGTAAGATTTCTTAGTTTTATTTCCTCCACTCACATATACGTATTCTGTAAGGTATTGTATCTGTGTTCGATATTGAGTTATCATTACAAAACGACAGTTGTTGGTGTGTTTTACCTGTTGCACAACACATGAAATAGTTTATGAAACCACACTCTTCCCCAGCGTGTAATAGAAATGATGGATTTGGATCTGTCTTTATAAAGGGAAAATCTCTGAACGATTTTTGAATTTATACTGTCTACCAAAACGTGATGATTCAAGGGTATTTTTGTTTTACTTAGACCATTTGCGATGTGTCGAATTTGTAGAAATAAATAAGGAATGTTAGTGAAAAGGAGGTAACGCTAACAAACTGGGGAAAGAGATTAAATATAATATTATAATTTAATTTGACAAACGATATATCACATATTTGGTTTAATTAAAATGTCACTTAATTATCGTATTTAACAACTTGACATTCGTCGTTCGTGACGAACTGATGATCCAAATTCCACTTATTTTTGTCCTATTCCAGCTCGCTTACCGAACCGCGGTATTCCGAGAAATATCTCCTCGCCCCAGGAAATGGCAGAGGAACTGTAGTTTACCGATGGTAATGTAATTGTTTTTGAATTCTCGCATAATTTCTCAGAACCATACGTTTATTCTTTACATTTATTTCAATCACGAACATTCGAAGCTGTCACCAACTTCTACGAGATTGATTAGTGAGTAAAATGAGATGCGATTTTCGATGATTAAGACAGCTCACATTTATAATTATACGTGTGAGCAACATTTCCGATAGTAATTACTACCCCTTTCAAGACACTTGGAAATGGAAATGCACCTACCCATATCATTAGATAAGTTTTGTCAAGAAAGTAATCTGTGTTAATTGAAGAATGTGTTTATTGTAGTTTTTCCAATCAATAATTTCGACCTTCTTGTTCGATGCCAGGTAAACCCATAGTTTCGTAAAACGAAATACGGAAAACAATATTAAATTAAAATCCATTTGGAAGTTAAAAGTTTGATAACCCGCGCAAAGAAGTGAATGACCGAGTAACGTGAAGGAGTGAAGTCAGGGTATACGAAGATTATATCGAGATAAAATAAGTACCTTCACGCATCCAAAAGTAAACGATGCGACGGCCGGAATTCGAACCCAGGTTAACTGCTTGGAAGGCAGCTATGCTAACGACTATACCACCGTCGCTTTACGCGATAATTTTAAAACATCAAAGTTTTAAAAAATAACAACTTCTTTACCTGTAAATAAAGGTAACTGCCTTCTTTCGACACTGAGCTCGCTTCACGTGGAACGGGTCTTTGTCTCGTACACTTTAAGAAACCAAGGCACGTTTTGTGTCTGTAGTTTAATCTGAACGATAACGTTATTACACAAAAATTAACATTACGAAACTAGATTTACCTGATTGTTGTCATTTCTTATATCATAAGGTTTATTCTGACATTCTCATTTCTTGCATCATAGCTCACAATTGTATTTATTAACAAGCACTATTCCAATAGAGTTGTATGTCATTACAGAGAAAAACGGGAACAATATTTATTTGTTTTCAATTTCGGCAAAGCTACACGAGTGCTATTAGCGCTAGTAGTCTCTAATTTCACAGTGGAAAGAAGGCGGATACTCGCCACTACCAACCGCGAACTTTGAGCTATTCTCTCACCAAAGAATAGTGAGATTGAACAGCACGTATAACTTTCACGACTCAGAGGGCGAGTGTGTTTTGAGTGAAGGGAATTCGAACATGCGACCCTCAGATTACGAGACGAGCGCCCTAATAACCTAGCCATGCCGGGTCTGAAATTGGATAATCCAATTTGAAGTATTGAACACATAATTGTTAATCGATTGAAAATATAATGCTATTTCTCCTATGTTTTTAAATATTGAAGTAGATATAAATTACCTTTCATAAAATTAACATACAAATTTTACATTTTGACGGTCATTGGAACGTTAATTGGCTTCGAACTTAAAAAAGAAATATCAGGTAAATTTTGAGGAAAATATACAAAGAAGTCAGGTCCCTTTACTGCTAAAAATACAAATAAATTATTTAAAATGACAAAGACCCGAAAATAGTTTTTTTCTGAAATTAGTATACTAATTGGAAGAAAATTTCTTCAGACACATAATATCAATAAACAATACGAAAAACTTCTAATCTCAGCAATCAAAATATGTCAGTCAACTTGCCTTAGGCCTAAGATTTGTTAAGCATCACTAAGAATGGCCTATAATAAGAAAAAGAAAAAATTAACACTAACTTCTTGCTGCTGTTGAGTTAGAAATAAACACTACCGTAATTAATCCTATGAATAAATCAACTCATAATGTTCTTTTGAGACATGAGACTAGACCATTCTAAAATCTCGTATAAGTGTAGATATGTTTTTGTGCCAAGTGTATGCTGAAACACATTTCAGCCGTGTTTTGTGTTCGTCCTTTGAAATGAAGTTCACGCGCATGCGAATTGAGGTAGTAATGCAGTATTTTTCCTTTGCTTTGTAAAACAGTGCATTCAATTAATTCCGTGAAAACACTAAATCGTTATTTAACATTATCGTAATATTTTACAAGTTTCGCTCCTTTAGAAACGCAAGGGTAAATAACGATTTCTTTCAATCATAGTATGACGAGATGTAAACATAATTCATTCTCTCATTTCCCACGGAATTAACGAAAAACGTTAGCACAAAGATTAAAAATCTGAATTTCTTTCTGTAACCTCTCTTCAACATCCATTTATCATAATTTAATGAGCTCTCAAAATTTCTCGAATTCATTGTAATGAGCGTTAAATTCAAATGAATGAAACGTTAATTTCGAGTTAGAGTGGGCCACGCGTGGCTCATCGGAATGTCTGAGGAAATATAACAATGAAAATCGGCTCTTCATACCCATGAGTAGAAGAGGACGCGTTTCTCACCATGTAGTTTACATCCAACAACAACAATAATATTGTGAACAGTGTAGTAGTACCTAACTCGTATATTTACGAAAACCCATTCAGTAATTTTGTGGAAAACGCTTTGCGATTTCTTTCGTACTATTTAATCAGGTAAAAGAGAGAAAGTGTAAAGATTGTGTAACCTTGATACACCTGAAATTGCATCTCAGTAAGTAAGACACATTTTACTGAGACGCTTGAGAACGTTGTGGAACTTAAGATGGAAGATCTGCATCGTATCTCATGAAGTGGTTTAAAGAATATTTTCGCTTTAAAACAACAGAGAACCGTTGACGTTTTCTTAGTGAATAATTTCCCTGAAGAAACTGTGCACGTAGTCTAAGTGGTGGATTTCGTGAGAATCTTAAATAAATAACGAATTTACTGTCGCTACATATTTTCATTCACGCAAACGTTTGATATTATGCACAGCAGAAGGACCAGAAAAAATGCACAAAAAAACAAAAGTAAAGTAGTTCTTTTATGTTTCGCTCACGTGTTGGCAAACTTTTCATTTCTATCTCTGTCTCGCATATATATTTCTTACTTATTACATTGGTCAAAGGAACATTTTAATTGAGAATTATCCTTTTCGTTGGGTAAACTAAAAAAGTAAGATTTCTTAGTTTTATTTCCTCCACTCACATATACGTATTCTGTAAGGAATTGTATCTGTGTTCGATAGTGAGTTATCATTATAAAACGACAGTTGCTGGTGTGTTTTACCTGTTGCACAACACATGAAATAGTTTATGAAACCACACTCTTCCCCAGCGAGTAATAGAAATGATGGATTTGGATCTGTCTTTATAAAGGGAAAATCTCTGAACGATTTTTGAATTTATACTGTCTACAAAAACGTGTAGATTCAAGGGTATTTTTGTTTTACTTAGACCATTTGCGATGTGTCGAATTTGTAGAAATAAATAAGGAATGTTAGTAAAAACGAGGTAACGCTAACAAACTGGGGAAAGAGATTAAATATAATATTATAATTTAATTTGACAAACGATATATCACATATTTGGTTTAATTAAAATGTCACTTAATTATCGTATTTAACAACTTGACATTCGTCGTTCGTGACGAATTGATGATCCAAATTCCACTTATTTTTGTCCTATTACAGCTCGCTTATCGAACCGCGGTATTCCGAGAAATATCTCCTCGCCCCAGGAAATGGCAGAGGAACTGTAGTTTACCGATGGTAATGTAATTGTTTTTGAATTCTCGCATAATTTCTCAGAACCATACGTTTATTCTTTACATTTATTTCAATCACGAACATTCGAAGCTGTCACCAACTTCTACGAGATTGATTAGTGAGTAAAATGAGATGCGATTTTCGATGATTAAGACAGCTCACATTTATAATTATACGTGTGAGCAACATTTCCGATAGTAATTACTACACCTTTCAACACACTTGGAAATGGAAATGCACCTACCCATATTATTAGATAAGTTTCGTCAAGAAAGTAATCTGTGTTAATTGAAGAATGTGTTTATTGTAGTTTTTCCAATCAATAATTTCGACCTTCTTGTTCGATGCCAGGTAAACAATATTATTAAATTAAAACCATTTGGAAGTTAAAAGTTTGATAACCCGCGCAAAGAAGTGAATGATCGAGTAACGTGATGGAGTGAAGTCAGGGTATACGAAGATTATATCGAGATAAAATAAGTACCTTCACACAACCAAAAGTAAACGATGCGACGGCCGGGAATCGAACCCAGGTCAACTGCTTGGAAGGCAGCTATGCTAACCACTATACCACCGTCGCTTTCCGCGATAATTTTAAAACATTAAAATTTTAAAAAATAACAACTTCTTTTCCTGTAAGTAAAGGTAACTGCCTTCTTTCGACACTGAGCTCGCTTCACGTGGAACGGGTCTTTGTCTCGTATACTTTAAGAAACCAAGGCACGTTTTGTGTCTGTAGTTTAATCTGAACGATAACGTTATTACACAAAAATTAACATTACCAAACTAGATTTACCTGATTGTTGTCATTTCTTATATCATAAGGTTTATTCTGACATTCTCATTTCTTGCATCATAGCTCACAAATGTACTTATTAACAAGCACTATTCCAATAGAGTTGTATGTCATTACAGAGAAAAACGGGAACGATATTTATTTGTTTTCAATTTCGGCAAAGCTACACGAGTGCTATTAGCGCTAGTAGTCTCTAATTTCACAGTGGAAAGAAGGCGGATACTCGCTACTACCAACCGCGAACTTTGAGCTATTCTCTCACCAAAGAATAGTGAGATTGAACATCACGTATAACGCTTTCACGACCCAGAGGGAGAGTTTGTTTGGTGTGAAGGGAATTCGAACCTGCGACCCTCAGATTACGAGACGAGCGACCTAATAACCTAGACATGCCGGGTCTGAAATTGAATAATCAAATTTGAAGTATTGAACACATAATTGTTAATCGATTGAAAATATAATGCTATTTCTCCTATGTTTTTTAAATAATAAAGTAGATATAAATTACCTTTCATAAAATTAATATACAAATTTTACATTTTGACGGTCATTGGAACGATAATTGGCTTCGAACTTAAAAAGAAATATCAGGTAAATTTTGAGGAAAATATACAAAGAAGTCAGGTCCCTTTACTGCTAAAAATACAAATAAATTATTTAAAATGACAAAGACCCGAAAATAGTTTTTTTTTCTGAAATTAGTATACTATTTAGAAGAAAATTTCTTTAGACACAGAATATCTATAAACAATACGAAAAACTTCTAATCTCAGCAATCAAAATATGTCAGTCAACTTGCCTTAGGCCTAAGATTTGTTAAGCATCACTAAGAATGGCCTATAAAAAGAAAAAGAAAAATTAACACTAACTTCTTGCTGCTGTTGAGTTAGAAATAAACACTACCGTAATTAATCCTATGAATAAATCAACTCATAATGTTCTTTTGAGACATGAGGCTAGACCATTCTAAAATCTCGTATAAGTGTACATATGTTTTTGTGCAAGTGTATGCTAAAACACATTTTCAGCCGTGTTATGTGTTCGTCCTTTGAAATGAAGTTCACGCGCATGCGAATTGATGTAGTAATGCAGTATTTTTCCTTTGCTTTGAAAAAAAGTGCATTCAATTAATCTTCTCCAATTAATTCCATGAAAACACTAAATCGTTATTTAACATTATCGTAATATTTTACAAGTTTCGCTCTTTTCGAAACGCAAGGGTAAAAAACGATTTCTTTCAATCATAGTATGACGAGATGTAAACATTATTCATTCTCTCATTTCCCACGAAATTAACGAAAAACGTTAGCACAAAGTTTAAAAATCTGAATTTCTTTCTGTAACCTCTCTTCAACATCCATTTATCATAATTTAATGAGCTCTCAAAATTTCTCGAATTCATTGTAATGAGCGTTAAATTCAAATGAATGAAACGTTAATTTCGAGTTAGAGTGGGCCACGCGTGGCTCATCGGAATGTCTGAGGAAATATAACAATGAAAATCGGCTCTTCATACCCATGAGTAGAAGAGGACGCGTTTCTCACCATGTAGTTTACATCCAACAACAACAATAATATTGTGAACAGTGTAGTAGTACCTAACTCGTATATTTACGAAAACCCATTCAGTAATTTTGTGGAAAACGCTTTGCGATTTCTTTCGTACTATTTAATCAGGTAAAAGAGAGAAAGTGTAAAGATTGTGTAACCTTGATACACCTGAAATTGCATCTCAGTAAGTAAGACACATTTTACTGAGACGCTTGAGAACGTTGTGGAACTTAAGATGGAAGATCTGCATCGTATCTCATGAAGTGGTTTAAAGAATATTTTCGCTTTAAAACAACAGAGAACCGTTGACGTTTTCTTAGTGAATAATTTCCCTGAAGAAACTGTGCACGTAGTCTAAGTGGTGGATTTCGTGAGAATCTTAAATAAATAACGAATTTACTGTCGCTACATATTTTCATTCACGCAAACGTTTGATATTATGCACAGCAGAAGGACCAGAAAAAATGCACAAAAAAACAAAAGTAAAGTAGTTCTTTTATGTTTCGCTCACGTGTTGGCAAACTTTTCATTTCTATCTCTGTCTCGCATATATATTTCTTACTTATTACATTGGTCAAAGGAACATTTTAATTGAGAATTATCCTTTTCGTTGGGTGAACTAAAAAAGTAAGATTTCTTAGTTTTATTTCCTCCACTCACATATACGTATTCTGTAAGGAATTGTATCTGTGTTCGATAGTGAGTTATCATTATAAAACGACAGTTGCTGGTGTGTTTTACCTGTTGCACAACACATGAAATAGTTTATGAAACCACACTCTTCCCCAGCGAGTAATAGAAATGATGGATTTGGATCTGTCTTTATAAAGGGAAAATCTCTGAACGATTTTGAATTTATACTGTCTACAAAAACGTGTAGATTCAAGGGTATTTTTGTTTTACTTAGACCATTTGCGATGTGTCGAATTTGTAGAAATAAATAAGGAATGTTAGTAAAAACGAGGTAACGCTAACAAACTGGGGAAAGAGATTAAATATAATATTATAATTTAATTTGACAAACGATATATCACATATTTGGTTTAATTAAAATGTCACTTAATTATCGTATTTAACAACTTGACATTCGTCGTTCGTGACGAATTGATGATCCAAATTCCACTTATTTTTGTCCTATTACAGCTCGCTTATCGAACCGCGGTATTCCGAGAAATATCTCCTCGCCCCAGGAAATGGCAGAGGAACTGTAGTTTACCGATGGTAATGTAATTGTTTTGAATTCTCGCATAATTTCTCAGAACCATACGTTTATTCTTTACATTTATTTCAATCACGAACATTCGAAGCTGTCACCAACTTCTACGAGATTGATTAGTGAGTAAAATGAGATGCGATTTTCGATGATTAAGACAGCTCACATTTATAATTATACGTGTGAGCAACATTTCCGATAGTAATTACTACACCTTTCAACACACTTGGAAATGGAAATGCACCTACCCATATTATTAGATAAGTTTCGTCAAGAAAGTAATCTGTGTTAATTGAAGAATGTGTTTATTGTAGTTTTTCCAATCAATAATTTCGACCTTCTTGTTCGATGCCAGGTAAACAATATTAAATTAAAAACCATTTGGAAGTTAAAAGTTTGATAACCCGCGCAAAGAAGTGAATGATCGAGTAACGTGATGGAGTGAAGTCAGGGTATACGAAGATTATATCGAGATAAAATAAGTACCTTCACACAACCAAAAGTAAACGATGCGACGGCCGGGAATCGAACCCAGGTCAACTGCTTGGAAGGCAGCTATGCTAACCACTATACCACCGTCGCTTTACGCGATAATTTTAAAACATTAAAGTTTTAAAAATAACAACTTCTTTACCTGTAAATAAAGGTAACTGCCTTCTTTCGACACTGAGCTCGCTTCACGTGGAACGGGTCTTTGTCTCGTATACTTTAAGAAACCAAGGCACGTTTTGTGTCTGTAGTTTAATCTGAACGATAACGTTATTACACAAAAATTAACATTACCAAACTAGATTTACCTGATTGTTGTCATTTCTTATATCATAAGGTTTATTCTGACATTCTCATTTCTTGCATCATAGCTCACAAATGTACTTATTAACAAGCACTATTCCAATAGAGTTGTATGTCATTACAGAGAAAAACGGGAACGATATTTATTTGTTTTCAATTTCGGCAAAGCTACACGAGTGCTATTAGCGCTAGTAGTCTCTAATTTCACAGTGGAAAGAAGGCGGATACTCGCTACTACCAACCGCGAACTTTGAGCTATTCTCTCACCAAAGAATAGTGAGATTGAACATCACGTATAACGCTTTCACGACTCAGAGGGAGAGTTTGTTTGGTGTGAAGGGAATTCGAACCTGCGACCCTCAGATTACGAGACGAGCGACCTAATAACCTAGACATGCCGGGTCTGAAATTGAATAATCCAATTTGAAGTATTGAACACATAATTGTTAATCGATTGAAAATATAATGCTATTTCTCCTATGTTTTTAAATAATAAAGTAGATATAAATTACCTTTCATAAAATTAATATACAAATTTTACATTTTGACGGTCATTGGAACGATAATTGGCTTCGAACTTAAAAAGAAATATCAGGTAAATTTTGAGGAAAATATACAAAGAAGTCAGGTCCCTTTACTGCTAAAAATACAAATAAATTATTTAAAATGACAAAGACCCGCAAAATAGTTTTTTTTTTCTGAAATTAGTATACTATTTAGAAGAAAATTTCTTTAGACACAGAATATCTATAAACAATACGAAAAACTTCTAATCTCAGCAATCAAAATATGTCAGTCAACTTGCCTTAGGCCTAAGATTTGTTAAGCATCACTAAGAATGGCCTATAAAAAGAAAAAGAAAAATTAACACTAACTTCTTGCTGCTGTTGAGTTAGAAATAAACACTACCGTAATTAATCCTATGAATAAATCAACTCATAATGTTCTTTTGAGACATGAGGCTAGACCATTCTAAAATCTCGTATAAGTGTACATATGTTTTTGTGCAAGTGTATGCTAAAACACATTTTCAGCCGTGTTATGTGTTCGTCCTTTGAAATGAAGTTCACGCGCATGCGAATTGATGTAGTAATGCAGTATTTTTCCTTTGCTTTGAAAAAAAGTGCATTCAATTAATCTTCTCAATTAATTCCATGAAAACACTAAATCGTTATTTAACATTATCGTAATATTTTACAAGTTTCGCTCTTTTCGAAACGCAAGGGTAAAAACGATTTCTTTCAATCATAGTATGACGAGATGTAAACATTATTCATTCTCTCATTTCCCACGAAATTAACGAAAAACGTTAGCACAAAGTTTAAAAATCTGAATTTCTTTCTGTAACCTCTCTTCAACATCCATTTATCATAATTTAATGAGCTCTCAAAATTTCTCGAATTCATTGTAATGAGCGTTAAATTCAAATGAATGAAACGTTAATTTCGAGTTAGAGTGGGCCACGCGTGGCTCATCGGAATGTCTGAGGAAATATAACAATGAAAATCGGCTCTTCATACCCATGAGTAGAAGAGGACGCGTTTCTCACCATGTAGTTTACATCCAACAACAACAATAATATTGTGAACAGTGTAGTAGTACCTAACTCGTATATTTACGAAAACCCATTCAGTAATTTTGTGGAAAACGCTTTGCGATTTCTTTCGTACTATTTAATCAGGTAAAAGAGAGAAAGTGTAAAGATTGTGTAACCTTGATACACCTGAAATTGCATCTCAGTAAGTAAGACACATTTTACTGAGACGCTTGAGAACGTTGTGGAACTTAAGATGGAAGATCTGCATCGTATCTCATGAAGTGGTTTAAAGAATATTTTCGCTTTAAAACAACAGAGAACCGTTGACGTTTTCTTAGTGAATAATTTCCCTGAAGAAACTGTGCACGTAGTCGAAGTGGTGGATTTCGTGAGAATCTTAAATAAATAACGAATTTACTGTCGCTACATATTTTCATTCACGCAAACGTTTGATATTATGCACAGCAGAAGGACCAGAAAAAATGAACAAAAAAAACAAAAGTAAAGTAGTTCTTTTATGTTTCGCTCACGTGTTGGCAAACTTTTCATTTCTATCTCTGTCTCGCATATATATTTCTTACTTATTACATTGGTCAAAGGAACATTTTAATTGAGAATTATCCTTTTCGTTGGGTGAACTAAAAAAGTAAGATTTCTTAGTTTTATTTCCTCCACTCACATATACGTATTCTGTAAGGAATTGTATCTGTGTTCGATAGTGAGTTATCATTATAAAACGACAGTTGCTGGTGTGTTTTACCTGTTGCACAACACATGAAATAGTTTATGAAACCACACTCTTCCCCAGCGAGTAATAGAAATGATGGATTTGGATCTGTCTTTATAAAGGGAAAATCTCTGAACGATTTTTGAATTTATACTGTCTACAAAAACGTGTAGATTCAAGGGTATTTTTGTTTTACTTAGACCATTTGCGATGTGTCGAATTTGTAGAAATAAATAAGGAATGTTAGTAAAAACGAGGTAACGCTAACAAACTGGGGAAAGAGATTAAATATAATATTATAATTTAATTTGACAAACGATATATCACATATTTGGTTTAATTATAATGTCACTTAATTATCGTATTTAATAACTTGACATTCGTCGTTCGTGACGAATTGATGATCCAAATTCCACTTATTTTTGTCCTATTACAGCTCGCTTATCGAACCGCGGTATTCCGAGAAATATCTCCTCGCCCCAGGAAATGGCAGAGGAACTGTAGTTTACCGATGGTAATGTAATTGTTTTTTGAATTCTCGCATAATTTCTCAGAACCATACGTTTATTCTTTACATTTATTTCAATCACGAACATTCGAAGCTGTCACCAACTTCTACGAGATTGATTAGTGAGTAAAATGAGATGCGATTTTCGATGATTAAGACAGCTCACATTTATAATTATACGTGTGAGCAACATTTCCGATAGTAATTACTACACCTTTCAACACACTTGGAAATGGAAATGCACCTACCCATATTATTAGATAAGTTTCGTCAAGAAAGTAACCTGTGTTAATTGAAGAATGTGTTTATTGTAGTTTTTCCAATCAATAATTTCGACCTTCTTGTTCGATGCCAGGTAAACAATATTAAATTAAAAAACCATTTGGAAGTTAAAAGTTTGATAACCCGCGCAAAGAAGTGAATGATCGAGTAACGTGATGGAGTGAAGTCAGGGTATACGAAGATTATATCGAGATAAAATAAGTACCTTCACACAACCAAAAGTAAACGATGCGACGGCCGGGAATCGAACCCAGGTCAACTGCTTGGAAGGCAGCTATGCTAACCACTATACCACCGTCGCTTTACGCGATAATTTTAAAACATTAAAGTTTTAAAAATAACAACTTCTTTACCTGTAAATAAAGGTAACTGCCTTCTTTCGACACTGAGCTCGCTTCACGTGGAACGGGTCTTTGTCTCGTATACTTTAAGAAACCAAGGCACGTTTTGTGTCTGTAGTTTAATCTGAACGATAACGTTATTACACAAAAATTAACATTACCAAACTAGATTTACCTGATTGTTGTCATTTCTTATATCATAAGGTTTATTCTGACATTCTCATTTCTTGCATCATAGCTCACAAATGTACTTATTAACAAGCACTATTCCAATAGAGTTGTATGTCATTACAGAGAAAAACGGGAACGATATTTATTTGTTTTCAATTTCGGCAAAGCTACACGAGTGCTATTAGCGCTAGTAGTCTCTAATTTCACAGTGGAAAGAAGGCGGATACTCGCTACTACCAACCGCGAACTTTGAGCTATTCTCTCACCAAAGAATAGTGAGATTGAACATCACGTATAACGCTTTCACGACCCAGAGGGAGAGTTTGTTTGGTGTGAAGGGAATTCGAACCTGCGACCCTCAGATTACGAGACGAGCGACCTAATAACCTAGACATGCCGGGTCTGAAATTGAATAATCAAATTTGAAGTATTGAACACATAATTGTTAATCGATTGAAAATATAATGCTATTTCTCCTATGTTTTTAAATAATAAAGTAGATATAAATTACCTTTCATAAAATTAATATACAAATTTTACATTTTGACGGTCGTTGGAACGATAATTGGCTTCGAACTTAAAAGAAATATCAGGTAAATTTTGAGGAAAATATACAAAGAAGTCAGGTCCCTTTACTGCTAAAAATACAAATAAATTATTTAAAATGACAAAGACCCGCAAAATAGTTTTTTTTTCTGAAATTAGTATACTATTTAGAAGAAAATTTCTTTAGACACAGAATATCTATAAACAATACGAAAAACTTCTAATCTCAGCAATCAAAATATGTCAGTCAACTTGCCTTAGGCCTAAGATTTGTTAAGCATCACTAAGAATGGCCTATAAAAAAAAAAAAGAAAAATTAACACTAACTTCTTGCTGCTGTTGAGTTAGAAATAAACACTACCGTAATTAATCCTATGAATAAATCAACTCATAATGTTCTTTTGAGACATGAGGCTAGACCATTCTAAAATCTCGTATAAGTGTACATATGTTTTTGTGCAAGTGTATGCTAAAACACATTTTCAGCCGTGTTATGTGTTCGTCCTTTGAAATGAAGTTCACGCGCATGCGAATTGATGTAGTAATGCAGTATTTTTCCTTTGCTTTGAAAAAAAGTGCATTCAATTAATCTTCTCAATTAATTCCATGAAAACACTAAATCGTTATTTAACATTATCGTAATATTTTACAAGTTTCGCTCTTTTCGAAACGCAAGGGTAAAAAACGATTTCTTTCAATCATAGTATGACGAGATGTAAACATTATTCATTCTCTCATTTCCCACGAAATTAACGAAAAACGTTAGCACAAAGTTTAAAATCTGAATTTCTTTCTGTAACCTCTCTTCAACATCCATTTATCATAATTTAATGAGCTCTCAAAATTTCTCGAATTCATTGTAATGAGCGTTAAATTCAAATGAATGAAACGTTAATTTCGAGTTAGAGTGGGCCACGCGTGGCTCATCGGAATGTCTGAGGAAATATAACAATGAAAATCGGCTCTTCATACCCATGAGTAGAAGAGGACGCGTTTCTCACCATGTAGTTTACATCCAACAACAACAATAATATTGTGAACAGTGTAGTAGTACCTAACTCGTATATTTACGAAAACCCATTCAGTAATTTTGTGGAAAACGCTTTGCGATTTCTTTCGTACTATTTAATCAGGTAAAAGAGAGAAAGTGTAAAGATTGTGTAACCTTGATACACCTGAAATTGCATCTCAGTAAGTAAGACACATTTTACTGAGACGCTTGAGAACGTTGTGGAACTTAAGATGGAAGATCTGCATCGTATCTCATGAAGTGGTTTAAAGAATATTTTCGCTTTAAAACAACAGAGAACCGTTGACGTTTTCTTAGTGAATAATTTCCCTGAAGAAACTGTGCACGTAGTCGAAGTGGTGGATTTCGTGAGAATCTTAAATAAATAACGAATTTACTGTCGCTACATATTTTCATTCACGCAAACGTTTGATATTATGCACAGCAGAAGGACCAGAAAAAATGAACAAAAAAAACAAAAGTAAAGTAGTTCTTTTATGTTTCGCTCACGTGTTGGCAAACTTTTCATTTCTATCTCTGTCTCGCATATATATTTCTTACTTATTACATTGGTCAAAGGAACATTTTAATTGAGAATTATCCTTTTCGTTGGGTGAACTAAAAAAGTAAGATTTCTTAGTTTTATTTCCTCCACTCACATATACGTATTCTGTAAGGAATTGTATCTGTGTTCGATAGTGAGTTATCATTATAAAACGACAGTTGCTGGTGTGTTTTACCTGTTGCACAACACATGAAATAGTTTATGAAACCACACTCTTCCCCAGCGAGTAATAGAAATGATGGATTTGGATCTGTCTTTATAAAGGGAAAATCTCTGAACGATTTTTGAATTTATACTGTCTACAAAAACGTGTAGATTCAAGGGTATTTTTGTTTTACTTAGACCATTTGCGATGTGTCGAATTTGTAGAAATAAATAAGGAATGTTAGTAAAAACGAGGTAACGCTAACAAACTGGGGAAAGAGATTAAATATAATATTATAATTTAATTTGACAAACGATATATCACATATTTGGTTTAATTAAAATGTCACTTAATTATCGTATTTAACAACTTGACATTCGTCGTTCGTGACGAATTGATGATCCAAATTCCACTTATTTTTGTCCTATTACAGCTCGCTTATCGAACCGCGGTATTCCGAGAAATATCTCCTCGCCCCAGGAAATGGCAGAGGAACTGTAGTTTACCGATGGTAATGTAATTGTTTTTGAATTCTCGCATAATTTCTCAGAACCATACGTTTATTCTTTACATTTATTTCAATCACGAACATTCGAAGCTGTCACCAACTTCTACGAGATTGATTAGTGAGTAAAATGAGATGCGATTTTCGATGATTAAGACAGCTCACATTTATAATTATACGTGTGAGCAACATTTCCGATAGTAATTACTACACCTTTCAACACACTTGGAAATGGAAATGCACCTACCCATATTATTAGATAAGTTTCGTCAAGAAAGTAATCTGTGTTAATTGAAGAATGTGTTTATTGTAGTTTTTCCAATCAATAATTTCGACCTTCTTGTTCGATGCCAGGTAAACAATATTAAATTAAAAAACCATTTGGAAGTTAAAAGTTTGATAACCCGCGCAAAGAAGTGAATGATCGAGTAACGTGATGGAGTGAAGTCAGGGTATACGAAGATTATATCGAGATAAAATAAGTACCTTCACACAACCAAAAGTAAACGATGCGACGGCCGGGAATCGAACCCAGGTCAACTGCTTGGAAGGCAGCTATGCTAACCACTATACCACCGTCGCTTTACGCGATAATTTTAAAACATTAAAGTTTTAAAAATAACAACTTCTTTACCTGTAAATAAAGGTAACTGCCTTCTTTCGACACTGAGCTCGCTTCACGTGGAACGGGTCTTTGTCTCGTATACTTTAAGAAACCAAGGCACGTTTTGTGTCTGTAGTTTAATCTGAACGATAACGTTATTACACAAAAATTAACATTACCAAACTAGATTTACCTGATTGTTGTCATTTCTTATATCATAAGGTTTATTCTGACATTCTCATTTCTTGCATCATAGCTCACAAATGTACTTATTAACAAGCACTATTCCAATAGAGTTGTATGTCATTACAGAGAAAAACGGGAACGATATTTATTTGTTTTCAATTTCGGCAAAGCTACACGAGTGCTATTAGCGCTAGTAGTCTCTAATTTCACAGTGGAAAGAAGGCGGATACTCGCTACTACCAACCGCGAACTTTGAGCTATTCTCTCACCAAAGAATAGTGAGATTGAACATCACGTATAACGCTTTCACGACTCAGAGGGAGAGTTTGTTTGGTGTGAAGGGAATTCGAACCTGCGACCCTCAGATTACGAGACGAGCGACCTAATAACCTAGACATGCCGGGTCTGAAATTGAATAATCCAATTTGAAGTATTGAACACATAATTGTTAATCGATTGAAAATATAATGCTATTTCTCCTATGTTTTTAAATAATAAAGTAGATATAAATTACCTTTCATAAAATTAATATACAAATTTTACATTTTGACGGTCATTGGAACGATAATTGGCTTCGAACTTAAAAGAAATATCAGGTAAATTTTGAGGAAAATATACAAAGAAGTCAGGTCCCTTTACTGCTAAAAATACAAATAAATTATTTAAAATGACAAAGACCCGCAAAATAGTTTTTTTTTCTGAAATTAGTATACTATTTAGAAGAAAATTTCTTTAGACACAGAATATCTATAAACAATACGAAAAACTTCTAATCTCAGCAATCAAAATATGTCAGTCAACTTGCCTTAGGCCTAAGATTTGTTAAGCATCACTAAGAATGGCCTATAAAAGAAAAAAAAAGAAAAATTAACACTAACTTCTTGCTGCTGTTGAGTTAGAAATAAACACTACCGTAATTAATCCTATGAATAAATCAACTCATAATGTTCTTTTGAGACATGAGGCTAGACCATTCTAAAATCTCGTATAAGTGTACATATGTTTTGTGCAAGTGTATGCTAAAACACATTTTCAGCCGTGTTATGTGTTCGTCCTTTGAAATGAAGTTCACGCGCATGCGAATTGATGTAGTAATGCAGTATTTTTCCTTTGCTTTGAAAAAAAGTGCATTCAATTAATCTTCTCAATTAATTCCATGAAAACACTAAATCGTTATTTAACATTATCGTAATATTTTACAAGTTTCGCTCTTTTCGAAACGCAAGGGTAAAAACGATTTCTTTCAATCATAGTATGACGAGATGTAAACATTATTCATTCTCTCATTTCCCACGAAATTAACGAAAACGTTAGCACAAAGTTTAAAATCTGAATTTCTTTCTGTAACCTCTCTTCAACATCCATTTATCATAATTTAATGAGCTCTCAAAATTTCTCGAATTCATTGTAATGAGCGTTAAATTCAAATGAATGAAACGTTAATTTCGAGTTAGAGTGGGCCACGCGTGGCTCATCGGAATGTCTGAGGAAATATAACAATGAAAATCGGCTCTTCATACCCATGAGTAGAAGAGGACGCGTTTCTCACCATGTAGTTTACATCCAACAACAACAATAATATTGTGAACAGTGTAGTAGTACCTAACTCGTATATTTACGAAAACCCATTCAGTAATTTTGTGGAAAACGCTTTGCGATTTCTTTCGTACTATTTAATCAGGTAAAAGAGAGAAAGTGTAAAGATTGTGTAACCTTGATACACCTGAAATTGCATCTCAGTAAGTAAGACACATTTTACTGAGACGCTTGAGAACGTTGTGGAACTTAAGATGGAAGATCTGCATCGTATCTCATGAAGTGGTTTAAAGAATATTTTCGCTTTAAAACAACAGAGAACCGTTGACGTTTTCTTAGTGAATAATTTCCCTGAAGAAACTGTGCACGTAGTCTAAGTGGTGGATTTCGTGAGAATCTTAAATAAATAACGAATTTACTGTCGCTACATATTTTCATTCACGCAAACGTTTGATATTATGCACAGCAGAAGGACCAGAAAAAATGAACAAAAAAAACAAAAGTAAAGTAGTTCTTTTATGTTTCGCTCACGTGTTGGCAAACTTTTCATTTCTATCTCTGTCTCGCATATATATTTCTTACTTATTACATTGGTCAAAGGAACATTTTAATTGAGAATTATCCTTTTCGTTGGGTGAACTAAAAAAGTAAGATTTCTTAGTTTTATTTCCTCCACTCACATATACGTATTCTGTAAGGAATTGTATCTGTGTTCGATAGTGAGTTATCATTATAAAACGACAGTTGCTGGTGTGTTTTACCTGTTGCACAACACATGAAATAGTTTATGAAACCACACTCTTCCCCAGCGAGTAATAGAAATGATGGATTTGGATCTGTCTTTATAAAGGGAAAATCTCTGAACGATTTTTGAATTTATACTGTCTACAAAAACGTGTAGATTCAAGGGTATTTTTGTTTTACTTAGACCATTTGCGATGTGTCGAATTTGTAGAAATAAATAAGGAATGTTAGTAAAAACGAGGTAACGCTAACAAACTGGGGAAAGAGATTAAATATAATATTATAATTTAATTTGACAAACGATATATCACATATTTGGTTTAATTAAAATGTCACTTAATTATCGTATTTAACAACTTGACATTCGTCGTTCGTGACGAATTGATGATCCAAATTCCACTTATTTTTGTCCTATTACAGCTCGCTTATCGAACCGCGGTATTCCGAGAAATATCTCCTCGCCCCAGGAAATGGCAGAGGAACTGTAGTTTACCGATGGTAATGTAATTGTTTTTGAATTCTCGCATAATTTCTCAGAACCATACGTTTATTCTTTACATTTATTTCAATCACGAACATTCGAAGCTGTCACCAACTTCTACGAGATTGATTAGTGAGTAAAATGAGATGCGATTTTCGATGATTAAGACAGCTCACATTTATAATTATACGTGTGAGCAACATTTCCGATAGTAATTACTACACCTTTCAACACACTTGGAAATGGAAATGCACCTACCCATATTATTAGATAAGTTTCGTCAAGAAAGTAACCTGTGTTAATTGAAGAATGTGTTTATTGTAGTTTTTCCAATCAATAATTTCGACCTTCTTGTTCGATGCCAGGTAAACAATATTAAATTAAAAACCATTTGGAAGTTAAAAGTTTGATAACCCGCGCAAAGAAGTGAATGATCGAGTAACGTGATGGAGTGAAGTCAGGGTATACGAAGATTATATCGAGATAAAATAAGTACCTTCACACAACCAAAAGTAAACGATGCGACGGCCGGGAATCGAACCCAGGTCAACTGCTTGGAAGGCAGCTATGCTAACCACTATACCACCGTCGCTTTACGCGATAATTTTAAAACATCAAAGTTTTAAAAAATAACAACTTCTTTACCTGTAAATAAAGGTAACTGCCTTCTTTCGACACTGAGCTCGCTTCACGTGGAACGGGTCTTTGTCTCGTATACTTTAAGAAACCAAGGCACGTTTTGTGTCTGTAGTTTAATCTGAACGATAACGTTATTACACAAAAATTAACATTACCAAACTAGATTTACCTGATTGTTGTCATTTCTTATATCATAAGGTTTATTCTGACATTCTCATTTCTTGCATCATAGCTCACAAATGTACTTATTAACAAGCACTATTCCAATAGAGTTGTATGTCATTACAGAGAAAAACGGGAACGATATTTATTTGTTTTCAATTTCGGCAAAGCTACACGAATGCTATTAGCGCTAGTAGTCTCTAATTTCACAGTGGAAAGAAGGCGGATACTCGCTACTACCAACCGCGAACTTTGAGCTATTCTCTCACCAAAGAATAGTGAGATTGAACATCACGTATAACGCTTTCACGACCCAGAGGGAGAGTTTGTTTGGTGTGAAGGGAATTCGAACCTGCGACCCTCAGATTACGAGACGAGCGACCTAATAACCTAGACATGCCGGGTCTGAAATTGAATAATCCAATTTGAAGTATTGAACACATAATTGTTAATCGATTGAAAATATAATGCTATTTCTCCTATGTTTTTAAATAATAAAGTAGATATAAATTACCTTTCATAAAATTAATATACAAATTTTACATTTTGACGGTCATTGGAACGATAATTGGCTTCGAACTTAAAAGAAATATCAGGTAAATTTTGAGGAAAATATACAAAGAAGTCAGGTCCCTTTACTGCTAAAAATACAAATAAATTATTTAAAATGACAAAGACCCGCAAAATAGTTTTTTTTTCTGAAATTAGTATACTATTTAGAAGAAAATTTCTTTAGACACAGAATATCTATAAACAATACGAAAAACTTCTAATCTCAGCAATCAAAATATGTCAGTCAACTTGCCTTAGGCCTAAGATTTGTTAAGCATCACTAAGAATGGCCTATAAAAGAAAAAAAGAAAAATTAACACTAACTTCTTGCTGCTGTTGAGTTAGAAATAAACACTACCGTAATTAATCCTATGAATAAATCAACTCATAATGTTCTTTTGAGACATGAGGCTAGACCATTCTAAAATCTCGTATAAGTGTACATATGTTTTTGTGCAAGTGTATGCTAAAACACATTTTCAGCCGTGTTATGTGTTCGTCCTTTGAAATGAAGTTCACGCGCATGCGAATTGATGTAGTAATGCAGTATTTTTCCTTTGCTTTGAAAAAAAGTGCATTCAATTAATCTTCTCAATTAATTCCATGAAAACACTAAATCGTTATTTAACATTATCGTAATATTTTACAAGTTTCGCTCTTTTCGAAACGCAAGGGTAAAAAACGATTTCTTTCAATCATAGTATGACGAGATGTAAACATTATTCATTCTCTCATTTCCCACGAAATTAACGAAAACGTTAGCACAAAGTTTAAAATCTGAATTTCTTTCTGTAACCTCTCTTCAACATCCATTTATCATAATTTAATGAGCTCTCAAAATTTCTCGAATTCATTGTAATGAGCGTTAAATTCAAATGAATGAAACGTTAATTTCGAGTTAGAGTGGGCCACGCGTGGCTCATCGGAATGTCTGAGGAAATATAACAATGAAAATCGGCTCTTCATACCCATGAGTAGAAGAGGACGCGTTTCTCACCATGTAGTTTACATCCAACAACAACAATAATATTGTGAACAGTGTAGTAGTACCTAACTCGTATATTTACGAAAACCCATTCAGTAATTTTGTGGAAAACGCTTTGCGATTTCTTTCGTACTATTTAATCAGGTAAAAGAGAGAAAGTGTAAAGATTGTGTAACCTTGATACACCTGAAATTGCATCTCAGTAAGTAAGACACATTTTACTGAGACGCTTGAGAACGTTGTGGAACTTAAGATGGAAGATCTGCATCGTATCTCATGAAGTGGTTTAAAGAATATTTTCGCTTTAAAACAACAGAGAACCGTTGACGTTTTCTTAGTGAATAATTTCCCTGAAGAAACTGTGCACGTAGTCTAAGTGGTGGATTTCGTGAGAATCTTAAATAAATAACGAATTTACTGTCGCTACATATTTTCATTCACGCAAACGTTTGATATTATGCACAGCAGAAGGACCAGAAAAAATGCACAAAAAAACAAAAGTAAAGTAGTTCTTTTATGTTTCGCTCACGTGTTGGCAAACTTTTCATTTCTATCTCTGTCTCGCATATATATTTCTTACTTATTACATTGGTCAAAGGAACATTTTAATTGAGAATTATCCTTTTCGTTGGGTGAACTAAAAAAGTAAGATTTCTTAGTTTTATTTCCTCCACTCACATATACGTATTCTGTAAGGAATTGTATCTGTGTTCGATAGTGAGTTATCATTATAAAACGACAGTTGCTGGTGTGTTTTACCTGTTGCACAACACATGAAATAGTTTATGAAACCACACTCTTCCCCAGCGAGTAATAGAAATGATGGATTTGGATCTGTCTTTATAAAGGGAAAATCTCTGAACGATTTTTGAATTTATACTGTCTACAAAAACGTGTAGATTCAAGGGTATTTTTGTTTTACTTAGACCATTTGCGATGTGTCGAATTTGTAGAAATAAATAAGGAATGTTAGTAAAACGAGGTAACGCTAACAAACTGGGGAAAGAGATTAAATATAATATTATAATTTAATTTGACAAACGATATATCACATATTTGGTTTAATTAAAATGTCACTTAATTATCGTATTTAACAACTTGACATTCGTCGTTCGTGACGAATTGATGATCCAAATTCCACTTATTTTTGTCCTATTACAGCTCGCTTATCGAACCGCGGTATTCCGAGAAATATCTCCTCGCCCCAGGAAATGGCAGAGGAACTGTAGTTTACCGATGGTAATGTAATTGTTTTGAATTCTCGCATAATTTCTCAGAACCATACGTTTATTCTTTACATTTATTTCAATCACGAACATTCGAAGCTGTCACCAACTTCTACGAGATTGATTAGTGAGTAAAATGAGATGCGATTTTCGATGATTAAGACAGCTCACATTTATAATTATACGTGTGAGCAACATTTCCGATAGTAATTACTACACCTTTCAACACACTTGGAAATGGAAATGCACCTACCCATATTATTAGATAAGTTTCGTCAAGAAAGTAATCTGTGTTAATTGAAGAATGTGTTTATTGTAGTTTTTCCAATCAATAATTTCGACCTTCTTGTTCGATGCCAGGTAAACAATATTAAATTAAAAACCATTTGGAAGTTAAAAGTTTGATAACCCGCGCAAAGAAGTGAATGATCGAGTAACGTGATGGAGTGAAGTCAGGGTATACGAAGATTATATCGAGATAAAATAAGTACCTTCACACAACCAAAAGTAAACGATGCGACGGCCGGGAATCGAACCCAGGTCAACTGCTTGGAAGGCAGCTATGCTAACCACTATACCACCGTCGCTTTACGCGATAATTTTAAAACATTAAAGTTTTAAAAATAACAACTTCTTTACCTGTAAATAAAGGTAACTGCCTTCTTTCGACACTGAGCTCGCTTCACGTGGAACGGGTCTTTGTCTCGTATACTTTAAGAAACCAAGGCACGTTTTGTGTCTGTAGTTTAATCTGAACGATAACGTTATTACACAAAATTAACATTACCAAACTAGATTTACCTGATTGTTGTCATTTCTTATATCATAAGGTTTATTCTGACATTCTCATTTCTTGCATCATAGCTCACAAATGTACTTATTAACAAGCACTATTCCAATAGAGTTGTATGTCATTACAGAGAAAAACGGGAACGATATTTATTTGTTTTCAATTTCGGCAAAGCTACACGAGTGCTATTAGCGCTAGTAGTCTCTAATTTCACAGTGGAAAGAAGGCGGATACTCGCTACTACCAACCGCGAACTTTGAGCTATTCTCTCACCAAAGAATAGTGAGATTGAACATCACGTATAACGCTTTCACGACTCAGAGGGAGAGTTTGTTTGGTGTGAAGGGAATTCGAACCTGCGACCCTCAGATTACGAGACGAGCGACCTAATAACCTAGACATGCCGGGTCTGAAATTGAATAATCCAATTTGAAGTATTGAACACATAATTGTTAATCGATTGAAAATATAATGCTATTTCTCCTATGTTTTTAAATAATAAAGTAGATATAAATTACCTTTCATAAAATTAATATACAAATTTTACATTTTGACGGTCATTGGAACGATAATTGGCTTCGAACTTAAAAGAAATATCAGGTAAATTTTGAGGAAAATATACAAAGAAGTCAGGTCCCTTTACTGCTAAAAATACAAATAAATTATTTAAAATGACAAAGACCCGCAAAATAGTTTTTTTTTCTGAAATTAGTATACTATTTAGAAGAAAATTTCTTTAGACACAGAATATCTATAAACAATACGAAAAACTTCTAATCTCAGCAATCAAAATATGTCAGTCAACTTGCCTTAGGCCTAAGATTTGTTAAGCATCACTAAGAATGGCCTATAAAAGAAAAAAAAAAAATTAACACTAACTTCTTGCTGCTGTTGAGTTAGAAATAAACACTACCGTAATTAATCCTATGAATAAATCAACTCATAATGTTCTTTTGAGACATGAGGCTAGACCATTCTAAAATCTCGTATAAGTGTACATATGTTTTGTGCAAGTGTATGCTAAAACACATTTTCAGCCGTGTTATGTGTTCGTCCTTTGAAATGAAGTTCACGCGCATGCGAATTGATGTAGTAATGCAGTATTTTTCCTTTGCTTTGAAAAAAAGTGCATTCAATTAATCTTCTCAATTAATTCCATGAAAACACTAAATCGTTATTTAACATTATCGTAATATTTTACAAGTTTCGCTCTTTTCGAAACGCAAGGGTAAAACGATTTCTTTCAATCATAGTATGACGAGATGTAAACATTATTCATTCTCTCATTTCCCACGAAATTAACGAAAACGTTAGCACAAAGTTTAAAATCTGAATTTCTTTCTGTAACCTCTCTTCAACATCCATTTATCATAATTTAATGAGCTCTCAAAATTTCTCGAATTCATTGTAATGAGCGTTAAATTCAAATGAATGAAACGTTAATTTCGAGTTAGAGTGGGCCACGCGTGGCTCATCGGAATGTCTGAGGAAATATAACAATGAAAATCGGCTCTTCATACCCATGAGTAGAAGAGGACGCGTTTCTCACCATGTAGTTTACATCCAACAACAACAATAATATTGTGAACAGTGTAGTAGTACCTAACTCGTATATTTACGAAAACCCATTCAGTAATTTTGTGGAAAACGCTTTGCGATTTCTTTCGTACTATTTAATCAGGTAAAGAGAGAAAGTGTAAAGATTGTGTAACCTTGATACACCTGAAATTGCATCTCAGTAAGTAAGACACATTTTACTGAGACGCTTGAGAACGTTGTGGAACTTAAGATGGAAGATCTGCATCGTATCTCATGAAGTGGTTTAAAGAATATTTTCGCTTTAAAACAACAGAGAACCGTTGACGTTTTCTTAGTGAATAATTTCCCTGAAGAAACTGTGCACGTAGTCTAAGTGGTGGATTTCGTGAGAATCTTAAATAAATAACGAATTTACTGTCGCTACATATTTTCATTCACGCAAACGTTTGATATTATGCACAGCAGAAGGACCAGAAAAAATGCACAAAAAAACAAAAGTAAAGTAGTTCTTTTATGTTTCGCTCACGTGTTGGCAAACTTTTCATTTCTATCTCTGTCTCGCATATATATTTCTTACTTATTACATTGGTCAAAGGAACATTTTAATTGAGAATTATCCTTTTCGTTGGGTGAACTAAAAAAGTAAGATTTCTTAGTTTTATTTCCTCCACTCACATATACGTATTCTGTAAGGAATTGTATCTGTGTTCGATAGTGAGTTATCATTATAAAACGACAGTTGCTGGTGTGTTTTACCTGTTGCACAACACATGAAATAGTTTATGAAACCACACTCTTCCCCAGCGAGTAATAGAAATGATGGATTTGGATCTGTCTTTATAAAGGGAAAATCTCTGAACGATTTTTGAATTTATACTGTCTACAAAAACGTGTAGATTCAAGGGTATTTTTGTTTTACTTAGACCATTTGCGATGTGTCGAATTTGTAGAAATAAATAAGGAATGTTAGTAAAACGAGGTAACGCTAACAAACTGGGGAAAGAGATTAAATATAATATTATAATTTAATTTGACAAACGATATATCACATATTTGGTTTAATTAAAATGTCACTTAATTATCGTATTTAACAACTTGACATTCGTCGTTCGTGACGAATTGATGATCCAAATTCCACTTATTTTTGTCCTATTACAGCTCGCTTATCGAACCGCGGTATTCCGAGAAATATCTCCTCGCCCCAGGAAATGGCAGAGGAACTGTAGTTTACCGATGGTAATGTAATTGTTTTGAATTCTCGCATAATTTCTCAGAACCATACGTTTATTCTTTACATTTATTTCAATCACGAACATTCGAAGCTGTCACCAACTTCTACGAGATTGATTAGTGAGTAAAATGAGATGCGATTTTCGATGATTAAGACAGCTCACATTTATAATTATACGTGTGAGCAACATTTCCGATAGTAATTACTACACCTTTCAACACACTTGGAAATGGAAATGCACCTACCCATATTATTAGATAAGTTTCGTCAAGAAAGTAATCTGTGTTAATTGAAGAATGTGTTTATTGTAGTTTTTCCAATCAATAATTTCGACCTTCTTGTTCGATGCCAGGTAAACAATATTAAATTAAAAACCATTTGGAAGTTAAAAGTTTGATAACCCGCGCAAAGAAGTGAATGATCGAGTAACGTGATGGAGTGAAGTCAGGGTATACGAAGATTATATCGAGATAAAATAAGTACCTTCACACAACCAAAAGTAAACGATGCGACGGCCGGGAATCGAACCCAGGTCAACTGCTTGGAAGGCAGCTATGCTAACCACTATACCACCGTCGCTTTACGCGATAATTTTAAAACATCAAAGTTTTAAAAAATAACAACTTCTTTACCTGTAAATAAAGGTAACTGCCTTCTTTCGACACTGAGCTCGCTTCACGTGGAACGGGTCTTTGTCTCGTATACTTTAAGAAACCAAGGCACGTTTTGTGTCTGTAGTTTAATCTGAACGATAACGTTATTACACAAAATTAACATTACCAAACTAGATTTACCTGATTGTTGTCATTTCTTATATCATAAGGTTTATTCTGACATTCTCATTTCTTGCATCATAGCTCACAAATGTACTTATTAACAAGCACTATTCCAATAGAGTTGTATGTCATTACAGAGAAAAACGGGAACGATATTTATTTGTTTTCAATTTCGGCAAAGCTACACGAGTGCTATTAGCGCTAGTAGTCTCTAATTTCACAGTGGAAAGAAGGCGGATACTCGCTACTACCAACCGCGAACTTTGAGCTATTCTCTCACCAAAGAATAGTGAGATTGAACATCACGTATAACGCTTTCACGACTCAGAGGGAGAGTTTGTTTGGTGTGAAGGGAATTCGAACCTGCGACCCTCAGATTACGAGACGAGCGACCTAATAACCTAGACATGCCGGGTCTGAAATTGAATAATCCAATTTGAAGTATTGAACACATAATTGTTAATCGATTGAAAATATAATGCTATTTCTCCTATGTTTTTAAATAATAAAGTAGATATAAATTACCTTTCATAAAATTAATATACAAATTTTACATTTTGACGGTCATTGGAACGATAATTGGCTTCGAACTTAAAAAGAAATATCAGGTAAATTTTGAGGAAAATATACAAAGAAGTCAGGTCCCTTTACTGCTAAAAATACAAATAAATTATTTAAAATGACAAAGACCCGCAAAATAGTTTTTTTTTTCTGAAATTAGTATACTATTTAGAAGAAAATTTCTTTAGACACAGAATATCTATAAACAATACGAAAAACTTCTAATCTCAGCAATCAAAATATGTCAGTCAACTTGCCTTAGGCCTAAGATTTGTTAAGCATCACTAAGAATGGCCTATAAAAGAAAAAAAAAAAAATTAACACTAACTTCTTGCTGCTGTTGAGTTAGAAATAAACACTACCGTAATTAATCCTATGAATAAATCAACTCATAATGTTCTTTTGAGACATGAGGCTAGACCATTCTAAAATCTCGTATAAGTGTACATATGTTTTTGTGCAAGTGTATGCTAAAACACATTTTCAGCCGTGTTATGTGTTCGTCCTTTGAAATGAAGTTCACGCGCATGCGAATTGATGTAGTAATGCAGTATTTTTCCTTTGCTTTGAAAAAAAGTGCATTCAATTAATCTTCTCAATTAATTCCATGAAAACACTAAATCGTTATTTAACATTATCGTAATATTTTACAAGTTTCGCTCTTTTCGAAACGCAAGGGTAAAAAACGATTTCTTTCAATCATAGTATGACGAGATGTAAACATTATTCATTCTCTCATTTCCCACGAAATTAACGAAAAACGTTAGCACAAAGTTTAAAAATCTGAATTTCTTTCTGTAACCTCTCTTCAACATCCATTTATCATAATTTAATGAGCTCTCAAAATTTCTCGAATTCATTGTAATGAGCGTTAAATTCAAATGAATGAAACGTTAATTTCGAGTTAGAGTGGGCCACGCGTGGCTCATCGGAATGTCTGAGGAAATATAACAATGAAAATCGGCTCTTCATACCCATGAGTAGAAGAGGACGCGTTTCTCACCATGTAGTTTACATCCAACAACAACAATAATATTGTGAACAGTGTAGTAGTACCTAACTCGTATATTTACGAAAACCCATTCAGTAATTTTGTGGAAAACGCTTTGCGATTTCTTTCGTACTATTTAATCAGGTAAAGAGAGAAAGTGTAAAGATTGTGTAACCTTGATACACCTGAAATTGCATCTCAGTAAGTAAGACACATTTTACTGAGACGCTTGAGAACGTTGTGGAACTTAAGATGGAAGATCTGCATCGTATCTCATGAAGTGGTTTAAAGAATATTTTCGCTTTAAAACAACAGAGAACCGTTGACGTTTTCTTAGTGAATAATTTCCCTGAAGAAACTGTGCACGTAGTCTAAGTGGTGGATTTCGTGAGAATCTTAAATAAATAACGAATTTACTGTCGCTACATATTTTCATTCACGCAAACGTTTGATATTATGCACAGCAGAAGGACCAGAAAAATGCACAAAAAAACAAAAGTAAAGTAGTTCTTTTATGTTTCGCTCACGTGTTGGCAAACTTTTCATTTCTATCTCTGTCTCGCATATATATTTCTTACTTATTACATTGGTCAAAGGAACATTTTAATTGAGAATTATCCTTTTCGTTGGGTGAACTAAAAAAGTAAGATTTCTTAGTTTTATTTCCTCCACTCACATATACGTATTCTGTAAGGAATTGTATCTGTGTTCGATAGTGAGTTATCATTATAAAACGACAGTTGCTGGTGTGTTTTACCTGTTGCACAACACATGAAATAGTTTATGAAACCACACTCTTCCCCAGCGAGTAATAGAAATGATGGATTTGGATCTGTCTTTATAAAGGGAAAATCTCTGAACGATTTTTGAATTTATACTGTCTACAAAACGTGTAGATTCAAGGGTATTTTTGTTTTACTTAGACCATTTGCGATGTGTCGAATTTGTAGAAATAAATAAGGAATGTTAGTAAAACGAGGTAACGCTAACAAACTGGGGAAAGAGATTAAATATAATATTATAATTTAATTTGACAAACGATATATCACATATTTGGTTTAATTAAAATGTCACTTAATTATCGTATTTAACAACTTGACATTCGTCGTTCGTGACGAATTGATGATCAAATTCCACTTATTTTTGTCCTATTACAGCTCGCTTATCGAACCGCGGTATTCCGAGAAATATCTCCTCGCCCCAGGAAATGGCAGAGGAACTGTAGTTTACCGATGGTAATGTAATTGTTTTGAATTCTCGCATAATTTCTCAGAACCATACGTTTATTCTTTACATTTATTTCAATCACGAACATTCGAAGCTGTCACCAACTTCTACGAGATTGATTAGTGAGTAAAATGAGATGCGATTTTCGATGATTAAGACAGCTCACATTTATAATTATACGTGTGAGCAACATTTCCGATAGTAATTACTACACCTTTCAACACACTTGGAAATGGAAATGCACCTACCCATATTATTAGATAAGTTTCGTCAAGAAAGTAATCTGTGTTAATTGAAGAATGTGTTTATTGTAGTTTTCCAATCAATAATTTCGACCTTCTTGTTCGATGCCAGGTAAACAATATTAAATTAAAACCATTTGGAAGTTAAAGTTTGATAACCCGCGCAAAGAAGTGAATGATCGAGTAACGTGATGGAGTGAAGTCAGGGTATACGAAGATTATATCGAGATAAAATAAGTACCTTCACACAACCAAAAGTAAACGATGCGACGGCCGGGAATCGAACCCAGGTCAACTGCTTGGAAGGCAGCTATGCTAACCACTATACCACCGTCGCTTTACGCGATAATTTTAAAACATCAAAGTTTTAAAAAATAACAACTTCTTTACCTGTAAATAAAGGTAACTGCCTTCTTTCGACACTGAGCTCGCTTCACGTGGAACGGGTCTTTGTCTCGTATACTTTAAGAAACCAAGGCACGTTTTGTGTCTGTAGTTTAATCTGAACGATAACGTTATTACACAAAATTAACATTACCAAACTAGATTTACCTGATTGTTGTCATTTCTTATATCATAAGGTTTATTCTGACATTCTCATTTCTTGCATCATAGCTCACAAATGTACTTATTAACAAGCACTATTCCAATAGAGTTGTATGTCATTACAGAGAAAAACGGGAACGATATTTATTTGTTTTCAATTTCGGCAAAGCTACACGAGTGCTATTAGCGCTAGTAGTCTCTAATTTCACAGTGGAAAGAAGGCGGATACTCGCTACTACCAACCGCGAACTTTGAGCTATTCTCTCACCAAAGAATAGTGAGATTGAACATCACGTATAACGCTTTCACGACTCAGAGGGAGAGTTTGTTTGGTGTGAAGGGAATTCGAACCTGCGACCCTCAGATTACGAGACGAGCGACCTAATAACCTAGACATGCCGGGTCTGAAATTGAATAATCCAATTTGAAGTATTGAACACATAATTGTTAATCGATTGAAAATATAATGCTATTTCTCCTATGTTTTTAAATAATAAAGTAGATATAAATTACCTTTCATAAAATTAATATACAAATTTTACATTTTGACGGTCATTGGAACGATAATTGGCTTCGAACTTAAAAGAAATATCAGGTAAATTTTGAGGAAAATATACAAAGAAGTCAGGTCCCTTTACTGCTAAAAATACAAATAAATTATTTAAAATGACAAAGACCCGCAAAATAGTTTTTTTTTCTGAAATTAGTATACTATTTAGAAGAAAATTTCTTTAGACACAGAATATCTATAAACAATACGAAAAACTTCTAATCTCAGCAATCAAAATATGTCAGTCAACTTGCCTTAGGCCTAAGATTTGTTAAGCATCACTAAGAATGGCCTATAAAAGAAAAAAAAAAAATTAACACTAACTTCTTGCTGCTGTTGAGTTAGAAATAAACACTACCGTAATTAATCCTATGAATAAATCAACTCATAATGTTCTTTTGAGACATGAGGCTAGACCATTCTAAAATCTCGTATAAGTGTACATATGTTTTTGTGCAAGTGCATGCTAAAACACATTTTCAGCCGTGTTATGTGTTCGTCCTTTGAAATGAAGTTCACGCGCATGCGAATTGATGTTGTAATGCAGTATTTTTCCTTTGCTTTGAAAAAAAGTGCATTCAATTAATCTTCTCAATTAATTCCATGAAAACACTAAATCGTTATTTAACATTATCGTAATATTTTACAAGTTTCGCTCTTTTCGAAACGCAAGGGTAAAACGATTTCTTTCAATCATAGTATGACGAGATGTAAACATTATTCATTCTCTCATTTCCCACGAAATTAACGAAAACGTTAGCACAAAGTTTAAAATCTGAATTTCTTTCTGTAACCTCTCTTCAACATCCATTTATCATAATTTAATGAGCTCTCAAAATTTCTCGAATTCATTGTAATGAGCGTTAAATTCAAATGAATGAAACGTTAATTTCGAGTTAGAGTGGGCCACGCGTGGCTCATCGGAATGTCTGAGGAAATATAACAATGAAAATCGGCTCTTCATACCCATGAGTAGAAGAGGACGCGTTTCTCACCATGTAGTTTACATCCAACAACAACAATAATATTGTGAACAGTGTAGTAGTACCTAACTCGTATATTTACGAAAACCCATTCAGTAATTTTGTGGAAAACGCTTTGCGATTTCTTTCGTACTATTTAATCAGGTAAAGAGAGAAAGTGTAAAGATTGTGTAACCTTGATACACCTGAAATTGCATCTCAGTAAGTAAGACACATTTTACTGAGACGCTTGAGAACGTTGTGGAACTTAAGATGGAAGATCTGCATCGTATCTCATGAAGTGGTTTAAAGAATATTTTCGCTTTAAAACAACAGAGAACCGTTGACGTTTTCTTAGTGAATAATTTCCCTGAAGAAACTGTGCACGTAGTCTAAGTGGTGGATTTCGTGAGAATCTTAAATAAATAACGAATTTACTGTCGCTACATATTTTCATTCACGCAAACGTTTGATATTATGCACAGCAGAAGGACCAGAAAAATGCACAAAAAAACAAAAGTAAAGTAGTTCTTTTATGTTTCGCTCACGTGTTGGCAAACTTTTCATTTCTATCTCTGTCTCGCATATATATTTCTTACTTATTACATTGGTCAAAGGAACATTTTAATTGAGAATTATCCTTTTCGTTGGGTGAACTAAAAAGTAAGATTTCTTAGTTTTATTTCCTCCACTCACATATACGTATTCTGTAAGGAATTGTATCTGTGTTCGATAGTGAGTTATCATTATAAAACGACAGTTGCTGGTGTGTTTTACCTGTTGCACAACACATGAAATAGTTTATGAAACCACACTCTTCCCCAGCGAGTAATAGAAATGATGGATTTGGATCTGTCTTTATAAAGGGAAAATCTCTGAACGATTTTTGAATTTATACTGTCTACAAAACGTGTAGATTCAAGGGTATTTTTGTTTTACTTAGACCATTTGCGATGTGTCGAATTTGTAGAAATAAATAAGGAATGTTAGTAAAACGAGGTAACGCTAACAAACTGGGGAAAGAGATTAAATATAATATTATAATTTAATTTGACAAACGATATATCACATATTTGGTTTAATTAAAATGTCACTTAATTATCGTATTTAACAACTTGACATTCGTCGTTCGTGACGAATTGATGATCAAATTCCACTTATTTTTGTCCTATTACAGCTCGCTTATCGAACCGCGGTATTCCGAGAAATATCTCCTCGCCCCAGGAAATGGCAGAGGAACTGTAGTTTACCGATGGTAATGTAATTGTTTTGAATTCTCGCATAATTTCTCAGAACCATACGTTTATTCTTTACATTTATTTCAATCACGAACATTCGAAGCTGTCACCAACTTCTACGAGATTGATTAGTGAGTAAAATGAGATGCGATTTTCGATGATTAAGACAGCTCACATTTATAATTATACGTGTGAGCAACATTTCCGATAGTAATTACTACACCTTTCAACACACTTGGAAATGGAAATGCACCTACCCATATTATTAGATAAGTTTCGTCAAGAAAGTAATCTGTGTTAATTGAAGAATGTGTTTATTGTAGTTTTCCAATCAATAATTTCGACCTTCTTGTTCGATGCCAGGTAAACAATATTAAATTAAAACCATTTGGAAGTTAAAGTTTGATAACCCGCGCAAAGAAGTGAATGATCGAGTAACGTGATGGAGTGAAGTCAGGGTATACGAAGATTATATCGAGATAAAATAAGTACCTTCACACAACCAAAAGTAAACGATGCGACGGCCGGGAATCGAACCCAGGTCAACTGCTTGGAAGGCAGCTATGCTAACCACTATACCACCGTCGCTTTACGCGATAATTTTAAAACATCAAAGTTTTAAAAATAACAACTTCTTTACCTGTAAATAAAGGTAACTGCCTTCTTTCGACACTGAGCTCGCTTCACGTGGAACGGGTCTTTGTCTCGTATACTTTAAGAAACCAAGGCACGTTTTGTGTCTGTAGTTTAATCTGAACGATAACGTTATTACACAAAATTAACATTACCAAACTAGATTTACCTGATTGTTGTCATTTCTTATATCATAAGGTTTATTCTGACATTCTCATTTCTTGCATCATAGCTCACAAATGTACTTATTAACAAGCACTATTCCAATAGAGTTGTATGTCATTACAGAGAAAAACAGGAACGATATTTATTTGTTTTCAATTTCGGCAAAGCTACACGAGTGCTATTAGCGCTAGTAGTCTCTAATTTCACAGTGGAAAGAAGGCGGATACTCGCTACTACCAACCGCGAACTTTGAGCTATTCTCTCACCAAAGAATAGTGAGATTGAACATCACGTATAACGCTTTCACGACTCAGAGGGAGAGTTTGTTTGGTGTGAAGGGAATTCGAACCTGCGACCCTCAGATTACGAGACGAGCGACCTAATAACCTAGACATGCCGGGTCTGAAATTGAATAATCCAATTTGAAGTATTGAACACATAATTGTTAATCGATTGAAAATATAATGCTATTTCTCCTATGTTTTTAAATAATAAAGTAGATATAAATTACCTTTCATAAAATTAATATACAAATTTTACATTTTGACGGTCATTGGAACGATAATTGGCTTCGAACTTAAAAGAAATATCAGGTAAATTTTGAGGAAAATATACAAAGAAGTCAGGTCCCTTTACTGCTAAAAATACAAATAAATTATTTAAAATGACAAAGACCCGCAAAATAGTTTTTTTTTCTGAAATTAGTATACTATTTAGAAGAAAATTTCTTTAGACACAGAATATCTATAAACAATACGAAAAACTTCTAATCTCAGCAATCAAAATATGTCAGTCAACTTGCCTTAGGCCTAAGATTTGTTAAGCATCACTAAGAATGGCCTATAAAAGAAAAAAAAAAAATTAACACTAACTTCTTGCTGCTGTTGAGTTAGAAATAAACACTACCGTAATTAATCCTATGAATAAATCAACTCATAATGTTCTTTTGAGACATGAGGCTAGACCATTCTAAAATCTCGTATAAGTGTACATATGTTTTTGTGCAAGTGCATGCTAAAACACATTTTCAGCCGTGTTATGTGTTCGTCCTTTGAAATGAAGTTCACGCGCATGCGAATTGATGTAGTAATGCAGTATTTTTCCTTTGCTTTGAAAAAAAGTGCATTCAATTAATCTTCTCAATTAATTCCATGAAAACACTAAATCGTTATTTAACATTATCGTAATATTTTACAAGTTTCGCTCTTTTCGAAACGCAAGGGTAAAAACGATTTCTTTCAATCATAGTATGACGAGATGTAAACATTATTCATTCTCTCATTTCCCACGAAATTAACGAAAACGTTAGCACAAAGTTTAAAATCTGAATTTCTTTCTGTAACCTCTCTTCAACATCCATTTATCATAATTTAATGAGCTCTCAAAATTTCTCGAATTCATTGTAATGAGCGTTAAATTCAAATGAATGAAACGTTAATTTCGAGTTAGAGTGGGCCACGCGTGGCTCATCGGAATGTCTGAGGAAATATAACAATGAAAATCGGCTCTTCATACCCATGAGTAGAAGAGGACGCGTTTCTCACCATGTAGTTTACATCCAACAACAACAATAATATTGTGAACAGTGTAGTAGTACCTAACTCGTATATTTACGAAAACCCATTCAGTAATTTTGTGGAAAACGCTTTGCGATTTCTTTCGTACTATTTAATCAGGTAAAGAGAAAGTGTAAAGATTGTGTAACCTTGATACACCTGAAATTGCATCTCAGTAAGTAAGACACATTTTACTGAGACGCTTGAGAACGTTGTGGAACTTAAGATGGAAGATCTGCATCGTATCTCATGAAGTGGTTTAAAGAATATTTTCGCTTTAAAACAACAGAGAACCGTTGACGTTTTCTTAGTGAATAATTTCCCTGAAGAAACTGTGCACGTAGTCTAAGTGGTGGATTTCGTGAGAATCTTAAATAAATAACGAATTTACTGTCGCTACATATTTTCATTCACGCAAACGTTTGATATTATGCACAGCAGAAGGACCAGAAAAAATGCACAAAAAAACAAAAGTAAAGTAGTTCTTTTATGTTTCGCTCACGTGTTGGCAAACTTTTCATTTCTATCTCTGTCTCGCATATATATTTCTTACTTATTACATTGGTCAAAGGAACATTTTAATTGAGAATTATCCTTTTCGTTGGGTGAACTAAAAAGTAAGATTTCTTAGTTTTATTTCCTCCACTCACATATACGTATTCTGTAAGGAATTGTATCTGTGTTCGATAGTGAGTTATCATTATAAAACGACAGTTGCTGGTGTGTTTTACCTGTTGCACAACACATGAAATAGTTTATGAAACCACACTCTTCCCCAGCGAGTAATAGAAATGATGGATTTGGATCTGTCTTTATAAAGGGAAAATCTCTGAACGATTTTTGAATTTATACTGTCTACAAAAACGTGTAGATTCAAGGGTATTTTTGTTTTACTTAGACCATTTGCGATGTGTCGAATTTGTAGAAATAAATAAGGAATGTTAGTAAAAACGAGGTAACGCTAACAAACTGGGGAAAGAGATTAAATATAATATTATAATTTAATTTGACAAACGATATATCACATATTTGGTTTAATTAAAATGTCACTTAATTATCGTATTTAACAACTTGACATTCGTCGTTCGTGACGAATTGATGATCAAATTCCACTTATTTTTGTCCTATTACAGCTCGCTTATCGAACCGCGGTATTCCGAGAAATATCTCCTCGCCCCAGGAAATGGCAGAGGAACTGTAGTTTACCGATGGTAATGTAATTGTTTTTGAATTCTCGCATAATTTCTCAGAACCATACGTTTATTCTTTACATTTATTTCAATCACGAACATTCGAAGCTGTCACCAACTTCTACGAGATTGATTAGTGAGTAAAATGAGATGCGATTTTCGATGATTAAGACAGCTCACATTTATAATTATACGTGTGAGCAACATTTCCGATAGTAATTACTACACCTTTCAACACACTTGGAAATGGAAATGCACCTACCCATATTATTAGATAAGTTTCGTCAAGAAAGTAATCTGTGTTAATTGAAGAATGTGTTTATTGTAGTTTTTCCAATCAATAATTTCGACCTTCTTGTTCGATGCCAGGTAAACAATATTAAATTAAAAACCATTTGGAAGTTAAAGTTTGATAACCCGCGCAAAGAAGTGAATGATCGAGTAACGTGATGGAGTGAAGTCAGGGTATACGAAGATTATATCGAGATAAAATAAGTACCTTCACACAACCAAAAGTAAACGATGCGACGGCCGGGAATCGAACCCAGGTCAACTGCTTGGAAGGCAGCTATGCTAACCACTATACCACCGTCGCTTTACGCGATAATTTTAAAACATCAAAGTTTAAAAAATAACAACTTCTTTACCTGTAAATAAAGGTAACTGCCTTCTTTCGACACTGAGCTCGCTTCACGTGGAACGGGTCTTTGTCTCGTATACTTTAAGAAACCAAGGCACGTTTTGTGTCTGTAGTTTAATCTGAACGATAACGTTATTACACAAAAATTAACATTACCAAACTAGATTTACCTGATTGTTGTCATTTCTTATATCATAAGGTTTATTCTGACATTCTCATTTCTTGCATCATAGCTCACAAATGTACTTATTAACAAGCACTATTCCAATAGAGTTGTATGTCATTACAGAGAAAAACAGGAACGATATTTATTTGTTTTCAATTTCGGCAAAGCTACACGAGTGCTATTAGCGCTAGTAGTCTCTAATTTCACAGTGGAAAGAAGGCGGATACTCGCTACTACCAACCGCGAACTTTGAGCTATTCTCTCACCAAAGAATAGTGAGATTGAACATCACGTATAACGCTTTCACGACTCAGAGGGAGAGTTTGTTTGGTGTGAAGGGAATTCGAACCTGCGACCCTCAGATTACAGAGACGAGCGACCTAATAACCTAGACATGCCGGGTCTGAAATTGAATAATCCAATTTGAAGTATTGAACACATAATTGTTAATCGATTGAAAATATAATGCTATTTCTCCTATGTTTTTAAATAATAAAGTAGATATAAATTACCTTTCATAAAATTAATATACAAATTTTACATTTTGACGGTCATTGGAACGATAATTGGCTTCGAACTTAAAAAGAAATATCAGGTAAATTTTGAGGAAAATATACAAAGAAGTCAGGTCCCTTTACTGCTAAAAATACAAATAAATTATTTAAAATGACAAAGACCCGAAAATAGTTTTTTTTTTTCTGAAATTAGTATACTATTTAGAAGAAAATTTCTTTAGACACAGAATATCTATAAACAATACGAAAAACTTCTAATCTCAGCAATCAAAATATGTCAGTCAACTTGCCTTAGGCCTAAGATTTGTTAAGCATCACTAAGAATGGCCTATAAAAAGAAAAAGAAAAATTAACACTAACTTCTTGCTGCTGTTGAGTTAGAAATAAACACTACCGTAATTAATCCTATGAATAAATCAACTCATAATGTTCTTTTGAGACATGAGGCTAGACCATTCTAAAATCTCGTATAAGTGTACATATGTTTTTGTGCAAGTGTATGCTAAAACACATTTTCAGCCGTGTTATGTGTTCGTCCTTTGAAATGAAGTTCACGCGCATGCGAATTGATGTAGTAATGCAGTATTTTTCCTTTGCTTTGAAAAAAAGTGCATTCAATTAATCTTCTCCAATTAATTCCATGAAAACACTAAATCGTTATTTAACATTATCGTAATATTTTACAAGTTTCGCTCTTTTCGAAACGCAAGGGTAAAAACGATTTCTTTCAATCATAGTATGACGAGATGTAAACATAATTCATTCTCTCATTTCCCACGAAATTAACGAAAACGTTAGCACAAAGTTTAAAATCTGAATTTCTTTCTGTAACCTCTCTTCAACATCCATTTATCATAATTTAATGAGCTCTCAAAATTCCTCGAATTCATTGTAATGAGCGTTAAATTCAAATGAATGAAACGTTAATTTCGAGTTAGAGGGCCACGCGTGGCTCATCGGAATGTCTGAGGAAATATAACAATGAAAATCGGCTCTTCATACCCATGAGTAGAAGAGGACGCGTTTTTCACCATGTAGTTTACATCCAACAACAACAATAATATTGTGAACAGTGTAGTA